>NC_054475.1:97616694-97927527 GCF_017639515.1 Carcharodon carcharias
GGAGGGGATGATTCGGGCGGGCTGGCCTTATAATGATATGCAGATGTAATACAATGAGATTAACGATGGCCAATGGTGGGAAACGTGGCCCTCCATCAACAGACTGAGTGGACGATCACAAACTGGTTTCATAACATCGTGAAACCAATTTCTGGCTTTCTCGCAATATTGTCCACTCACACCACTGAACATGCCCAATGCCAGCAGGCCACAGAAAATTCTGCCCAGAGAGTACGATGAAGCAGAAAAAGGATGCATTTCACATAATAAAAGTGAGAATTAGGCTGAATATAGAACATTCAGAGGGGAGGTGAAAAAGAAAATGAGGGGCAAAGAAAGAGTCTGAGAAGAGACTGGCAGCTAACATAAAAAGGAATCCAAAAGTCTTTTATAGGCATATAAATAGTAAAGGGTAGGAAGAAGGGCATAGGGTCGAATAGGGACCAAAAAGCAGATCTGCACATAGAGGCAGATTGTCTGGCTGAGGTGCTAAATGAGGAATTTGCATTGGATTTACTAGGAAGAAGATGCCGCAAAATTCATTGTGAAAGAGGAGATTGATGATACACTAGATGGGCTAAAATTGATAAAAAGAGACTATTAGAAAAGTTGGCTGTAATTAATGTTGAAAAGTCACCAGGACTGGATGGGATACATCCAAGGACACTGAGACAAGTAGGGAGGAAATTGTGGAGGCACTAACTATAATCTTCCAATCCTGCTTAGATAGACAGGTAGTGCCAGTAGACGGGAGAAATGTTAAAATTTTAAAAAGTGTGTAAAGATAAACCCAGCATCTACAGATCAGACAGCTTAACCTTGGTGGTGGGAAAGCTTATAGAAATGATAACCTATGACACAGTTAACAACTACTTGGCCATGCGTGGATTCATTAAGGGAAGCCAACATGGATTTATTAAAGACAAATTATATTTAACTAATTTGATTATATTTCTTGAGGAGGTGAGGAGGTAACAAAGATGCTTGATGAGGGTAATATGGTTGATGGGCATATATGATGTTCCAGAAGGCTTTTGAAAAGTGCCACATAATAGGCTTTACAGAAAAGTTGAAACTATGGAATAAAGGTTAGTGACAGCACTGACACAAAATTGGCTGGTTGACAGGAAACGGAGACCAGAGGTAATTGGTTATTTTTCGGAGAGGAGGAAGGGACACAGTGGGGTTCCCCAGGGATCGATACCAGGACCACTGCTTTCCTTGATGCATATTAATGACCTGGTTGTACAGGGCACAATTTCAAAATTTGCTGATGACACAAGCTGTGAAGAAGATTGTGATAGACTTAAAGAGGACGTAGGCAGGCTGGCTGAATTTATTGCAGAGGAGTGTGAAGTGGTACATCTTGGTAGGAAGAATGAGGAGAAGCAATATAATATAAAAGACTAGATTTTACTGCAGGATGGCTTGTTCACCACCCCACCGCTGGAAGGAAAGTCAATCCCGAACAGACCAAGGTTTAAAAAGCCTGCCCTGTAGTAATAACACACTGGGGGCAGGCTAAACTGGCTAAGGGTCAGGCTTCCATCCCTCAGTGGACAGGAAGTCCCATTCTCTGATTACCCGGCAGTTCTAGCAGTCCTGACAGTGCCAGAGCTCAGTAGTGCCAGGACTGCAAGGAGGAACAAAAAGGAACAAAGAAAAGTACAGCACAGGAACAGGCCCTTCAGCCCTCCAAGCCTGCGCCGATCATATTGTCCGTCAACTAAAACATTTTGCACTTCCGGGGTTCATATCCCTCTATTCCCATCCTATTCATATATTTGTCAAGCTGCCTCTTAAACACCACTATCGTACCTGCTTCCACCACCTCCTCTGGCAGCGAATTCCAGACACTCACTACCCTCTGCGTAAAAAACTTGCCCCGCACATCTCCTCTATAGTTTTCTCCTCTCACCTTAAATCTATGTCCCCTAGTAATTGACTCTTCCACCCTGGGAAAAAGCTTCTGACTATCTACTCTGTCCATGCCACTCATAATTTTGTAAACTTCTATCAAGTTGTCCCTCAATCTCCGTCGCTCTAGTTAGAACAATCCGAGTTTCTCCAACCTCTCCTCATAGCTAATAATCTCCAGATCAGGCAGCATCCTGGTAAACCTCCTCTGCACCCTCTCCAATGCCTCCATATCCTTCTGGTAATGTGGCAACCAGAATTACACGCAGGAAAGAAAATGAGCAGGAAGAAAAATGATGCCAGAGAGAGGCAACCCCCCCGGCTTTTAGGATGGGGGTGGATCGTAGAGCCTTTAGGGAGCAGAGGTGGGTGGGGGCTGGGTTTTCGAGAGCAGATAGCGAGATTGTAGGGGGGTGCTGACATCTTGGGGAGGGTGACCCCCAATAGATGTGCCCCCTCCTTTCCTTCTCTCATTTTCAAAGAAGCCCTTTGAAAAATGGCCTGTCTTCTATTGCATAGCGCTTTATGGCAGTGAAGGTGGATTGAGATCTTCAATTACAATTAATTGGGCAGTGAAGGACCTCAGTCGGCCTAAGGGCAGGTGGCCTATTGGGCGATTTACCCACCCCTGTGTTGTGGGGAATTGGTTAGGGATGGGAAAGAGGTGGGTTGGACACCCAACACATTTTACGTGCCCCCCTTATGAAAATATGCTGGTCGGGGGGGCAGGGATGATACACTTTAATACAAAGAACACGGAGAGATAGTATCAAATAAGGGATACTATTCTAAAGGATGTGCAGGAGCAGAGAGACCTTGCTGTCTCTGTACATAAGTCATTAAAGATGGCAGGACAGGTAGAGAGAGCTGTTTCTAAAGCATACAGTATTCTCAGCTTCATTAATAGGGTCTTAGAGTACAGGAGCAGGGAGGTTATGATGAACTTATAAAAGACACTGGTTAGACCTCAGCTGGAGTATTGTGTACAGTTCTGGTTGCCACATTGCAGGAAGGATGTGAATGCATTGGAGTGAGTGCAGAAGTGGTTTCCAAGAATGGTTCCAGGGACGAGCCATTTTGAACTTGCAGGTTTTGTTAAGGCTTACACACTCCCAGTTGAATGTACATTGAACGGCATGAGGGCTTCCTCCTAGAACTATTGATAGTTATCAGCAGGGTACTTTTTAGTGAGGTGCTGTTGACTTGATTTTATTGCTACAGCATCAGTGGAATTACTGCCAACTATATTGCTGGTGGAGTCAGATTTTTCCAAGGGCTTCAGTGGAATTTGAAGGCCTCTGAGCAGAAAACTTGCTTTCACTCTTGGGTCTATTGTTACAGTTCCTCTTGGAAAGTGGAACAAAGGCAACACAGAAGGGAATCTGTATGCAGATGGAGGAGTGAAGAGTTCTCAACAGAAGGCCATACCCACCCAGGGCCTTTTGAGAGCATTTCTTTACCTCCACTTCAGTGAGGAGCAGTGCCTGATGTAGTCGCAGTGCACCAAAGGAGGTTGTTACTGAGCTGTGACATCTCCTCCAACTGGACCTGTAGCTACAGAATAGGCTCTGAACAGTGTTTCCAGCCACTGTAAAGATCACTCTGACCCTAATTTTTACATCTCAGAATTATTCCAGCCTGGAGATGGCAACATTGCCGATATCCCACAGTTCACAAAGCATCACTATATCCAGGAAGACAATGAGGAGAAGGGACTTCATAGTCTTCTCTCTAAGCAGTGTGAAGCAGGAGAAGTGGGCTCTTGGCAGGATCAGCCAATGGGATTCCCCAAGGTGCAGGGAGCCATCAACTGCACTCACATGGGTCTGTTAGCACTAGCAACAGGGGGACAAATTGTAACTTTTTGTGCGACCATGCACAGAACATCCTGTTAGTTAATGCCTGTTATCCGGCTGACAGCACCCATGATGCTTTATCCTGTGCCAGTTATAGTATGTCCTAGTCAGACATGAGCCATCACAACCAGAGGTTGGCTGCTTGATGACAAGGACTACCATCTCTGCATACAACTCCTCAACCCAACCATATGTAGACAATGCCCGGTCAATTAGGGCCATTCTACAACCAGAAACCTCATAAGCATTGGCATTCTAAAACAATGATTCCACTGTCTGTGCTGCTAGTGGGGAGCCTTAATACTCACCAGAGCATGTCTCCAGACTCATGGTGCTCTGCTGCATTCTGCTCACCTGGCCATTATGAGGAGGAGGAGCAAGAAGAGGAAGGGAGGAAGTTTCCAGGAGACCAATGTTTCACATGGGCTGTGCATGAGGGTCTCCTCAAAGGCATCCCCACATCATCATTGCTCCACAATTCATTATCTACCCATTCCTCTGCTAAAGACCATCACAGCATCCTCCAAGCCAAAATGTGAAAAGACATCACAAGAAAAAAACAATCCATAACAATTTAATCCAATAACACTTCAACTAATGCATACAAAACTGAACTATTCATCCTTGTGCATTCTCTTAGAGCCTGTCTTGTGGATGTCTTTGCCTGGCCTAATATTCCTGAGCAGTGCTATCCCAGTAGCTGCAGCATGACTGCTAACTTTCAGTGGGGAAGGCTGCAGGTGACCTTGCAGGATGAGCTTGAAAAACTCTGGGCCTTGAGGGCTCAGGTTTGGACTGCATCAGCTCAACACAGGAGGCAACAGTCTGGTCTAGCTCACTGACTGTTGTGGTATCTTATGGTCTGCTGCCATCATACAGGTTGAGAGTCTCGATGTAGACCTCAAGGGATCTGTTCCTATGCTATCTATGCTAAGCATGATATTGAAACTAATGAAGGTTCTGGTCGAATAGAATTACATGAAACTTATTACTAGCAACAGCTATATACAGCTCTGCGCAGACCTTGATCAAGCCCGGGTCCTAACAGTTACATAGGCTGATTACTTGACTATATGCCTGACTCATATAGGCCAGGATTTTTCCCTCGTCGGGTGGGCTTGGTGGGGGTGGGCAGGAGCAGTCGGGAAGCCAACCACCGCCCGCGATTTGAGGCAGGACCACGCTTTCATGCTGGTGGGTCAGTTAAGGCGCGCCCAGCGTGAAACACGTGCGGCAGTGCTGTGTGGCGGAGGAGGGCGAATGTGCAACTTAGTGCATATGCACGGGTGTGCACAGGCAAAGCTCCCTGAGGCACAGAGCTACCTCAAGAAGATGATGAGTTTAAGAAGATTTTAAATTGTTAAAAAACATGTCCCCTCCATCACATGAGCAGGAACATGTTCTTAATGAAATGTTCACATTTTTATTTAATTTTTAATTGCTGTTGTAAACCTTATCCCGCCCATGGATGAGGTTTCCTAAAAAGGACAAAGGCCACTTGGCCTTTTTGCCCACCCGCCAACCATAAGGTTGGACGAGCAGCAAAAATTTTCATTTAATTACATTGTCAATGGCCTGAATAGGCCTTTTAATTGTTGGTGGGTGACTCCCATGTGCGCCCACAGACCGAAATATCGCACAAGTGCACGATGGTGTCTGGGCACTCACCCAATGTCATTGTGCGTCATCTTACACTCGAGCGAGTTGGGTGTGCGCCCGCCCACTCAGCGAAAAATCCTGCCCATAAAGTCTTACTGATACAGAAGGCAGAATATTCCCGCCATTGGGGGGGATGTTGAAGAGTGGCACGCCTCTGATTGGCGCTCCCGACTGGGGACGCGCTGCCATTTACATTTTACATTTAATTGGCCAGCCCAGCGTGACGTCCGTACAGAAGCACTATGCGCTTCCTGCACGGGCTGGGGGGCATCCCTCAGTTGATCAAAGTGCTGGCTCAGGGAGATCGGCTCTATAATAAAAAGTATTAAAAATAGAAAAAAAAAATCCTTGACATGTCCCCTCCTGTGACACTGTCATATGAGTTGGGACATGTCCATAACTTTTAAAAGCACTTTAATTAAATTTTTAAAACCTATATGTAACCTCATTCCGCCCATGGATGAGATTTCATGCTTTTTCCAATTTGTGCCGGTGCTCCTTTAGGTTGGACGGGCAGGTCCATTAATTACTTAAATGACTCTGTCAATGGCCTCAATTGGCCATTGACAGGTCAGCGGGTGCACAGCTGATTTCGCTGTGCCCCCGCCTACCTGAAAATTTAAATGGGGCGCGGTGACATCAGGAGTTCCCCCTGACATCACCGCATGTCATTTTAAGCATCGGCGAGCGGGCCCCGCCCCCCGTTTGCTGACGGGAAAATCCTGGCCAGAGTTACAGGCAGTAGTGAACATCTGCAATAGAAATCACAGGCAATAGTGAACATCTAACATGGAGGCTGTACCTTTTATCCTCCAGCTTTACACATGGTGATGCCATAATGATGTCACTTTGCAGCTCCTTAAAGGTGCATGTCACTGTCTGCATTGGCGTGCATACAACATTACGACACTGACAGGTATCAGCAGGGGTACTAGCAAAGCGGTAGTGGTGGGAGCACAAATGGTCTCATTCTGAGAGAGGATAGCAAGTTCCTGCACCATGGAATCACAACCACTGCCCTGGGACAGAGCCTCAAAAATTCCAGGCATCTAAAAGAACCTGAAAACCTCTTTGAGCATAGGTAGCTACAGCCATGATGGAAGCAGTCTGAGCCTGTATGGCGCCAAACTGTGCTTGCATGACAACAAGCTGAGGTTTCATAACCTTAACCTCCAGATACTGTGTCATGGCTGGGTTTGCAAATGTTGTCTTAATTTGGTCACCACTTCCACACTGGAAAGGATGGGCACGAAGCTGTGTGTGAAGCCCTGTTCCAAGTTGGAGCTGGACTCTTCCATGCACCAGACATATCCCTGTATGCATGCCCATCAACCTACTGCACAGCACCGCCCTCAAAGTCTTCATCCCTTTGCAGCAGATTTCACGCCATCAAGCTGCAATGTACTCGTGGTCGTTGATTCAGCACTTGTAAGGTCCTGCCTCTATATTGCCTTATACAGCACTAAGTCTGTTTGTGTGGGTGGCTGCTTTCAGATCAAGTAACAGTACCTCGTCATCAGATGCCTGTTCTTTTTCCTGTCCTTCCTAGTCAAGTGGCCTAATGGCAGTTATTGGATGTGTGAAAGTCTAAATGCAAAGGGGAAGGTTGGGGTGAGCAAAGAGGGTATTGGATGGAAAGCAAGAGCTCCATGGTCACACCATCAGCAGCTAAATTTCTTGCTAGATAGCAAGATAAGGTTGCAATGGGATTTGAGAAGGTGCAGAAGGCAAGAGCATACTCCCATCCTGAAGGTTCTTGGCAATGCCGGTTGCAACACCCTCACTCATTGCCACACCAATAATTCAGTGTTGTCTCCTTGAAAAGGCTCAGGACATGCAGGCGGGCATGCATCTGGGTCTGTGCTGCACCTCCTGATATATGCTACCTTTTCCTGCAAGAGAGAGGGAAGTGCATATTTTGCAATGTGTTTGGGTGATGTGCCTGTCATAGCTGAAAAGCTGAAGCATGTGGAAACTGTGAGATGTGGGTATGAGGCTGGCAGCATTGGTGAGTGTGTGAGAACGAGATGGAGTATCTGAATGTTAGGCATGAGTCCTGATTGCTAGAGATTGCTGGTGGGTGAGTGATGGGGATGTGATGCATTGAGTGATGTGTGAAGTGTTGGGTAGGTGTTGGCATTTGAAGATCCATTCACTGACCTATAGAATCGTTGAATGGGTACAGCACAGAAGGAGGCCATTTGGTTCATCATGTCCATGTTGGCTCTTTGCAAGTGGACTTAATGGCTCATGTGGGTCCATTGAACTTTTTTTGGCACTGGAGACAGGTTCTCAGTGCCAGGCTCCTTAAGTTGATGTCTGTGGTTACCTGTTCCCATTCCCTTCACAGTCTATTGTCTGGGGGCCTTCCTGGCCCCCTGTAGAAACATGATGTCTCTTCTCCCTTCTGTTCCCTGGACTAACATATCCAGTGCTTAATCGGAGGACCTGGGTACCATCTCTCTGCTCTGCTACTCCATTGATACTCTTTATCACTTGTGAGAGACACTTTTGATACTGTAACAGCTGCAGCAGCCAGAACGCACCTTTCCTTTAAGAAATGCAGGCAAGCTTTTAACAAATGATAGTCATAAACATAATTGTGCCCCCGCTAATCATACAGCAGCACATTTAACATAGGACTGCACATGGCCATCATGGTGATGAGCTGCTAGTATGAAGTTTGCATGTTACCTGCAACACCTTGATTAGGTGCAGGGTAATTACTCATCGCAATCCCAATGCCCTAAAACTGGCCCTACTGAATTTTTAACTCAAGTGATCTTTTTGGTGTTATACTATCATTAAACTGAAGTACTAAAGGTTAATAATGCTGAACTTGAGAGAATATTCAGTGCAAACTCAGAATTTGAAACAAAATTGTAAAATTGAACTGACACCATTTGTGCTCTACAACAAACAAATAAAAAATTACATGAATAACAAAAGTAAGCCGCAGGGGGTCGATGTCTGTTCAGAATGTACCGCTCAAAGGCAGGATGGAGTCTAGGCCACAAAATGGCTCAGGCATTGCTTGCAGTCAGTTACTGACATGTTAAAACCTATCTGCATGACTCTTTTAGTATTCATGTAAACAACTCACCCAATTTACTGCTGATCACCAAAATACATCATGGTATCCAATATACACAGACAAGGGGTGACACTGAAACGTACTTACCCAAACAGTACCAGAAAGAAGTGAATTATTAAATTTTACTTGATGAAATCTTACTAAGGATGGGCAATAAATGCCAGTGAAGCCCACATCCCATGAATTATTTTTTAAAAATTATGCTAATGTTATATAGCTAGACTTCACTATGCTGGGGGAAATTAGATTTGAAATTAAAGCTTAATTATATTTACTGTAAATGAAAATAAATTCTATTTGAATCTCCAATCCAAGCTTGAAATCAAACTCCAATAGTACAATCACTTTAGTAGCTCACTTACAGGTTCTCCTGATTCATAATACCTATTATTATATTGAATGTATCATAGAGTCAAATTCCCAAATTAGCTAAAGTGTGGAAATTCAGAAAAATCTGGTTTAATCCACCATCTCGCTTCACTTGAGTAGATTTGTCTTTTAATGAAAAATGAAAAAATGACTTATTTTCTCTATAATTGAGGAATTGCTAATCATATTAAATTCTCAGTAATGATATGCTCTCCAGCTCTTCCACTTCTGACCCTTTGCCACCATTTCATCCCATTCAGAGCCCCGAATGATGATTCATATCCCAATGAGCAAGTCCACCTCTGCACAGGTGTAGATAGGGCAGTCTTTGGCGAAACCCTCAGAGACTCTAAAATCCAGAAGATCTTGGCCAAGAGCAATTGAGCAGTAAACAGGGACACAAGCATCCTGACTCTAGTGTTACTGAAGCCACAGGGGTTACACCACATGGTAGGAGTCAAGGAAGAATAAGGATTGTAGTTACACAAGGGTATGCACATGGGTGTTTTACATAGTCTTATATTGTTAAATTGCTGTGTAGTCTTTCTGTACCATGATATTTATTTGTTTGCCCCATTTTCCCAAATTTTTCATTTTTGCCGACTACCTAGCAAGTGGCTTGCAGCCTTGTGAAGTATGGTGAGTCAAGAGTTAAAGTGGAACAATGGATATCTGTGAAAGTGATCAATTGTTGATTGTGGGATTGTTTTTTGTTAGGAGTTGGAGGCTCAAGTGAGAGCAGAATTTGGTTGCTAGATGGCTGCAAAGCCTCAATCCAAGTGAACTGTGAATGAATGAGGCCATCACAGGCATCCTGAGCAGCTACGTGTGTGGCTGTTGGTGCCCTTACCACATCACACTGCTCCTCCTCCTGCTCCTCCAGTTGCTGCTCTTCCTCCACTTCCTCCTCCAAAGAGGCAGAGTACTTAGCACCTTCTACCTTTGCTAGCTGCAGTCATTCCTGCTGCGTTATGTTGTGCAAAGCGTAGCAGAGCAATATCATTCTAGATACAAAAATAAAAATACCTGGAAAAACTCAGCAGGTCTGACAGCATCTGCGGAGAGGAACACAGTTAACGTTTCGAGTCCGTATGACTCTTCAACAGAACTAAGGAAAAATAGAAAAGAGGTGAAATATAAGCTGGTTTAAGGGGGGATTTGGGACAGTTAGAGCTGGATAGAGGGCCAGTGATAGGTGGAGATAGCCAAAAGATGTCACAGACAAAAGGACAAAGAGGTGTAGAAGGTGGTGATATTATCTAAGAAATGTGCTAATAGGTGACATTAAGGATAGAAAGCAGGACGAGCAAGGTACAGATAGCCCTAGTGAGGGTGGGGTAGGAGGAAGGGATCAAAATAGGCTAAAAGGTAGAGATGAAACAATGGATGGAAATACATTTTAAAATAATGGAAATATGTGGGAAAAGAAAAATCGATATAAATTATTGGAAAAAAAGGGAATCGGAAAAGGAGTGGGATGGAGGAGAGAGTTCATGATCTAAAATTGTTGAACTCAATATTCAGTCCAGAAGGCTGTAAAGTGCCTTGTCAGAAGATGAGGTGCTGTTCCTCCAGTTTGCGTTGAGCTTCACTGGAACATTGCAGCAGGCCAAGTACGGACATGTGGGCATGAGAGCAGGGCGGAGTGTTGAAATGGCAAGCAACAGGGAGGTCTGGGTCATGCTTGCGGAAGATTGAAGGTGTTCTGCAAAGCGGTCACCCAGTCTGCATTTGATCTCTCCAATGTAGAGGAAACCGCATTGGGAGCAGCGAATGCAGTAGACTAAATTGAGCGAAGTGCAAGTGAAATGCTGCTTCACTTGAAAGGAGTGTTTGGGCCCTTGGATGGTGAGGAGAGGGGAAGTAAAGGGGCAGGTGTTGCACCTTCTGCGGTTGCATGGGAAGGTACCGTGGGAGGGGGTTGAGGTATAGGAGGTGATGGAGGAGTGGACCAGGGTGTCCCAGAGGGAACAATCCCTGTGGAATGCCACCTTGAGGGGTGAAGGGAAGGTGTGTTTGGTGGTGGCATCATGATGGAGTTGGCGAAAATGGCAGAAGATGATCCTTTGAATGTGGAGGCTGTTGGGGTGATAAGTGAGGACAAGGGGGACCCTATCATGTTTCTGGGAGGGGGAGGAAGGTGTGAGGGCTGATGTGCGGAAGATGGGCCGGACATGGTTGAGGGCCCTGTCAACCACCATGGGTGGAAAACCTTGGTTAAGGAAGACATGTCAGAGGAACTGTTTTTGATTGCTTCAGTGCTACTTCATGCTCTCATCTGGGCCTGGAAAAATTTATTAATTTTGCTTCCAATTTCCACCCCTCCATCATTTTCACATAGCCCATCTCTGACATTTCCTTTCCCTTCTTTAACCTCTCTGTCTCTATTTCTGGTGATAGACTGTCCACCAATATTCATTACAAGCCTACCGACTCCCACAGCTACATCGACTACAGCTCCTTACACCCCGCTTCCTGTAAGGAGTCCATCCCATTCTCTCAGCTCCTTCGCCTCCGTTGCATCTGTTCTGATGATGCCACTTTCAAAAACAGTTCCTCTGACATGTCTTCCTGCTTCCTTAACCGAGGTTTTCCACCCATGGTGGTTGACAGGGCCCTCAACCATGTCCAGCCCATCTCCCGCACATCAGCCCTCACACCTTCCTCTCCCCTCCCAGAACCATAATAGGGTCCCCCTTGTCCTCACTTATCACCCCACTAGCCTCCACATTCAAAGGATCATCCTCCTCCATTTCCGCCAACTCCAGCATGATGCCACCACCAAACACATCTTCCCTTCACCCCCCCGACGGCATTCCATAGGGATCATTCCCTCCGTGACAGTCTGGTCCACTCCTCCATCACCCCCTACACCTCAACCCCCTCCCACGGTACCTTCCCATGCAAACGCAGAAGGTGCAACACCTGCCCCTTTACTTCCCCTCTCCTCACCGTCCAAGGGTCCAAACACGCCTATCAAGTGAAGCAGCATTTCAATTGCACTTCCCTCAATTTAGTCTACTACATTCGTTGCTCCCAATGCGGTTTCCTCTACATTGGAGAGATCTAACACAGACTGCTTTGCAGAACACCTTCGATCTGTCCGCAAGCATGACCCAGACCTTCCTGTCGCTTGCCATTTCAACACTCCACCCTGCTCTCATGCCCACATGTCCATACTTGGCCTGCTGCAATGTTCCAGTGAAGCTCAACGCAAACTGGAGGAACAGCACCTCATCTTCTGACTAGGCACTTTACAGCCTTCTGGACTGAATATTGAGTTCAACAATTTTAGATCATGAACTCTCTCCTCTATCCCCACTCCCTTTCCGATCCCCCTTTTTTCCAATAATTTATATGGATTTTTTTTCTCACCTATTTCCATTATTTTTAAATGTATTTCTATCCATTGTTTCATCTCTACCTTATAGCTTTTTTAGATCCCTTCCCCCCACCCCACCCTCACTAGGGCTATCTGTACCTTGCTCGTCCTGCTTTCTACCCTTAATGTCACCTATTAGCACATTCCTTAGATAATATCACCACCTTCAACACCTCTTTGTCCTTTTGTCTATGACATCTTTTGGCTATCTCCACCTATCACTGGCCCTCTATCCAGCTCTACGTGTCCCCCCACCTCCTTAAACCAGCTTATATTTCATCTCTTTTCTATTTTTCCTTAGTTCTGTTGAAGAGTCATACGGACTCGAAACGTTAACTGTGTTCCTCTCCACAGATGCTGTCAGACCTGCTGAGTTTTTCCAGGTATTTTTATTTTTGTTTTGGATTTCCAGCAACTGCAGTTTTTTGTTTTTATCATTCTGGATACCCTGGCTGATGCATGCTGAAGGGTGGCAACTAAAGTACACCTCAGCATCCTGATTGCTTGCTCTAGCATAGTTCTTGTGGTCAAGTGCCTCACATTGTACCTTTCCTAGACATTATTGTCTGACTCCTAGGATGGTAACCAGCATCATCAGACTGGCACTTATCTCCAAGGAGCCACCTGCTAACACTGCATGAAGTGTGAATACCTTTGACTGGTGAAGTTTGAAAGCCTCATGGCAGCTGCCTGCGAATCTTGCAGACATGCAAAATGATCTTTTGTTAGTTGCAGGTGAACTGCATATTGATGGTGTGGGATCCCATTCTGTTAACAAAAACTTCAGGATGATCGTAAGGCTCCTTGATCACCACATGTCTGTAGTCAATGACTCGCTAAATCTTTGGGAAGCTAGCCAGAGCAGCAAAGTCAAGTGCCTGCTCATTGTGACTGCCAAATACAGCATCAGTCTCCCACGAAATGCACTTGTGGATGGAAGATTACAAGATTCTACAAGGATCACCTGCATAAACCTAGAAGGAACCAGAGGTGAAGAAATTAAAGGCTGTGGTGAAGTTTACAGTGACTGCCAATGGATAACTGCCTGGCCTGCTTGGCAGGAAATCCAAGAAACTGAAAATATCAGCTACCATCTGATGGGAAAGCCTGAGCATCCTGTGGCACAGTTACATCCAGAAAGCTAACCCTTTTACCTGTAAATCCAGTGTTGCAGGTATCATCTTCAGCAAGCTGGAGCTCTGTGCTCTTCCTCTTTGTCCTGTGGAGCCATAGGTGGGTGAAGAGAAGGCTGATGCTGCTGCTGATACGGCTCCCATGCTGTTCTGAAGGCTGACAGTTGGGAAGTGCAGAACAAAAGCAATGAGTTCCAAAATAAGAAATGGCCTCTAAAGAAGTGGAGCACTTTACATCTTATAATTGCCGACTTGCCCATTCCACAGAGATTTCCCAGGTACAGCAGATCTCACTCGGATTAAAGGCGAAATCAGCAGGTTGTTATTTGGCTTCCTGATGTGGCGGCACTTTCGGCCCTTTTTCCTACCTGCCTGCTTGCAAACTCACCCATATTTTGCAGTTAAAATTTCTGCCATTGTTTCTGTTGCTATACCTGAACTGAAATTTAATTCACCTTCTTTAATTCACCATCCTACTCAGACCATCCTGTTGTTATTTCCCAAACCTTAAATCTCATTGGTTAAGGAGATGCCCAGTTTGGTATCACTCAGGTCACAGGTGCCCTGTTTTGCCCCATTTTCAGCTGTCTAAGGGCAAATAGTTTTTGTGCTGAAGAGTGCAGGGTAACTCTAACTTATGGATGCCCTGATGCAGCAAAGTCTGCTCCACTATTATGGATTGAGCTAAATAACTGCTAAATTTGTTACTCCCTTAAAATTGTTACTCCACTTCCAATATGTTCTTAGTAGCTTATTATTGTCAGTGATCCCATACAGAACTCCTATCATGTCCCATTTCAGTGATACCTGGTATTCACACAAAATTAGGTTAGAATTAAACCATGGCATCTGTCATATGCCATCTGCATCATCCAATTTTTTTACAAGCTTCCTGAAGGTAATATGTGTGAAATCATCAGGATCACTGTGTAGTCCAGCCTTGGCTCAAAAGCAATGCTTTTGAAGCACTTGTGTAAATAACAGTCAATAAATGAAAATTTACTGAATTGAAAAATAAAGGCATTAACTCTTTGAATACTGGCAGGTCCTTGGAAATGTTGCTTTGAAACCAGCTTTAAAATGAATTGAAAAAATAATTTACAATTACCTGCTTAAAGCATCAAAGGTTGGATTTGCACCCAACATAAAACCTAGCCTGTGAAGACTGACTTAGTCATTTTATAGGTACAACCAATTTCATCTTTGATTCTTGCCCAAACAGTTGACGTGTAATCTCATCTAAGATGCTGTAAGATTAACAACGCATTTATTTTTCTTAAAATGAAACCGACAGATGGAGCAGTAATATTTTTGAAAAATAGAAAGCTGTTAAGTAAATATTTACATAAATAACTTATACCATACTACTCAGAAGTTTACACCCAATTTAAAATGAAAACTTGCCTCTAATTTTATCTTTTTAAGTAGCTACCTAATTTGTGGTATAAATTGAGTATAAAATGAGACATGTAGGGTGCGAATTGCTGTTCATCATAATGCCTTTGTTACATTGTCGCTTGTGAGTTTATCAGGTCAGTCCACTCATGATATACTAATTGTATTCCTAACATAACAGATTTAGAGTTTCCAGCTTGATTGCAACCCAGAGGTTAGTCTGATCAAAAGTGTTAGTTACGCTGCTTCCATTTTGCTTATGTCAAGTTACAACAAGTATTCTCCCAATCTCATTAGAATATGCTCAAACTTAAAATGAGCTTTAGTCAAGGTGACTAATCGGACACCAAGGAAGGCGCTGATCCTATATTACATATTTCTTCTTTAAGTATGGGAACTTAAGTTTTAAATAATTAACCATCCTTTGTGAACGTCAGACACAGCATGTTTAGAAACTTACAATCAAAATTTTCAAATTTTATGCGACTTATACTTAAGCCATAAAAAACAAAACAGGTTTGAATGTGGAAATCTTTTTTCAAAAATGTTCATAAAATCGCAATTAAATACCAGGAAACTGATTAAGTTTGCCTGAAAATCTGGCTACATCAAAGGGACTTTGATGGTACTGACTAATCATAAATGAATCATTGTTGTTTTTCATTTGAATATTCTGTTTTATTCACCACAGATTTTCGTAGAGCCTATACTTTATTCGCAGTATCCAATTTATTTTATCTGTTTCAAATAAATGTGTCAACATCATTGTTATTACTGAGAAAACTGAAAATCAGAATATAATTCTTCAAACATTAGTTATTGAGGGCATTTTATTATTTAATCGCTTGGAGATTGCTGCTTCTCCTCAATCACAAATAGTTTGTTTCAATGTTGGTAAGAGGGATTAGCAGGAGAACATTTCATATTTATGAAGAAACTAAGATTTGCAGCCTTTATAGATTTTAATATCTTCATGTTAAAACATTTTCACTGTCATAGAAATCTTCACTAAGGGGGCAGTGTGCCCACCTGCTGCTTGTAGCTGCTTGCTGCTGTCAATATTGAACCTGCTGTGGGCCTTGCCCTTCTATATGCCCTAATTAGAATCATCCGCATACTGTGCTGCTTCCTGATTCTGGTACTGACTTCATGAGTCATGGTGGTAATGATCAGTGGAATCTACTGGCAGTTCTTACAGCAGGAGGAAATAAATAATTCATTGTGCCCCAAGTGAATGTAATGCATGTCAGCATGTTCAGGAACCTCTGTGAATGTTAATTAACCATTTGCCATTTTAATTTGTTCTTGTTGTTGTAAATAATCCCATAATCTTCATTCCATCCTTCTTTTGGCAGATTTATTCTGGACTGAAACTTGTGATATATATTTTATGAGCCAGTTTAACTTGTTGAAGTGTACAATGTTTGATTCATTATTAATAGTTTTAGAACAAGCATGCATGATAATTAATAACAGTCTATGCTGAGGTACTGATTAATCATAAATGAATCATTGTTGTTTTTCATTTGAATATTCTGTTTTATTCACCACAGATTTTCGTAGAGCCTATGCATATTTTTGTAGACTCACAAGGGGGTTTGCTGTCTGCAACTACAACAGTTAAGAAACCTAGTTGTTGCTAGTAGCACCGGTACATGCACAGTGTTCATTTTTGAACATTGTAAAGTGGGTGCTTCTTTTATTTTCAGTGTTCTCCTCTTCTTTCCTGAAGGTAAACCTACTCTTGGTAGGAAGATGCCAGTTCCCTGTAGCTCACCCAGATGGCAAATATTTGCTTGTGAATCTTGACATCAAGGGGCTGTGGGCTAGCTGATCCTGTCTTTCCTTGATGTCCAGACACTAGCAATTTCCAGAAGGCAATGTATGAGATCAGGAGGTGGGATCCTAGTTGATTCCCACTCTCAACCTGGAGTTACAGATGCTAATAACAGAATAACAACATTACATTGGCAGCTAACTTAGTATCAATGCAAATTTGAACCTAGAATCTTCCTGGTGTGTGTGTGGTTCAGTGTCATTTAATCAGTAGGAAATCAGTAGGTTGTCTACCAATTAGACAATTGATCTAATTGGAGTTAAAGTTGGTGCTTCTTGAAGAAACTGGATGTCTTGTGGTAAAAATCTAATTTTTACAGATATTCAGGCAAAGACCCAGGGACAAAACAAATAAATGGGTATTTTCAAAAATGGAATAAAGTATCCATCTATAGCTGCTGTATCTCACAAATATTATGCACCATAAACTACTACCTTGTGATAAGTTGTTTTACAAAAATTATCACCATAGGGAGGTGATGGTGAGATAGAGCTAGTAACCACCAATAATCCTATAACTGATATTCACCCTGTAACTACAATCAGAAATGAAGGAGTGGTCAAAATTGGGATTGCATAAAAGGCCAGAACCTTCTAACATTTAGGATTAATATTCTGATCAAATGTTTCCCCTTTAAAAATCCACTTGATCAAAGAAGAGGTGATCTCTATGTGCAAAACATTGCCATAAAAAAACTTAGACATTAAATCAAAGAGCCATAAATTATGCTGCAATTGATATAACCTGTTTGTGTTACTAGACAGTTTTGCTGCTTCAACAACAAAACAGAAAATGCTGGAAAAGCTCAGCAGATCTGACAGCACCTGTGGAGAAAGAAACAGAGTTGACCTTTCTGGTCCATATGACCCTTCTTCAGAGCCAGCTGATACTGTCAGACCTGCTGAGTTTTTCCAGCATTTTCTGTTTTTGTTTCAGATTTCCAGCATCCACAGTGTTTTGCTTTCATCTTCATTCTGCTGTTTTGCCTAGCTACAGGCTGTATTCAGAGGATTGCTAAAGTGGAAGTGAAACAACTTGCTTAAAACAGGCGGAGAATAATCAGGGAGGCTGGGACCTCTCTGGCTGTTAGGCAGTATTATAGCTTCTCACTAAAATAATACTATCAATTCAAAAACAATCTGCAGAGTACAGTTATAAAAATAATCCAGAATTCCAGAACTGATGGAGAATTTAAGTCTGGTTTATGCATGTATATGTCGAAAGTAACAGATTGAAGCTTGTAGTCACTTTGGGTTTATATCTTTTTCTTGTCTTTGTTGCACAACAAATGAAAATTATTTCAGGATATGTTAACTCACTATCTCAAGTCCTTTTATAAGTCATATACAAGATGCACTGCAGCAATTCTCCACGTCTCCTTTGACAATATCTTCCAAACGTTTGACCTCTACCACCCAGAAGGACAAGGACAGCAGATGCATGGAAACGCCAGTATCTGCAAGTTCCCTTCCAAGTCATGCATCATTCTGACTTGGAACTGTGTCGCCATTACTTCACCATCGCTGGGTCAAAATCCTGGATTTCCCTCCCCAACAGCCCTGTGGGTGCACCTAAAATAAATGGGGCAGAACTTTTAGGTCGGTGGGTGCGCGCAAAAGCCAGAAGCACACCCTCCGGCAATTAACAGGACAATTAAGTCCATTAATGGAACAATTGACTCTGATTTTTCATGGTCCATCCAACCTCACGTCTAGCAGATAGGCAAATCGGCTAGACAGCCTTTTCTTTTTTCATGAAACCTCATCCAAGGGTGGGATGAGTTTTCCATTATGAAATTTTAAAAGAAGATAAAAACCTATGGATAGCATTTTTATCATGTCTACGTTCAGGTACTGACTGTGATGCTTGGACATTTTTTTCCTTGTTTTATGATCTTTATTTAACTGTTTTCAAGTCTTCAGCTCCCTAAGACAGCTCTCTGCCTTCAGGGAGCTTTCATTCAGCGCTCGCCCGCACCCTCACTTACAACAGCATCCGCCCTCCTCCTGCCCCCATCCAAGTAGTGCTGAGCATTTCAGTATGCTCTTCCCACTGGCTGGCCGTTAATTAGCCAGCCAGCATGAAATTGCGGTCGGAGGCTAATTGTGGTCAACGGTCTGTTCCCTGGCCGATCCAGGACCCTCTGATAGCGCTCGCCCGTCGGCCTAAAAATTCTGCCGATGAACTGCAGCAGTTCAAGAAGGTGACTCACCACCACCTTCTCAAGGATTATTATGGAATGGTAATAAATCCCAGCCTTGCGAGTGATGCTGGCATCCTATGAAAGATTAAAATAAAGCTTCAGTAAAATTGTTATGACCTGGTGTTACATTTTCTGCTGCAGTGTCCAATGCGCAGACGCTAAAGCCATTGGAGAAAAGTGGAAATTAATTGACAATGACAACTACTGCTGCAAATGGAAGTTGGAATTATTTGTTACCTCTGAACTGGAACTAAAATTTTCAGGACTTGTCAGTCTCCAAACTGACACCTTTTTGTAGCATTAGTGGTTGACAATGATTCAACATTGAGAATGCAATTCCATTAATATTGGCAGCCTAATATCTACATACTTGTGTTCTTCCTGTGAATGTAGAACTTTTTCACATTACTGGACATCATCATTGCCGCCTGCACTCTCATAGGATTCACCACCTTAATCAATAACAGTTAGAACGATGAGAAGAACACAATAATGTACCTCATGAAACATATCTTATACTTGCCACAATTTCAGTGGTATGTCTGCTGCTTCGGCTAACTAACCTGTAGCTTCTCACGTGGTTCCATTTTGACAATTATAAATCTGTATAAGCTGTACAGAAAAGAATGATTAATTGGCTTTTCCCAATTTAATTGCTAACTGATGCTCCCAAATGTACAGGAGTTTTCAGCCGCTTCCAGGGGCAGCTTTCTACAATTTAGGTGTTCATTAGAGGTTCCATCTACTTATATGGTATCCCTTTGTGAAGACAGCTTCATTCACAGCTTCCTTCCTTTAAACGCATACCAAACAGATCTGGAAAATAAAAAACAAAAACAGAATTACCTGGAAAAACTCAGCAGGTCTGGCAGCATCGGCGGAGAAGAAAAGAGTTGACGTTTCGAGTCCTCATGACCCATGAGGACTCGAAACGTCAACTCTTTTCTTCTCCGCCGATGCTGCCAGACCTGCTGAGTTTTTCCAGGTAATTCTGTTTTTGTTTTGGATTTCCAGCATCCGCAGTTTTTTTGTTTTTAGATCTGGAAAATATACTATAATAAGATCTATAGTAAAAAGAATAGTCAAATGCCCTTAGCTGAATGGAGAAATCTCTCTGCAGTGCTCGGTATTGTTTCCATTCATAACACTTATCTTGGTGACTTTTTGATGCACCTCCTTTAGTATTCTTCTCATTTCCAACACAACATTTGTGCTGAATTTAGAGAAATATGACTAGCCAACTGTGACTGGTAAATGATGGCCTGGAGGCAGGGGGCTCGTCAGAGTTATTGCAGAGGCTGGTCATAAGACACCCATCTCAGTATCACTTGAAGTGAGTCACGTGCTGGCATCATTGTTAAAGTTCTCCCAGATCTACAATCAGTCTTGAACGCTCCAATTGATGCAACAACATTACAGATTAGATCCACCCCATTCTGAAGGTTGAACAATGTGCAATTCAGCAATCCCAGAGTCTGACCAGTGTTCAATCCAGAAATCCCAGCGTCTGACCAGTGTTCAATCTAGAAATCCCAGAAATTGATCAGTGTTGAATTCAACTGAAGGCTTACAGTTCAATGGGGGAGCCAAGGAGATGACCAGGTTGGTGCGGTAGTCATGCCAGAGGGAAGACAGCAGCTGCTGAGCTCACCGGCAGACTGATCTCCCACTGCTACTAGGAAATAGAGAAATGGTGGAAACATTGAACAGATATTTCGTGCCTATCTTCAATGGAGAAGTCACAAATAACTTCCCAAAAATACTTACAAATCAAGAGGTGAAAAGGAAGGAGGAACTTATACAATTACAATCACCAGAGAAAGGCTACTGAGAAAACTATTAGAACTAAAAGCTCTCCAGGACCTGATGGCCTGCATCCTGGGTCTTAAGAGAAGTGGCTGCTGAGATAGCAGATGCAATGATTATAATTTTCCAAAATTCCCTAGATTCTAGAAAGGTCCAATCAGATTGGAAAGTAGTAACTGCAACTCCTCTGTTCAAGAAAGGAGGGAGACAGAAAGCAGGAAACTACAGGTCAGTTAGCCTAGCATCTGTCACAGGGAAATGCTAGAATCTATTATTAAGGAGGTTATAGCAGGACACTTAGAAAATGTTAATGCAATCAGGAAGAGTCAACATGAAAGGGAAATTGTGTTTGACTAATTTATTACAGTCCTTTGAGGAAGTAAGTAGTAACATGAATAAAGGAGAACCTGTAGATATGGTGTTCTTGAATTTCCAAAAGGCATTTGATCAGGTTATTGAACAAAATAACTCATGGTATAGTGGGTAACATATTAGCATGGGTAGAGAATAGAGCTAACAAGAATCATGGTTGGGTTGTCAAGGTCTAACTAGTGGAGTACCACAGAGGCTTCAACCATTTACAATCTATATCAATGACTTACATGAAAGGATTAAATGTGTGGTTGCTAAATTTGCTGTTAACACAAATATAGTAGGAGAGTAAATTGTGAAGAGAACTTAAGAGGCTGAATCTTGCTGTCAGCGAGCAGAGGTCGGGGCCCGCTCACCAACGTGTAAAATGAGCAGGATGATGTCGGGCAGAACATCTGACATCATCCTGCCCTACTTATATTTTCAGGAAGGCGGGCCCGCAGCAAAATAAGCTGTGTGCCCGCCGACCTGTAGTAATTAAAACAATTAAAGGACTTGCTCGTCCAACCTTAAGGCTGGTGGGCAGGCCAGGAGACCCGGCGGCAAATAGATAAAACATGAAACCTCATCCAGTGGCGGAATGAGTATTCATGCAGGGTTTTTACATTTGCAATAAAATTATTATGTTAATCATGAACATGTCCCATCTCATGTGACATTGTCACATGAGGGGGACATGTTAGGGAATTTTTTTTTCTCTATTCTTAATGCTTTTAAAACTGTCAGCGATCTCCCTGAGGCAGCACTTAGCCTCAGGGAAATGTGCGCTCTTTTGTACGCATGCACTCTCACTTTTGGGGAATGCCCCCCGCTCGCACAGGTAGTGCATAGCGCTTCCTGCCGGATGTCACGCTGGGAGGGCCTTAATTGACTCGCTCACATAAAATGGCAGTGGGGCCCGCTTCTCTGGCGGAGATCGGCTCCCCGCCTGCCAGAGATTGGGTCAGGCCAGCCCAGCAGCCAGAAAGTTCTGCCCAAGGAGTCTGAAAAGGGATATAAATAGATTAAGTGAATGGGCAAAATTTGGCATGATGTGGGAAAATTTGAACTTTTCCATTGGCAGGGAGAATAGAAAAGCAGAATGTTATTTAAATAGAGATTGCAGAACTCTGCAGTACAGAGGGATTTGGGTGTCCTAGCACATGAATAACAAAAAGTATGTATGTACAGCAAGTGATTAGGAAGGCAATTTAAATGTTGTTTATTGCAAGGGGAATTAAGTAAGTTAAAATCCAAAATTCCACATAAAATCACTGACAATTTAATTTTTCTAGCGTGTTCTGATTCAAATAATTGCACCTTATATCCAGTAGAATCTTAACAAACCATGGCTCGAACTCAGATGCAGTAAGAAGATTTCTCCTTCATCAACCCTGTTAGATATTGATTATTGGATCTTTAGGAAACTACTTGCAATTTGTGTGGTAAAATAATGGGACTGGAATTAAATACCTTCTGTACAGCTGTAAAGTAACTCCATGGAAGGTTATGCAGGGATATACAACATTGCAATTTTTCTTAGATGAAAGTCAAATGTTTTCACCGAGTTAAGGCTTGTTGTGCTAACTAGAACCAATGCACTTCCAATAACAGATGGCAATAAATTGCAGGATTCCAATTACCTTGGTACATAAAATCTTCTTCATAAAAACTTATTTTTAATGCTTCTGTTTATATTGGACTGCCGAAAGAATGATCAACTGGGTTGTGGTATTGGATTAAAAGCAAAAAACTGTGGATACTGGAAATCCAAAACCAAAATAAAAATACCTGGAAAAACGTCATACGGACTCGAAACATTAACCATGTTCCTCTCCACAGATGCTGTCAGACCTGCTGAGTTTTTCAAGGTATTTTTATTTTTGTTGTCTTATTGGGAGCTGCTTAATGAATCTCAGGAGAGGACAATACATTTGGGAATGCATGAAAGATGTAAGTTTTCGGCCTTTTTTAAGGGAATAGTTGTAATCACCTTGTTGATTGGGCATGTTGGGTGCCAGACAGCATGATGTTGTTGAAAGAGTTTCAATTAATGGCACTGTGTGAGAGAACTAATTCTATGTGCAACATGATGAGCTTTGCTGACTTGTGTGAAGTTGCTCAAGATGGTGACCCGAACATGGAACTATCAAATGTAAAGCTAAGACTCTATGATGTAACGATGTTCACTGCAAGAGGGCAAACTAAGCCAAGAGTCCAATGCAATGGAAAAAAAGATCTCCCGGGAGACAAAAGAGCACAAGAAGGAGTGAGGGAGGAGTCGGGGGATAAAGAGCATAAGAAGGAATGAGAGAGGAGTCAGGAGATAAAAGAGTGAGAGAAAGAGTGAGAAAGGAGCCAGGAGATAAAAGAGCTAGCTGCTGATGCTGGTGTTGGGTCTCAGTGGACCAAGCAGATTTGGAGAAAATCAAGTGCAATGTTATAGGGGACTAGGTAAGCGATTGGTTGGTGATTTTTTTACTTGTTTTGCTCATCTATCTTTTAAATACTGATACAATTTATTGGAAACTGTAAGGTTTCCTTCATAATAAAGTTTTTGTAAAACAGTAGTAAAGCTTGTTCAGAGTAGTAGGGTTTATTAATTAAAATAAATAACTAAATAAAAATTAAAATAAAATAATTAAAATAAATAAATAAATAAATACTTAAATGCATGCCTTTAAGTGATGTATAATTTTTACTTGCAGGTGGTGCTAGCTTTTAATAAGCACAGTAAGTTGTAGTACACATAAGACTTATCCCAAGTTAATTAATAGGTAACTAAATTAACTAAATAACATAAAAAACAACAGCAGATCAGGTGTTATCCTGCACTGTGGCATGTGGAAGCCAAGGTGAACCAGGGCAAACACACCTGCAGAAAATCTAAGCAGCTAGAGGAATTCTAGAATCAGGATTATTGATCTGGAAGCCGAACTGCAGACACTGTGTAACATAAGGGAGAGGGAGAAATACCTGGACACTTTGTTCCAGAAGGTAGTTATGCCTTTTAGAACAGGGCCACCTGTTTTGGACATGGGTCAGGGACAGGAGGGTGTGACTGTGAGTAAGGCAGGTAAAGGGACCAAGCAAACAGTTGTGGAGGAGCCTCAAACATTGCAACTGTCAAACAGGTACAAGGTGCTTGTTACCTGTGAGGATGAAAGCGAGGTCAGCATGGTGGGTGAGCGGACTGGCTATGACACTGTGGTACAGCAGGCGGAGAAAAAAGGAATGTAGTGCTAGTAGGGTATAGTATAGTGAGGGGGATTAACACTGTTCTCTGCAGTAAAAAACGAGCTTTCAGATGGCTGTGTTGCTTGCTTGGTGCCAGGATTTGATACATTTGCTCAGGGCAAGAGAGGAACTCACAGTAGGCAGGTGAGGATCCAGTTGTCCTGATGCATGTAGGTATCAATGACATAGGCAGGACAAGGAAAGAGGTTCTGCATAGTCAGTATGAAGAGCTAGGCACCAAATTAAGAAGCAGAACCTCAAAGACAGTAATCACTGGATTATTAACTGAGCTGTGTGCAAATTGGCTTAGGGCAAATAAAATTATGGAAATTAATGCGTGTCTTAAAGACTGGAGTAGGAGAAGTGGGTTCTGTTTCATGGGGCACTGGCTTCAGTACTGAGGAAAGTGGGGACTGTACCTTTAGGACAGTCTACACCTGAACTGTGCTGGGACCAGTGTTCTCATGAGCTGCATAACTAGGGGAGTAATGACGGCTTTAAATTAAACAAGGGGAGTGGTGGTGAAGGATCGAGCTTGAGTAGAGATAGCAAATCAAAAGGTAGAGTCAAGGCAAGACAGCAAAATAGTAATATGGGGAATGAGAGCCAGAGAATGGCAGGAAGGGACAGAGAGAAAAAACCTAAGAATACACCAACAGTCAAGACTAAATGTTATAAATATAACAAAACAACAAAACTAAAGGCTCTGTATCTGAATGTATGTAGCATTTATAACAAAGTAAATTAATTGAAAATGCACATTGAAGTAAATAAATATGATGTGATAGCTGTTATGGAGATGTGGTTGTAGGAAGACAAGGATTAGGCCCTGAATATTGAGGGGTATATGACATTCAAGAAGAATAGGAAGCTAGGTAATGGTGGAGGGGTAGCACTGTTAATCAAGGATGGCATTGGTGCAATAGTTAGAAACCACCTTGGTTCAGGAAATGAGGATATAGAATCAGTTTGGGTAGTGATAAGGAATAGTACAGGAAAGAAGTCACTAGTGGGAGTGTTCCACAGACCCCTAACAGTAACCACAATGTAAGATAAAGTATACAAGAAGAAATATTGGATGCTTGTGATAAAGGAACAGCAATAATAATGGGCGATTTTAATCTACATATAAACTGGAACAATCAGATTGGCAGCAGGAGCCAGGATAAGGAGTTCATAGAATGTTTTCAAGATGGTTTCTTAGAGCAGCATGTTCTGGAACCAGCCAGAGAGCAAGCTATATTAGACTTGGTATTGTGTAATGTGACAGGATTAATTAATGACCTCAGAGTGAAGGCACCCCTAGGTAACAATTACCACAATATAATTGAATTTTACATCCAGTTTAAAAGGGAGAAGAGTGGGTCTAAGACTAGTATCTTAAACTATGAGGGCAGCTATGTGGGCATGAAAGCTGAGCTAGCTGAAGTGAACTGGGAGACTAGGATAGATCAATAGAGAAGCAGTGGTAGACATTTAAGGTGATATTTTAGAATACACACAATAAATATGTTCCTATTATAAAGAAAAATTCTATGAGGAAGACCCACCATCTAACTAAAGAAGTTAAGGAAAGCATCAACCTTAAGGAAAAGCAGATAACTGCACAAGGATGAGTGGCAGGTCAGACAATTGGTCAGAATATAAAGAATGGCAGAGAATGATGAAAAAGGTTAATCAGGAGAAAGAAATTAGAGTATGAGAGGAAGCTAGCTAGAAATATAAAAACAGATTGCAAGAATTTCTACAGGTATTTAAAAAGAAAAGAGTAAGTAAAGTGAGTGTTGGTCCTCTGGAGAGTGACAATGGGGAGTTAATAGTAGATAATAAGGAAATGGCAGATGAAATTAACAAATATTTTGCTCCTGTCCTCACTATAGAGGATACAAAAAAGCATTCCAGTAATAGCTATAAATCAGGAGGGAGAGAGGAACTTGGTGAAATTACAATCACTAGTGAAGCGGTACTGAGCAATCTGATGGAGCTGAGGGCTGACAAGTCACTGGGTCCCTGATGGGTTTCATCCTCAGGTCTTAAAAGAGGTGGCTACTGAGGTACTAGATGTGTTGGTGTTAATATTCCAAAATTCACTAGATTCTGGAAAGTGGCAAATATAACCCCTCTATTCATGAAGGGAGGGAGACAGAAAACAGGAAACTATAGGCCAGTTAGCTTGACGTCTGTCATGGGAAAGGTGTTAGAATCTATCCTTGAGGAGGTTATGGCTGGGCATTCAGAAAAGCTCAAAGTAATTGGGAAGAGCCTGCATGGTTTTGTGAAAGGGAAATCATGTTTAACCAATTTATTGAAGTTCTTTGAAGGAGTAACATGCACTGTAGATAAAGGGAAGTCTGTAGACATACTATATTTGGATTTTCAGAAGACATTTGATAATCAAAGATTATTGTAGAAAATAAAAGCTCATGGTGTAGGAGTGTAACATATTAGCATGGATAGATGATTGGCTGGCTGGCAGGAAACAGAGAGTATGCATAAATGGGTCTTTTTTTGATTGGCAGGATGTGATGAATGAAGACCTGCAGTGGCCTGCGCTGGGGCCTCAACTTCTTACAATTTATATCAATGATTTAGATAAAGGGAGTAAAGGGAGGGTAGCTAAATTTGCAGATGACACAAAGATATGAAGAAAAGTATGTTGTGAAGAGAACATAAGGAGATGGATATAGATAAGTTGAATGAGTGGGCAAAAATCTGACAGGTGGAGTATAATGTGGGAAAATGTGAAGTTGTTCACTTTGGAAGGAAGAATAAAAAATCAGAGTGTTACTTAAGCTAAATATGGCTGCAGAATTCCAAGGTGCAGTGGGATCTAGGCATTCTAGTCCATGAGTCACAAAAAGTTAGTATGTAGGTAAAGCAAGTAACTAAGAAGACTAATGGAATGCTATCCTTTATTATGAGAGGAATTGAACGTAAATGTAAGGATGTCATCCTTCAGTTATACAGAGCATTGGTGAGACCACCAATATTGTGTGCAGTTTTGGTCTCCTTATTTAAGGAAGGATGTATATGCGTTGGAGGTGTCAGAGGAGGTTTGCTAGATTGATACCTGGGGCAGAATTTTCTGGATGGTGGTGGGGGGGCGGGCAGAGCGGGACCGGGCGCGGGCATGCGTGGACCCGATATCCGCTAATGATCGGGTCCACGCCGCCATTTTATGTGCTTCATGATCCTCGTGCATAGTGGGAGTGGGTGGGTGGCGGCGGGTGCGCTCAACCCACCAGGTGCGGCCTGTATAAAGGAAGACCTGACAGCCTTGGAAAGGCTGCTCACAATGGCTGGGTGAAGAGTTCTGCAGAGGGGCAAGGAGGTTATTCATGTCCGGAGGCTAGGCCAAAGGGGCAGGCTAGGCCAGAGAGTAGGCCATAGGGGCAGGCCAGGCTGGAGGGTAGGGCGGGGGAGGCAGTGTGCCCCTTGTTTCTCTGATGACTGTCTTGCTGCCCTGCTCAAGGAGATGGCAGTACGTTGGGAGGTTCTGGTTCCCCAGGACAGGAGGAGGAGACCCCCCCATATGACCAACGTGACTGGGAGGAGGTGGTGGAGGTGGTGAGCTCCCATGACGTGGTGCAACGCACCTGGATCAAGTGTTGCAAGCACTTCAATGACTTGTTGCGCTCAGGAAGAGTGAGTATCATGTTAGCATTGGGCATTTAACCCAACAGGTCAGCTTTCCCCCCACTGACCCAACCCCCCACAACACCCCCCGCCCAACCCCCACCCCCGCCCGCCAAGTCTGAGTGTAGTGACTGCATTGAATCATTGACGGCATGTGTCCTTCGCTGGGTGGGCCAGCAGATATTGCCCATGTCAAGGTCATGTGGTACACTGAGACACACATGACTGTTTTGGGGGAAACCTAGAGGAGCTGCACCTAGACGCAGTGCTGGAACTGCAGGACATGTCCAAGTCAGGGTGATGACATGCTGGGAGGGGAGCTTCAATGTGGCATGACACAACAAACCATCTGCTGCCCTCTGTGCCCTATGTGCTTGCGCCTCTTTGCTCTGGCAGGTTAGACCGTGTGGTGCCTAATGTGATGTAGGCAGCATGTGTCCAAGGGCGGGGTAGGGGGGATGGGGATCAGGCCTTTGTGTGAGTGTTCAGCAGCAGTGGGGTGAGGAGGCACTGGGACCTTGATATGTCCCACTCTGGTTGGGGTGGGCCCTGAATGAAGAGAACTCATGTACAGTTTGCACAAATCAATGCTCCTCTCTCATTTTCAGGAGAAGAATGCTCATAATTCTGCAAAGCGTGTGAGGACTGGTGGTGGCCAGGCACAGTTAGCCATTCTCAGCTGGTTTGAGCAGGAGGTATTGGATCTGGAGAGACGCCATGCGCCCAGGTTCACTGGTGTCGGTGAGGCTGGGGTGCCGCAGCCAAGTATGTTTGCCCAGCAGTGAGGTCACCATTGTTCTCCCAACAGCCATAGCAGTGCTGAATGTTCAGTGATTTAATTTTGCAACATGGCTTGACCATTGCTTATGGAAGGATGAGCGCACAATGATCCGGGAGATAGGGATGCACAATGGCATCGTCTCCACATTAACTGATCCAATGTCCTTGTCCTTCCTTTCAGCATCAATGGAGCAGGGCTGGGAGGAGGAGCAGCAGAGACCCCGTCTCACACCTGAGGGCCTTGAAGTCTCACCAGTGTCACACCATCTCTGCCAGGCAGGCACCAGCGCAGATACCAGCACCTCGGTGGGAGTTAGAACATCAGCTAGTCTCCGGGGCACAACGGTGACAGCCCTTCATGGTTGCTGGAGGATCTGGCAGAGACAGAGAATGCCCATGGCGCCAGCAGTCGGAGGACTGCAAGGGACCAGACACATGCTCAGTTGGTGCCTGATGATGTGCCTTTGGAGTCATCTGCAATGCAGCAGTGGCAGGAAATGTGGCCAGGTGTGCGGAAGCATCTGGGGGAGATACATGAGGCTATGCTTGACTTGGTCTCCATCGTGGAGGAGTCTACGCAGGCTATCGCTGAGTCAATGAGCCTCATGGCTGAGCGCCATGTATCCTCCATGGAGAGAGTGGCTCCTCCAGGAGACCAATCAGGGCTTCTTAGGGATGCACTCTGACCAGCAATCCCTCATGTCGGCATTGACCTCAGCTGGTCAGTGCCAGTGTGGGAGATGGTGTGGGCATCAAGTTTCTCAGCTCGGTGCCCATCCATCCACAGTGAACAGGGAGGTCCAAAGCAACCTCATGTCGGCACAGTAGCTGCCTGGCATCTCTGTGGGCACCACTCAGGACGTTCCGGATGAGGGCGGCAGCTCCTCTGCCCCTCTCCTGGTGACCGTAGCATCTGGTGGGGCTATGATAACTGGGGAGATGCCAGCTGTGGAAGTGGCAGATCCTTCCCAGGCTCCACGGACCAGAGGACGACTGCCAAGGTCATCAAGGCCAACAGGACAGCAGAGTGAGCAGGCTGTCTCAGATGCCACTCCCAGCGATGGGGCAGTACCAAGACATAGCACCCGAAAACGTAAACATTAGGCACTTTAGGTACACCACAGGTTTATCACTGCTGCTTTTGTGTTGGTCCGATGTGAGGACTTTATGATTTGCTTTGAATTGAAACACCCTTGTCATTATGTTTCATTAAGTTTCTTTGCCTGTGATATTAAAATTCAGACATGTGGCCATGGCTGAGGGTGCCTCTTTTCTTCTGCATGTAGATGGTTTCCAATAATGTAATGAGTGCTTTGTGGGACATTCAGCTTTATTCACAAGGCCCTTAGTTACTGTTCCTAACCTGGCAGATTTGGCACTTAGGTATCGAGTATGGAGCCTACAGCCTAGGCTTGTCCTGGAGGTCCATTTGCGGTGTGCCAGCTGAAGGTTCATTGGATTAAAGCCCCTGCCTCCCTGGACTATACCTGGGTCAGTGTCTACGCCCTCAGCATTTCCCTGTGCATGCTCATCCTCGGACTCACTGCTGGACTCATTGTGTGCAGTAGCAGCCACTGTGTTGATGTCTTCATTGTTCACAGTGCCAGATTATGGAGAGTACAGCATGCAACCACTATCAGTGACACATGATCTGGAAGGTACTGGAGTGCACCCCCTGAGCGGTCCAAGCACCAGAAATGCATCTTGAGAAGACCGATTGTTCTTAACACCACAGCTCTTGTGGAGGCGTGGCTCCTATTGTACCACTGCTCAGCTTCTGTTCTTGGATGGTGGTGAGGTGTCATGAGCCACCTTCGCAGGGGATAGCCCTTGTGACCCAGCAGCCATTCATCAAGCTGAGCCAGAGCACTGAAGAGCCCCGACACTTTGGAGGGTCTGAGGATGTAAGCATCGTGGGAGCTGCCTGGGTACCTTGCATAGACTTGTAGAATCAGCATCCTGTGATCACACACTATCTGCACGTTCATGGAGTGGAAGCCCTTCCTGTTGACGAAGGCACCGGGCTCACCTGCTGGTGCCTTGATGGGCACATCTGTACAGCCTATAGCACCCTGGGCATGGGGGAAGCCAGCAATGCCCGCAAAGCCTCTGGCCCACTGTGCCTAACTTGCCTGGTCCCAACAGAAGTGGATGAAGGCCAATGCATGCCTGAAGAGAGCGTCTGTAACCTGCTTGACATAAATGTGGACAGCTGATTGGGAGACACCGCAAAGATCATCCACCGAGTCTTGGAAGGAGTCAGAGGCATAGAAGCTGAGGGCAATTGTGACCTTCAGAGCTAGTGGCATGGGGTGTCCACCCACACAGTTAGGGGAGATCTCAGGCCCAATCATCTGATAGATATAGTTCACCGTCACCCTTGACAGTCGGAGCCTCCTTTGGTACTGCACCTCATATTGAGGTAGCTGCTTCACTGCCTGTATACCCTGGCAGCAGGATAGTGGCATCTTCTGTGGCCCCTTCCGCCTTGGTTTATCTCTTGACCCTGCGCCTCTTATGCTTGTGCCTGTCCCAAAGGTGGCTCCCCTGGAGGCTGAGTGTGCACTCCTGGCCTCCTCCCCCTTCTAGCCCTCCCTTCCTCCTCAGAGGAACTGCCTCCAGTGGAAAGTTCAACTCCCATTCCCAGGCTAAGGGAAGGCTTCCTGAAACCTGCAGGCCCAAAAAAGATTCCTCACTGCAGAGTGCTGATCTGAGGGTTAAGAGTCCAAACAAAGCAGCTGGTATGAGTTTTGAAGTATTGCAGATCACACAGGCAAGTTTCAGTAACTTTGAAAAGTCAATACTTCAGAGACACACTCAGGACCCCAGTGAGCCCTCTTATCCCGCCCATGGAGGTTTACACAAAAGTCTCCTACCTGCCTGCCCACTGTGCCCATGTGCCAACCTGAAGATTGCATGGGCACTGAAATATCAGCATCGATTGGTGAGTCAATGGCCTTAAGTGGCCTGTTAATTAATGGTGGATGTGCAGCAGATATCGCACAGTCGCCCAACAAAATATCGTGATGGCGTGCGGTGACGTCGGGACACTCGCCCGACGTCACCATGTGTCATTTTACATGCACGCCATTGGGAAAATTCTACCCCTGGAATGAGAGGGTTGTCCTATGAGGAAAGGTTGGGAAGACTGGTCTTGTGTTTCCACTGGAGTTGAGCAGCGTGAGGGGTGAATTGGTTGAAGTGTACAAGATCCTGAACAGCCTTGATAAGGTGGATGTGAAAACAATGTATCTTCGTGTGGGTGAGCCCAGAACTAGGGGCACTGTTTAAAAATTAGGGGCCACCCTTTTAAAATAAAGATGAGGAGAAATTTTTTTCTCTCATGGGATTGTGCGTCTGTGGAACTCTCTGGCTCAGAAGGTGGTGGAGGTTGGGGTTACTGAATATTTTTAAGGTAGAGGTTGATAGATTTTTGTTAGGCAAGGGAATTAAAGGTTAGCAGAAATAGATGGGAATGGGGAATTTGAAAGACAAACAAATCAGCCATGATCTTATTGAATGGCGGAGCAGTCTCGAGAGGCCAAATGGTCCATTTCTGCTCCTATTTTGTATGTTTGTATCTTCACTCCAGATAGTGTACATGAAGCAAATTCCCCTCATCTCAGCTGAAACTAGTTTGGATTGGTAACCCTTCATGCACCAGAAGTGTGCATTCCTAAATGTGCAGCTACTGTGAATGCAAACAACAAAGGAATAAACTAATGACAACATTAAAAGTGATGATGAATACAAGAATGAATCGGAAGAGGCAGAGACTATGGACACAGCACCACCGCCCAAGGCAAAAAAACGTTAGCGCGGTAAAATTTCACGAAGATGACAAGGGTGAAGATAGTTAAGCAAAAGTTAAGATAGTTGTGCCAAGTAAACTGCAAAGAGAAAAAAGAAGAGCAGAAGGCAGTGACTCCTAAAGAAGCATTAGACTGAAAGCGAGTCACATTTTTTGCTATTTGTTGGAAACCTGATCTCTAAAAAAAAATTTGAGGAAGTACATAAAGTCCTGACTGGCTTATTCACCAAAAAGCAACTTTCAGTCACAAATGCTTGAATTAGATCTATCAGGAAATTTGGTTAATGGCTTTGAAACTGAAGAAAAATTGGAAAAGGCATTGGAGTCTTGCTGTCAAACTTGACAAAGCATGCAAGAAAAACAATGCAGATCACAAAAGAGAAAGGGACTGCAGGACATTATTTGCTGAAAAATCTCCCATTCAACATAACTCAAGAGATTTTCTCTCATTCACAGAATCACAGAATCACACAGAGCAGGAGAGGTCCTTCGGTCCATCGAGTCGGCACCGACACATGAGAAGCACCTGACCTACCTACCTAATCCCATTTACCAGCACTTGGCCTATAGCCTTGAATGTTATGACATGCCAAGTGCGCATCCAGGTACTTTTTAAAGGATGTGAGGTAACCCGCCTCCACCACCCTCCCAGGCGGGTCATTCCAGACCGTCACCACCCTCTGGGTAAAAAAATAAATTCCTCACATCCCCCTAAACCTCCTGCCCCTCACCTTGAACTTGTGTCCCCTCGTGGCTGACCCTTCAACTAAGGGGAACAGCTGCTCCCTATCCACCCTGTCCATGCCCCTCATAATCTTGTACACCTTGATCAGGTCGCCCCTCAGTCTTCTCTGCTCCAACGAAAACAACTCAAGTCTATCCAACCTCTCTTCATAACTTAAATGTTTCACCCCAGGCAACATCCTGGTGAATTTCTTCTGCACCCCCTCCAATGCAATCACATCCTTCCTATAATGTGGCGACCAGAACTGCACACAGTACTCCAGCAGTGCCTTCATCAAGGTTCTATACAACTCCAACATGACCTCCCTACTTTTGTAATCTATGCCTCGATTGATAAAGGCAATTGTCCCATATGCCTTTTTCACCACCTCACTAACATGCCCCTCCATCTTCAGAGATCTATGGATACACATTCCAAGGTCCCTTTGTTCCTCAGAACTTCCTAGTGTCATGCTGTCCATTGAATACTTCCTTGTCAAATTACTCCTTCCAAAGTGTATCACCTCACACTTTTTAGGGTTAAATTCCATTTGCCACTTATCTGCCCATTTGACCATCCTGTCTATATCTTCCTGTAGCCCAAGACACTCAACCTCACTGTTAACCACCCAGCCAATTTTTCTGTCATCCGCAAATTTACTAATCCTACCCTCCACATAGTTATCTAGGTCATTTATATAAATGACGAATAATAGGGGACCAAGCACAGATCCCGGTGGTACACCGCTGGACACTGGCTTCCAGTCACAAATCATCCTTCTGTAATCACCCTCTGCCTCCTACAACTAAGTCAGCCTCTCCATTAACAGAGAAATTTTTGAGGATGCTATTGACATTAGAGTTCCTGCTTCTCATGATGGTTCAGGGATTCGGTATATTGAATTTGAAAATGAAGTTGAGGTCAGTGCCATCCTTATTGATTTCACTGGTGGTAAGAGTATGTTCAATGTAAAGGGTGGACAAACAACACCAGGTTCTGATATACTCATTATATGTGGCATTTTCTAAAAAACCTTTCAGAGAATATTTGAAAAAGCATCAATGATCAAAGTAACAGAAAATAGTGACAGACCAAAAGGATTTGCATTTAATAAATTTGAATTTATTGAGGATGTGAAAGAAGTTCTTGAGAATCAGAGCAATACAGGAATTGGAGGTTGGATTTCAATATCCAAGAACACAGATGATGGTCCCAGCCACATTCATTGTTTGTAGCTTTTCTCATGATCAAAACCATGAAGAATCTTGTTTTTCATGTTTTTGCTTTCGGACAGAGCTGTTAATTATTCTGGCATTTACATTCACTCTGGACAAATGCTTTGTCTTTTTACTACAACCATCACCACTCCCTTTGCCTTTTGTTCCATGACATATTTGTCGTTTAATCTCTTCCAATCTACCCAATCCCAGCCCTTCCCTTTTGTTGTTCCTCCCCTTTCTCCCTTTTGCCGGCATATAACCTATCATATTTCTACCCTCCTTCAGTTCTGAAGAACCCATATTGGACTCAAAACACTAACTCTGTTTCTCTCTCTCCACAGATGCTGCCAGACCTGCTGAGTATTTCTAACGCTTACTGTTTTTATTTCAGATTTCCAACATCCACAGTATTGCTTTTGTTGGTAGTTAGGAAGCTGTTTTCTACAATGATAGATGCCGAAAGTATAACAAGCAGATTTCAAAGAAATAGGGGGTTTATTCCTCAAATAATTTGAGCCTATCAGATGTAAACCTGCCATTTCAACTCAGGAGAAAATAGTTCCCAATTAGACTTTCATAGCCTATGACAATAAACAAACCACACAACCAGCCTCATGACAAAATTTGTATAATTAATCCTAGGCCTGTTTTTTTTTTACACAGGGACTGCTTTATGTAGCTTTTTCCAGAGTGAGAAGTCTTGATTCTCTTCGAGTCTTTGGTGAAAGCTTGCTAGAAATCTTGCATTTAAAGAGGTACTGTTGCAATAACGATTCTAATTTGACCACAAATGTGTTACTTTATTAATTAACTTGACCAAACCTGTGATGCAGTTTTAACTATTCAGGACTATATTCCCAAGAAAAAAAATATTTTTTTGAACTGTTGAATGTTGAGGAATCTTTAGACAGACGAATGGCTATTTCCTTGTCCAATTAATTACCATCAGACCTATTTTCCATTTTTGCTCCATCAAATTTTAATTCACTATTACTTGCAAGTTAGGAAACCCAATTAGGGGTAAGTTTATATTGTTTAAACTTAACTCCAAGAGGGGAGAAACAAAGGGATCTTGGCCCATGATAATTCCTTGATATACTAAACAACTGAGAGTGTGACTAAGGCTGAGAACTGAATATCTAAGGGTACTTGATATTTATGATGGATAGGCAAAAAGGAAAAGGAGGTGGCATGACATTGTTAGTTAAGGATGAAATCAGTGCAATAGTGAGAGAGGATATTGGCTCAGAAAATCTAGATGTAGAATCAATCTGGGTGGAGCTAAGAAGCAATAAGTGGCAGAAAATATTAGTGGGAGTTGTCAACAGGTCTCAAAACAGTAGTGATTAAGTAGGGGACAACATTAAACAGGAAATTAGAGATGCTTGTAACAAGGGTGCTACAGTAATCATGACTTAAATTTACAAATAGACTGGGAAAACCAAATTAGCAATAATAATGTGGCAGATGAATTTCTGGAGTGTGTACCAGATAGCTTTTTTAAACCAGTATGTTGAGGAACAAACTAGGGAACAGGCTATCCTAGATTTGGTATTGTGCAATGAGAAGGATTTAATTCACAATTTTGTTGCGCAGGGTCCTTTAGGGAACAGTGACCATAACATGATAGAATTCTTCACTAGGATGGAAAGTGAAGAAGTCTGATCTGAAACTAGGGTCCTAAATCTTACCAAGGGAAACTATGAAGGTGTAAGGCATGAGTTGGCTAAGATGGTTTGGGGAACTTCATTAAAGGGCATGATGATGGATTGACAATAGCTAATATTTAAGGAATATATGTATGTATTGCAACAGTTATATATTCCTTTCTAGTGCAAAAACATTCCAGGAAAAGTAGCCTAACCATGGCTAACAAAATAAATTAAGAATAATATTAGATCCAAAGAGGAGTCATATAAAGCTGCTAGAAAAAGAAGCAAGCCTACGGATTGGGAGCAGTTTAGAATTCAGCAAAGGAAGATCAAGAGGTTGATTAAGAGAGGAAAAATAGAGCATGAGAATAAACTTCCAAGAAACATAAAAGCAAACTGTAAAAGCTTCTATAAGTATGTAAAAAGAAAAAAAAATTAGTGAAGACAAAAAGATCCCTCACAGACCGAAGCAAGAGAATTTATAACAGAGAACAAGGAAATGGCAGAACAATTAAACAATTGCTTAGTTCTATCTTCACAAAGGAAGACACAAATAACTTCCCAGAAATACTAGGGAATCAAGGGTCTAGTGAGAAGGCGGTATTGAAGGAAATTACTAAAACAATTGTGCTGCAGAAATTAATGAGACTGAAAGCCAATAAATTCCAAGGGCCCGATAATCTACATCCTAGGATATTATAGGAGGTGGCTGTGGAAATAGTGGATGTGCTAGTTGTTATCTTCTAACATTTTGTAGAATCTGGAACAATCCTGGCAGATTAGAGGGTGGCAAATGTAACCGCACTATTTAAACGTGGAGGGAGGAGTAAGCAGGGAATTACAAACCAGTTAGCCTAATATCAGTAGTAGGGAAAATGCTCGAGTCTATTATAAAGGATGTCATAACAGGACACTTAGAAAATATTAACGGGATTAGACAAAGTCAACATGGATTTATGAAAGGGAAATCATGTTTGACAAACCTACTGAAGTGTTTTGAGGAAGTAACTAGCAAAATAGATAAGGGAGAACCACTGGATGTGGTGTATTTGGATATTCAGAGAGCTTTTGATAAAGTCCCACATAAGACATTAGTGAGTAAAATTAAAGCACATGGGATTGGGGGTAATATATTGACATGGATGGAGAGTTGGTTAGCAGACAGGAAATGGAGAGTTGGAATAAATGGGTCTTTTCCAGAGTGGCAGGCAGTGACTAGTGGGGTACCGCAGGGATCAGTGCTTGGGCCCTAGTTATTCACAATATATATATCAATGATTTGGATGAGCGAGCCAAATGTAATATTTCCAAGTTTGCTGATGAAACGAAACTTGGCGGGAACGTGAGCAATGAGGAGGGTGTTAAGGAGCTTCAAGGCAATTTAGACAGGCTGAGTGAGTGGGCAAATACATGGCAGATGCAGTATAATGTGGACAACCATGAAGTTATCCACTCCGACAGGCAAAACAGAATGGCACATTATTATTTAAATTGTGATAGATTGGGAAATGTTGATGTACAAAGGCATCTGGATGTCCTTGTTCACCAATCACTGAAAACAAGCATGCAGGTACAGCAAGCAGTTAAGAAGGTAAATAGTATGTTGGCCTTCATTGTGAGAGGACTTGAGTACATGAGCAAGGATGTCTTACTGAAGCTGTACAGGGCCTTGGTGAGACCACAGCTGGAGCATTGTGTGCAGTTTTGGTCTCCTTACCTAAGAAAAGATATACTTACCATAGAGGGAGTGCAGCGAAGGTTCACCAGACTGATTCCTGGAATGGCAGGATTGTCCTATGAGGGGAGATTGGACCGACTAGGCTTGTATTCACTGGAGCTTAAAAGAATAAGAGGAGACTTCATTGAAACATATAAAATTCTGATGGATGGACAGACTGGATACAGAGATGTTGTTTCCTCTGGCTGGGGGAGGGGGGTCTAGAACAAGGGGTCGCAGTCTCAAGGTACTGAGTAGACCACTTAGGACTAAGATGAGGAGAAACCTCTTCACTCAGAGCGTGGTGAACCTATGGAATTATCTAACACAGAGGGCTGTGGAGGCCAAGTCACTGAATATAGTTAAGAAGGAAATAGAAAAAATTCTGGACTTCAAAGGCATGGGGTATGGGGAGCATGGTGTTGAGATAGAGGATCAGCCATGATCATATTGAATGGTTGGGCAGGCTCAAAGTGTCAAAAAACCTACTCCTGGCTGCTACAGGCCACATGATTTGCAAGTTGGCTATAGTTCTGGAAACTTCCAACAGTAATTACAGAACAAAGTTCAGCCCTCATCCTTATGAAATCTTACAGCCATCATTGTGTGGACCCATTGGAATAAATAAAACAAGGGAGCAGCAGATGGTTTGTCTCCCCAGCCTGGACTTATAAGAAAGAGAAAGAGCCATCAAAACTTGTTATACCTGTGTAGGCACTAATAGCTACCACATATCTACTGAGATGAACATTGGGTTTTGACCAGAGACATAGGCCAGAATTTTCCAGCCCCTCATGTCGGTGGATCTTCTGGTCCCACCGATGTAAACGGATATTTGAATGGCCCACCATTCAATGTGGGAAAACCTGCTGCGGTGGTGGTGGATGGTGGGGGGGGTGGGTGGGGGGGGGGGAGGTGGAACATTTCGGCCATAGAAACTGATTATTAACATGAAACCGAATTACCAATGGGCAACACTACATGATTTAAGCACCTTTAGCTTTTGGAAAGTTTTAATGTTACATTCCTGGGCAGTCTGCTATTAACATCCAGCCTGTCAACACCAAAGCAGGACTCCAGGCTGACAACAAAGCCTGTCTCAAATCTAAACCACCTTGAAGCCTGGTTCTCTGGAAGATTTCTGCCATCGCCTGTGGAGCGGAGCAAGTCTCTGTGTACCAACCTCATTTTGCTGCATCATCACCAACTTTGAAGGAATTTGGCAATTCCTGCTTTCAGCTGACTGAACCCACCTGAACTTTAACTCCTAGATGAAGGAAACCTCAATGGGCTCTGACACTCTGGATTCTAACATTCCCGTGAATTAATATTCCCATCTTTGGGTTTTCCTTTGTTCCAAAGAATTCCTAGGGCAGAAATTTGCACTGAGTGGGCGGGCGAGCATCCTGATGTCATCGCACACTCACACTATATTTCGGTTGGCGGGCAGGCGTAGGAGTCAGCAGCACGCCCACCGACAATTAACAGGCCTATTAAGGCCATTAAAGTAAAAATTAACTGAACTTTTTTACTGCCTTACTGTTGGCAGGCAGGTGAAACGGCCAAGCGGGTGGGATCAGGTTTCCAACAGCAATTAAAAATGAAATAAACATTTTCAAATTTCATTCATAACATGTTCCTGCTCATGTGACAGAGTCAGACAAGGGGACATGTTTTTAACAGTGGTAAGCTTTTTATTTTTGTGTTTTAAAATCTTCAGCTTTCATTGTGTGCACTCGCGCGCATGCATGAGCTCCCTCTCTTGCCCTCCTCCCACCCCCACCCTGGCTGCTCTGAGCGCTGCAGCCCACAGCTGTTAATTGGCCAGCCAATCAATGTTGGGGCCTGATTGCGAGTGGTCGCTCGTGGGCCCACCCGACTAGATAAAACTCCTGGCCCTGGTTCTAAAATTCTTTTCTTGCCTATCCTTTTCTTGTGAGCTTGTAGTTGAGACAACCATCCCCTGGGTTTGAAAGTATGCATAAACAATACTTTTGATTTAACCCTAAAGAGAGTTTGCTGTGAGTCACTTCAAAATTGAACCAAAGGAAGGTTGTCCTGTTTAGGGACGAACACTACTCTCCTGTTATAGCGTAAGAGTACCTGAATGAAGATATGTCTGTGAGTGTCAATGCAGATGAGGAAAACTGTGCTCCTATCAGGGGAAAGTGCAGGTGATTGCATTGTTCATTTTTTTCTGAAATTTCTTATGGACCCCATGAAGTATGACTCAGATCTAAGTCAGAAATAGCCACACTTTCTGAAAGGTACACAACCATCCCTCTTTTGTAGACACTGTTCCAATCTGCCTGAGCTGCATAGCAATTTTCTTAACAGTTGAGCGGCCAACAAGTAACAATGAACCAATGCTGAGACATCCAGGCCTGAAGTGTTTCTCAGTTGTTAGGGTCTTTGAGTGGGACTAGCAGCAGCGGAGCAGGGAATAGTCTGTTTTCTTGACAGAAATCCACTCTGTGTTTCTTCTCTTCAACCAATGTTAGCAACATGAAATTAAAGTATCACCACTGCTTCCTAGACAAGGATATTTGATTATTTGCATCTCTCCTCATAAAAGCAACAAGATTATTAAAAGAAGTCTAGATGTCCACAAGAGTGCCTACCACTCAGTGTAGGTTGTGCATTCTGTCCACTGGAAACTTGATGAGGGATTACAGGTTAGTTTTTTCTCTTTGTTACTTCCAGGGAGACACCCATTTGGCAGCTGCAGCAAAATGGAGATGGGAACCCACTGCTCATAGCTGGGGGGAATGGAGTGGAGTCTGCATCAGCGTACATGTTTCAAAGATATTCCTGGCCTAACATCTCACTTTCCTTCCTCTGCAACCATAGGGGTGACTGGTAGCATCGCATGTGTCTAAGAACCACTCCCCACCATAAGGCCTTGCCAACTAAAAAAATGGAGTACACTGCTCCTGTCACAGGGACAGCTCATCTCAAGAACATTATGCCTGTTGGGTTTAAAAAGGAAAATTTGCCCTGTTACTCACTACATTCTCTGTTACATGGGAGGACTGTAGACTGCCTAGTGTGTTAGCTATCTCCTGGAGTGACTTGCAAGGAATCAATAACATGAATGCTTCATGTTGTGAGCGCTATAGGAAGTAGCATCTTCAGATCCAAGTACTGTGTTCAGGCTATTGTGCCCTTGTCTTGTGTAGTGGACACATTGAAGATGTGCCATCTGCAGGTCCTGGGGTAGTGATGTGTTTGGCCAAAAGGCTTCTGGATTGTTGTGCCTGCATTTGTTGACCCACTCACAGCCTTACCTCCAATATATTTGGAGAGCATTTGGATCTCTCAAAGAGATACCCATCTCCTCTCTCTATAAGGTTCCACATCAAAGCCATGGGGGTACTTTTCCATGGACATTTTCCCACTCATGCACTATAACTTTGGCAGAAAAACCATGGAAACCCTGGAGAACTGATGATAATGCTGATTTACACCATTGGGTAATTTTGTTGGGTTCATAATTCAGGAGAGAACCAGGCTGAACGTAAAAAGTGCAGAGAGAACTGAAAAAAGACTTAAGAAGAAAGGTCCTTTATTAACATAGAATAGTGAAAGGAGGTCAAAGGAATGGTGTCAAAGGAGGTCAAAGGAAGGGTGTCAATTATCAGGAACCAAAAAGAAGCTCTGCTTCTGGAGATAGAGCTGTGATATTGAATGACTGCTTCTATCTTTACTAAAGAAGAGAATGCTATGAATGTCACAATAAAGGGGGATGTAGTCGAGACATCAGATAAGATAAAAAGGAAAAACATTGATTCTGCCCCAGCTGGAATATTGTCGACATTTCTAGGCACCACACTTTAGGAAAGATGTTAAAGCCTGAGCAAGGGTGCAGAGAAGGATTACTAGAATAATACCAGGGATGAGGGATTACAGTTTGCGGATCAACTAGACAAGCTGGGTTGTTCTCCTTCAAGCAGGAAAGGCTAAGCAGTTCTTAATGGAGTAAATACAGAGAAACTGATTGCAGTGGCAGACGGATTGGTACCCAGAACATACAGATTTAAAATGATTGGCAAAAGAACCAGAGGTAACATGAAGAAAAAAAAATTCATCCAGTAATGTCTTATGTGGAATCTTCTGTCTGAAAGGTTGGTGGAAGCAAATTCAGGAATAACTTTCAGAAGGGAATTTGATAATTACTTAAAAGGGAATAATCTTCAGGGATGTTTGTGAAAGGAGAATGGGAGTAACTAAATAGCTCTTTCAAGGAGCCAGCACAGGAACCTTGGGCTGAATGGTTCCTTTCTGTGCTGTATCATTTTATAATTCTGTGAAAGCTTAGCCTGGATCATTACTTGGTTCCAAATCACCATACCCAATTTTACAACCTTCACCTGGAGTGAAAATATTTAGGAATCTTTTAATGTCTCAGGCATCATATTTTCTCTTCTACTAGCATTCAACTGTCTATAAAAGTTATTGACTCACAACTTCTTGCAGTGCTGCAAAAGAAAGGAACATGTTATTTTTTGACGTTTATGACTTGACAGCTTAATTTATTGATGTCTACAGAACATTCTGGTACTAGGTAGTAGCACAGTGTTACAAATGAAGATATAAGAGCCAGGAATCACTGTGCATCACTTCATGGAGACAACAGTTGACAAACTTCAGACAGAAGAGTTGAAGTGCAGCCAGAAAGTGAAGGCTGGATTAGTTATGCTCTGGTGGCTGATTTATCTTCGTACAAACAATGTGGAAATATGCTTGAAATAGCTTTTAGTTACCAGGAAGATGTAATTTTATACAATGCTAACATTGAATTTGGAGTTGAGTCTCACGAGTATCATTTTGTTAAAACAGCAAGGTTTTTAATATCCATTTGATACATTTAAAGACAAACTGACAAGAAATATAATAGTGTTCTGTGTTGTCAAAAGAAACAACATAAATTTCAACCATCATTTTAAGATTGCTTTGATAGTTCGACTTCTTTGCCACTTAAACTGGGCAGATACAGTCTACTGGGAGCTATCATCGTTCTGATTAAATATGGAAAGCACCACATGTCTAATGATGGATACAGCAGACACAGAGCACTGTTGGTTATTTCCAAGCATGTATTAGAGCACTGTAGTACTGGGACGCTGGAAGTAATGCACAAAATGTTTCCAGATGGAGGTTTTCTTGCCTCTGTTCCCTGTTGAATCATTGTTCTGGGATACAGAAGGACTAATGCAGATTTTTGCTGCTGACTGACTTCCCCACTCCCTGTATGTGGACAGCACAAGGTCATATAAGGACATTAGTGACATGCTTAAGAAGAGAAATGTCAATACAGGGAATACTGCCACAAGGACCTGTAGCGATACTCATCTCCTGGCACTATATATGAAGCACTCTATATATGAAGATGACCACTTTGTTCAACTTTTATGTTGCAGGTTCATTCCATGCAGCTATGCTTGGTACTTGTAATATCAAGCAGGCTGTAACTTGCATTTGCTGGTTGACTGACATATTTTACGGGGAGCTGGGGAATTCATCACCTTTGGTGTCACAGAAATGCAGCAGCAAGATGGGGTCATGTAATAAATGGCAGCCATATTGCTTGGTGAACTCTCACAGAAAACCCACTAAATTATCCCAACAGGAAAAGCTTCCAAACCTTCAATGTACACTTGTGCACACACAGAGTATCCCACATGTCAGTACACAATATGCTGTATGTTGTCACAATGCATTCATACTTCAAAATTTCACACTCCCTGACCCCACAAGGCAGGAAAATCAGATCAATTGTGTATATCTCAGTGACAAAGCCTACCTCTGCTTCCTTGAATAATGACTCCACTGAGAACCTGAATAACAGCAGAGAAGAACTACAATAATGCACATGTCTCTACAAAATTTAGCCTGAATTTTCACCACAATGAAGACCCTCTCCGTTATGAAAAAAATGGTGGACGAGTTCAGAAATTGCATGTCCCGCTCCCAAACACAACACTTCCTTTTTTGTGGGGGCGGGAATGGAGTCAGGTACAGTTTGCGGATGCATGGTTTATGGAGGCAGCTGGCAACCTCAATCATCAGCTTCCTCCTCTGAAGTGGGATCTTGTAGTCGAGGAGAGTGAAACCCGAGTGTTCAAGTTAGACCAGGTAAAGGCAGGTCTGAACTTGGTGGGTTTGTTTGGGTAGCCAGGGTACTCCTTTGCATCTGGTCCTGGGACAACTTTGGGAAAGGTAAGGTGGCTTTTGGAATAGGCCAGGAGCCCTTTGGAACTGTAAAAAGTAGGTTTAAATGTGCTGAAAAAGTGTACTGTCAAGGCCATTGGAACTCTCTGCAGACCTGTCAAAGTCAACTGTCAAAACTGTCAGAAGCACCAGTCAAGAGGACCTGTCAAAGGAAGTTGTTAGAACTGTCAAGAGGATGTGTCAAGACCACCAATAGGACCTATTAGAACTGCCAAGGGGACACATCAAAAGCAACTGTCAAAGGGAGCTGTCAGGCTGTCAAAAAATTTAAAAGACCTGCCCTTTAATTTTTTGCAAAAATGTCTGGAGTGTGAAAAATAATTGCTTGCTATGTGTACAGGTTCATAGGTTGGCACGAGGGTTATGGGGGGCATGGGGGTGGGTACCTACCAGGGCATATGTTGGCATAAAGGGGAGGGGGGGTTATGGAAGGTGGGTATAGGAGCATGGGTTGGCATGGATGGGGAGTGGGGAGTGTGTGGGGTATGGTGAGGGCTGGTGGAATGTTTTTTGTTTCATCACTTTTGTTCAGTCTTCCACATAGTGTCAGTGCACAAAGGCAGGCCTTCTGGCCAATCCACATCTGCACCCAGCAGCCTCGGCATTCCTTCTGGGGCAGCGGGTCCGATTCCCTGACTCCCATTTCATCCCACATCTCCCATCATTTTTAGTATGACCCTTTTCATGTGACTCATGTGGGGGTATGTTTCTCTCATTTTCAAAATCTTTATTTTTATATCCACAATTCTTCAGCTCCCTGAGGCAGCTCTGTGCCTTCAGGGAGATTTCAGTGTGCGTTCCCCGTTAATTGGCCAGCCAGTGTGAAATCGCGGTCGGGGGCCAATCACGGGCGGTGGACTGTTTCCTGGTCGCTCCCAGGGCCACCTGCTCATGGTTACTGCATTCTTCCCCTTTAATTTTTTTTTAAAATTTGTATTTACAAAAACAACTACATTCATGACGTTACAAATATATACACAGGTTATGACATTATAAGTTCAGTCTCAGCAGGTAGTTTCCTGATCCAGGTGGAACATCATAGCTCCACTTACTGAATCTTCATTTTCTGGAACCACAGCAATATCAGGTACCTCATTATGCACAGGCAGTTCAGTGTTATCCACTCCGACAGAGAATCTGGGATGGCTATCCTTGATATCACAACGAGGGCCACATGTTCTACAACAGTTACAGGTGTTGGGGTAGCTCCCTTCTTCTCAAATGATCCACATATTTTTGGGTGATCGTGCCCTCCACTTTTACATGGTACGACAACAGTCTGGTCACAGAAACTACCACACCAGGGCCAGAGTATTGCCATCAGCGTGTTGGGCAGGCCCAGCATGCCGACATGCAAAATGACGTGTGATGACATCAGGTGTGCATCCCAGCATCATCGCGCTTCATTTAGATATTTCATTCAGCAGGCGTACACCAGAGGCAACTGCGCACCCGCCGAACCGTCAACGGCCTATTAAGGCCATTAAAATGCTAATTAAACTTGTTAGTAATGCTGCCTGTCCAACCTTAATGTTGGCAGGCAGGAAACCTCATGCACAGGTGGGATTAGCTTTCTTTAAGGCTGAATAAAATAATTAAATAAATTTTGCGAGATGCACAAACATGTCCCAGCTCATGTGACACTGTCACATGAGGGGACATGTTTAAATAATTTTTTAGATCCTTTATTCAAGATTTTCATTACCAACCTAATCTCCCTGAGGCAGCTCCGTGCTGTGCTCTTGGTGCAGGCCCTGACTCTCCCTCTTCCCCCCGCCCGCACAGGCAGCACTGAGTGCTACTGGCCATGGCCCGCCCATGGAAAATGGCAGCGCACAGCCAATCGTGGGCAGTGATCGGCTCTGGGCCCACCCCCATCCACTCCCACCCAGCCCACCTGACATAGGTAAGATGCAGCCCCAGGTAACCAACTCGATCCACCACCGAAGTTTCATATAAGTACTGTTTCACAGACAGTAAATTCTTACTCTCAACAATGCAAATCATGAGTCACTTTTTGATTCCCTTGTTGGGGGGTTGTTCTTGTCTTTTCTGAACCATCTTGCACCTCATCTTCCTCTGCTGACCAGAGTTTAGTCTCATCCTTCATTTTGACTTCATAGTAGGCCAGACTTCTCTCAGGCGAAACCTCGACTTGGTTCAGTTCAAGGGTTGAGCTACCCATGGCTTCATCACCCACTTGGATTGTGGAAATTCCCACAACTTTTCCTTCTAATGTCTCTTTTGTTTCACGCAGCTGATTCTTCAGCTCTTCAGCCTCCTTCTTGTATCTTTTGGCTTTTTCTTGGAACCTTGAACATTTCTGCATCTTCTCTGCCAACTGGTTCTTTAGTTTGCTCAGAGCAACGTTAAATTCATTCTGCTTCTCTTTTCAATCTTCCAGAGGTACAGACTTTGACCTGAAGGATCCTTGTAGTATGTGAAGGTCTTTCAACAGGAAGCTCAGTTGCTTCATCTTGAATTCTGTAATTCGGCAGAGTCTCCTTGAGTTTCTTCTGTTCTTCCATGCTGCTGTTTAAGGCAATCTTCATTTCCTCAGGTTGCTGAATGGCTTAACACTCCTTTTGCATCCTGTTACGGTCCTTTGACTCTCCAGGCTCACTCTGAAGTACCTTGCCTTGTTCCTTTTCCAACTCGGGAACTCTTCCGACTTCCTTTTGAAATCTCACTGGCCAATCAAGGTTAATTTCTCTCAACCAATCACGACCTAGAAGGCTTGGTCCTTCACCTTTCACTACAAGCACAGGGCAGGGGCTTAGCCTAAATAGCCAAGTGGTTATGGTACTGGGTTTGTAACCCCAAGATCAAGAGGTCAAATCTCACAATGGCAAACTATGAAACAATGTGAAACAGATGGAAACGGGTTTGTACTCGAAAGAGTTACAATCACAGGGAACTGTGCTGTCTGGTGCTTGTAATAAACAGGTACAGTGGTAATACCTTTCACTTGTATGACTTCACCAGTATACGTTTTCAATTTGGCTGAAGTCTGCTCCATATTCAATTGAGTACCCTTGCTTAAATGAATGTGTGCTTCCCTACCACAGTGGTTGATGCACCGGTATCCACATCCGTAATCGAAGGTTTTCCATTGATCTGCAGAGTAACTGTGATTGGCTCTGTTTCTCTACTTTCACATTACATAGAGAATAAACATCGAAATTAGTAGTTTCTGGTTCTTTCACATTATGTACTTCGATCAGCTTACTTTGCTGCCTGGGAATTTGTCTCAGTCTTGCTTTGCATTGCTTCAGTATGTGCCCTCTTTTATTATAATCATGGCACTCCACCTCTTTAAAACAGCAAGTTTCAGGCATATGCTTACTTCCACATCAGTAACAATTCATTTTCAGATTTGCTGCTAAGCTGTCTCCTGTATAGTTTTTACATTTTTGGGTAGCAGGGACTGTCTCCCACTTTGCGGCTGACTCCCTGGTTTTCACGCCACGCCCGGCAGTGTGTTCCCACCGCAACTGGGAAAAGCACAATTTTTTAGACCCTGTAAGGCCTGTGAATCCCGCTCAGCGCTTTCTATCACAAGTGCTTTTTCCAATGCTCTTTTTAAATCAATATTTACTTCAGCTAATAACCGTCGTTGAATGGCATCATCGTGCACATCATAGACCAAATGATCCCTTAACATATCATTTAGGGTCCCTGAAGTCACAATGTTCAGTTAGCTGTTTCAACTTTGTTGCTATGGTCTCCCCCAAGTCTCTCACTCTTGAATTAAATTTGAACCGTTGCATGATTACAGAGAGTTTGGTTTAAAATTGGCCCTTTATGAGGTCTACCAATTTGCTAAAGGTCTTTGAATCAGGAGTGATGGGGGGTGGGGGCAGTCAAACTACGGATCAAATTATAAGTTTTACTCCCACAGACACTTAGCAGAATGGCTTTTCTTTTTTCCTCCAATGTTATTTCATTTGCTTGGAGAAAGAAACTGAGGCATTCACTATATTGACTCCAATCCTCTGTGGATGAGTCGAAGGTGTTGATCCTGCCAAAATTTGGCAAGCCTGGTGAGTATATTTTCCCTTTATTCTGTTTAAAAGCAGATACACACATTCACTGGGTGAGGAACAGCACCAGAACTAAATTATCCTTGTTGCCAGTTGTTATGGACTTGATTTTCCAGACAAGTTTCTCATAAGAAACAGTGAGCTTTATTTACAGGGCTTCAGCAGCAGTTACATGCTTCCATCAAGAACCACAATGAGACACAAACTCCACCCCTAAGGTTTCCCATGCTTTGGGCTGGTTCGTTCACAATGCCACATGATACTACACAGTAAAATAAGCCTTAAAGCCACAGTCACTACATTCCTTAAAGTTACAGTTACTACACACCCCCTTCCCCTTGCTGCTTACCCCCTTCTCTCTGCTCGGTGGCCACCACTCCACATTCTCCCACTCACTATCTCTCACCCTTGCCAGGGTCCCTCGACGATTCTGGACCTTGGGTGGGTGCATTACCGGCAGCAGCCACAGCCTCCCCAGTGGGGATGCTGAGCAATGAAGAGTTGCTGGCCTCTGATTGGCTAGCAGCTCTTAGCAGTGGGATGGGAATGGGGCCATTTGCGCCGGGGTCTTTGATCGTGGGGAAGTCCTGCCGCAGCCCAATTAAGTGTCTAATTGGCCTTCCCATAAAGAGCAGGGCTATTTCTGACTCTCCAGCCGGTGGGCAAGATCTCCATCATCTACATTAAGCTCTGCCTCTAGTTGTAGCCAATTGTGCCCTTTGCAATCTCATCTTCCAAAGAGGAAGGGACTTTGACACTGTTGACAAGAAGACCATGGCTCCATTGGAATCAGATCTACATGGTGGAAGGCTTGCATTCAGAAATGTTCTTAGTGACTGCTGCAAGGAATAATGGAGCTCAACTCAATGTTAGCATTTTCTCTTGTTTAATATAGTCTGCCTTTAACGTCAGAGATTTCCTCGACTTTCAAACAAAGGGAAATTCCCTCAACTTCACTACCTACCCTTCAACTTGAATACGCATCGGCTGCCTTTGCCACAATGCAAGCATTGCCAACAATCATTACTTGAATGTAACATCAATTATATATGTGCATTCTTTCCTGTATGACTCTAACCTTCATTATGCTACTGTGCTTAATAATTTGAGCAGATGGATTCCAACCAGTGCCCAGGATCAGTGTCCAGATTGGTGGTTGCATCAATAACAGACATCATATCCTGAAATAAAATCAAAATACTTGGATGCTAAAAATCTGAAACAAAAACAGAAAATGCTCAGGAAAAGCTCAGGAGGTCTAGCAGCATCTGTGGAGAAAGTAAAATAGAGTTAACATTTCAAGTCCATATGACCCTTCTTCAGATCCTTTAATATCCTGAAAACCTGAAAAAACACCAGCATGCATCATGTCTACTGTAGTATGGAAACTACTACACAGGGTACTGTCTATTCTCTTATTCCTCCACTATTGTTACCAGAGTGTAGTTTCTCATTCTGTGAAGGTGGAGGCACTGACTGCCTACTTGTCATTTCTTTGATGGAGGTCTGCTTGGATTCTAGTGAAGCTACTACATGTGCCATTCTTGTCTGCAATGCAGAAAAACTTCCCCAATAGTCACATATGTGAGATGTAGACTCAAGTCACACGTGTAATTGCTGTGGATTCATGGGAACTGACTCAGTGCCCCACAAAGATATGATATCTGAAAGTCAAGCCCGTGCTATAAACACTGCTCAATCCTTACCTGTTTTCTGCCGGCCTTCTGCAGTGTGGAGACAGATTTTGTACTTTTAAAGGATTCACTAAAAACTCGATGCACTTGAGCAGATTTCAGCATGGGATTTACGCCAATCACTACTCACAAATATAATTCAGGAAACATTTGTGTAAATTCCTCTCAGGACAATTGGCATAAAAGCAGTGCAACAAATGCCCAAGGTAACAATAAAGAAACATATTGCTTTCCAAATATTACTGAATCACATCTGCAATAATGCATTCTCAGCAAAGTTTCCTATAAGGAATAACATTTATCACAAGAATAAGTGAAACTGGCATTTCTTTAAATATTTAAACCTGTATTTAATATTCTAGTGTGAGATGTGCCAAATAGACTGTATTTTCAAAAGCCACAGAAGTGTTACTTAGTCCATACGAATGAGACTAAGCAGCTGTGGAAGCCATGTGCTGTTGTAGTTTATGTTTAGTGTGATATACTACCAGGAACATAGAACAGAACTGCAGCCCTAAGTGAGCGGATGGATGCAGAATGAGTTTTGTAATTTGCAATGCCTCTACCATAAATGTACTTTCCCCAAAAGGATTACATTTATAAAATGGAACATAAAACTAGATGTGAGTCTTCTCACTGAATATTGTCATTCATTTTGGTTCCAAATGAAAATACATCCATAAAATTGGATAGAGAACAAAAATTTATTTGTGGACTTTGGGCACGTTAGGATTAGATGGGAGCCGAAAGCTTTTTATATTATTCATATGGGTATGAGGAAGTAAGATCTCCTTATATATTATTTTATTTGTAAATACAAAAACCTAGCCAAGTGAAAGGGTAAAACAAGATGAGGGAGCAGGATAAATAAGTGATTTTAATATATTAGAAATAATTTTCCTTACTTGTACTATTTATTGTATACTGCTCGATTCCGCTATGTTAGTACCTGCTCTCTACGTTCCAGATATTGAACCTGACTTATTTTCTGATGACCTTAAGGATAAGTTTTTGAACCGTTAAGGTTTTAAATTCACATTTATGACTTGGATTCGAAGTTCAATGTAGGCTACCAAGTTCTCAGATGTTAGTAAAGTAGGAAGTATAGTTGAATCTAAGGAGGCAGGCAAAAAATTTTGTGGTCAATAATTTCTCTCGGTACCTCAGTTATTGAATCCGATAACCTCCTTGTTTCCACAATTTATTTTGTGCAAGTAGGTCATTTCTCTAAAAATTGCCTTCTTAATTGGGTCAAACAGAACCCAAATAAACCACGGAATGAGAACAATCTGATTGCTCCAGGAAAACAAGTTGATTACTGGAAACACAGCTTTATAGCAAAAAACAGTTTGTGTTGTATATTTTGTGAATCATTTGTAATGTGTAGCAGTCCTGTGAGATTGTCTTTCGATGCTTTTGTAACAAGGGAAAAACTCATAAGATGCTACTTTCTATCCACTTTCCTGTATGCCTCAGAAACCTGGACAATAAGATCTGTGGAAGAAAATAGAAGCCTTTGGAATATGAATGCTAAGACATGTGCTTAAAATTCCATATATAGACCATAAAACAAAGAAGAGGTGCTTGAAATTGCAAGAACAAAAAGAACCCTAAAAGATGACATCCAGAAAAGAAGGTCCCAGCATTTTGGCCATTTGATCAGAGCTGAAAAGTGACAGAGATCTCTTCTAAATGGAAATGTGGAGGGCAGCAGAAAGGGGGGGTCGACCTAGGCATATGTGGATGATGGACATCACAGAGTAGTTGTGGATGAGCTGCAGTGGATGTGTGAGGATGTGCAAGACAGATGAATATGGCATACCATGACAGCAGATCTCCTGGCTATAGCTACAAGCAGTAGCAGCATTCATTGGAATTAATGTAGTGGACATATTACTAGCTCTCATTTTCTTCCATTTCTAACCACAGTTCAACTCAGCTGCATCAATTTTATGGATTCCAGCTTTGCCTATGCAATTATAAAATGATGTTTAGTCATAATTGTAGTATCTGCTCAGATTAACCAAGCATGTCCTGTAAGGGGACTTATTTCATATCTTCACAAGAAATTCACTGGCGCCTATAATGATGAGAAAGGCTCTTCAGTTTACTGCTTAATATCTACAATCCCCTCCATCACAGTATCTAGACATTCCAGAGTATTTTTCTCTTCACTGCTCCATTTGTAAGTCCATTATATGCTTTGATTATTTTGTATGAAAGTTTTGCGTAATCAGTTCTAAATTTGTCCCATCATCAATTTGAACATGTGCTCTATCCTGCTCTCAAAGGCTTAATTTGGAACTAAGGGGGATAGAATTTCCTGTGGGGGGGTGTAATTGGAAAGTTACACACAAAATGAAGCCAATTTGTGTGTGCACTTTTACTCAAGTTTCTTGGCAATCTTATTAACATGCATAAAACTTACGATTAAGAAGAAATAATGTTTCCTGATTTGCAATGGATTCTTTAAAATTTAGAAATCCAAGGACCTTGTCAAAGAAATATGTGTAAACAAGAGGAAATCAGCGTCAACAATCACAGTCCAAGGAAAGCTCAGAATACACACCATAGAGTCCTCCTTGAAGCATAAAAATTAATGTTTCAAGTCATTTATTATTCATGCACATTAGATGCTGCATGTTTAAGATCATGCAATTGTGGAGCTATTCAATTTTTAATATGACTTGTACAATGCCATAAACAAACTGAAGATCTCAATTAGAATGAGTGAAACACTGGAAAAACAACTTTGATTTCTGCTGCACTTGACATTTTGGGCTTAATTTTACAGTTTTTCAGCTAATGCACTTGCAGGAATTTTGCATGCATGGCCCCTCATTAGCCTGGGGGTGGATCCACTATAATGGATATCTGAGGTTAGGGATCAATGGATGGGTGCATTGCAAATACAAGCATAACATATACTTATGTTTCCTTGATCTTTGATGCTGCATATCTGCTTTTCTCCAATTATGCGTGTCTCTTTGTAGAAACCACAGGAATTTCTACCCTTACGTTCTGAACTCATAGAATCACAGAATCACAGAATTGTTACAGCACAGGAGGAAGCAATTTGGTCCATCATGTTGTATGTTCTATATTCAGTAGGTCTCCCGAAGAGGTTCTGAGTCTTGTATGGTTGAACGTTAAGTGCTTATTGATAACACCATAACTATGTACATATATACAGGGTATGGCTCAAGCTATGATCTAACTCTATGCTTGCTTCTAAACAGATGTTTTTCCAGTCCTCAACTGACCCTAGTCTCAGGTCATGTCTCTTTACATCACACTGCGGATGGTTCTGATTTCCAGTCCCATATTAACCCTTGCTATACCAGATACCCTTATTCTACACCCAAGTCTTTAACCAACGTATTTACATTACAATCATGCTACCTCTTCTTCCCCTCTCAAGTCTCCAACATTATAAATTCAGATAGTCTGGGGGCTTGACAATGCTTCCAAATCTCATTCTGGTCACATTTGGAGGAGTAGTAGGCTCTGTTGGTTTGAACAATCTTTGTTGATTCAGAGATAAAAACAAAAAAACTGCGGATGCTGGAAATCCAAAACAAAAACAAAAACAGAATTATCTGGAAAAACTCAGCAGGTCTGGCAGCATCGGCGGAGAAGAAAAGAGTTGACTTTTTGAGTCCTCATGACCCTTCGACAGAACTTGAGTTCGAGTCCAAGAAAGAGTTGAAATATAAGCTGGTTTAAGGTGTGTGTGTGGGGGGCGGAGAGAGAGAGATGGCGTGGGAGTGTGGTTGTAGGGACAAACAAGCAGTGATAGAAGCAGATCATCAAAAGATGTCAACAACAATAGTACAAAAGAACACATAGGTGTTAAAGTAAAAGTTGGTGATATTATCTAAACGAATGTGCTAATTAAGAATGGATAGTAGGGCACTCAAGGTATAGCTCTAGTGGGGGTGGGGAGAGCATAAAAGATGTAAAAAAAAAAAATTTTTATATAATGGAAATAGGTGGGAAAAGGAAAATCTATATAATTTATTGGAAAAAAAAGAAAAGGAAGGGGGAAACAGAAAGGGGGTGGGGATGGGGGAGGGAGCTCATGACCTAAAGTTGTTGAATTCAATATTCAGTCCGGATGGCTGTAAAGTGCCTAGTCGGAAGATGAGGTGTTGTTCCTCCAGTTTGCGTTGGGCTTCACTGGAACAATGCAGAAAGCCAAGGACAGACATGTGGGCAAGAGAGCAGGGTGGAGTGTTAAAATGGCAAGCGACAGGGAGGTTTGGGGTCATTCTTGCGGACAGACCGCAGGTGTTCTGCAAAGCGATCGCCCAGTTTACGTTTGGTCTCTCCAATGTAGAGGAGACCACATTGGGAGCAACAAATGCAGTAGACAAAGTTGGGGGAAATGCAAGTGAAATGCTGCTTCACTTGAAAGGAGTGTTTGGGTCCTTGGACGGTGAGGAGAGAGGAAGTGAAGGGGCAGGTGTTGCATCTTTTGCGTGGGCATGGGGTGGTGGCATAGGAGGGGGTTGAGGAGTAGGGGGTGATGAAGGAGTGGACCAGGTGTCCCGGAGGGAGCAATCCCTACGGAATGCCGATAGGGGGGGTGAAGGGAAGATGTGTTTGGTGGTGACATCATGCTGGAGTTGGCGGAAATGGCGGAGGATGATCCTTTGAATGCGGAGGCTGGTGGGGTGATAAGTGAGGACAAGGGGGACCCTATCATGTTTCTGGGAGGGAGGAGAAGGCGTGAGGGTGGATGCGCGGGAGATGGGCTTGACACGGTTGAGGGCCCTGTCAATGACCGTGGATGGAAAACCTCGGTTAAGGAAGAAGGAGGACATGTCAGAGGAACTGTTTTTGAAGGTAGCATCATCGGAACAGATGCGACGGAGGCGAAGGAACTGAGAGAATGGGATGGAGTCCTTACAGGAAGCGGGGTGTGAGGAGTTGTAGTCGAGATAGCTGTGGGAGTCGGTGGGTTTGTAATGGATATTGGTGGACAGTCGATCACCAGAGATTGAGACAGAGAGGTCAAGGAAGGGAAGGACCACGTGAAAATGATGGAGGGGTGGAGATTGGAAGCAAAATTAATAAATTTTTCGAAGTCCCGACGAGAGCATGAAGCGGCACCGAAGTAATCATCGATGTACCGGAGAAAGAGTTGTGGAAGGGGGCCGGAGTAGGACTGGAGCAAGGAATGTTCCACATACCCCATAAAGAGACAGGCATAGCTGGGGCCCATGTGGGTACCCATAGCCACACCTTTTATTTGGAGGAAGTGAGAGGAGTTGAAGGAGAAATTGTTCAGCGTGAGAACAAGTTCAGCAAGACGGAGGAGAGTAGTGGTGGATGGGGATTGTTCGGGCCTCTGTTCGAGGAAGAAGCTAAGGGCCCTCAGACCATTCTGGTGGGGGATGGAGGTGTAGAGGGATTGGACGTCCATGGTGAAGAGGAAGCGGTTGGGGCCAGGGAACTGGAAATTGTTGATGTGACGTAAGGCGTCAGAGGAATCACGGATGTAGGTGGGAAGGGACTGGACAAGGACAGAGAGAAGGGAGTCAAGATAACGAGAAATGAGTTCTGTGGGGCAGGAGCAAGCTGAGACGATCGGTCTACCGGGGCAGTTCTGTTTGTGGATTTTGGGTAGGAGATAGAAGCGGGCCGTCCGAGGTTGGGCGACTATCAGGTTGGAAGCTGTGGGAGGGAGATCCCCAGAGGAGATGAGGTCAGTGACAGTCCTGGAAACAATGGCTTGATGTTCAGTGGTGGGGTCATAGTCCAGGGACAGGTAGGAGGAAGTGTCTGCGAGTTGACGCTCAGCCTCCGCGAGGTAGAGGTCAGTGCGCCAGACAACAACAGCACCACCCTTGTCAGCGGGTTTGATGACAATGTCAGGGTTGGACCTGAGAGAATAGAGTGCAGTAAGTTCAGAGAGAGAAAGGTTAGAATGGGTGAGAGGAGCAGAGAAATTGAGACGACTAATGTTGCGCCGACAGTTCTCAATGAAAAGATCAAGAGAAGGTAAGAATCCAGAGGGAGGGGTCCAGGTGGAGGGGGAATATTGGAGATGGGTAAAAGGATCTGTTGAACTGGGAGAGGACTCCTGCCCAAAGAAGTGAGCCCGGAGACGAAGACGGCGGAAGAAGAGTTCAGCATCATGCCGAGCCCGAAATTCACTGAGGTGAGGGCGTAAGGGTATGAAACTAAGTCCTTTGCTGAGCACTGAACGTTCAGCATCGGAGAGGGGAAGGTCAGGGGGTATAGTGAATACACGGCTGGGGTTGGGATTGGAAGATGGGGTGGGGACGGAGGGACAGGCCGGGGTGGAGGGTCCTAGATGGATGTTGGTGCCTTTTCCCACCTTCTTCAAGGAGGTAGGCATTTCTTGAAGAGCAGTGGCAGTCAATTAAACACAGAGATAAAAACAAAAAAACTGCGGATGCTGGAAATCCAAAACAAAAACAAAAACAGAATTACCTGGAAAAACTCAGCAGGTCTGGCAGCATCGGCGGAGAAGAAAAGAGTTGACGTTTCGAGTCCTCATGACCCTTCGAAAGAACTTGAGTTCGAGTCCAAGAAAGAGTTGAAATATAAGCTGGTTTAAGGAGTGTGTGTGGAGGGCCCTCACTTTTTTTTTTACATCTTTTATGCTCTCCCCACCCCCACTAGAGCTATACCTTGAGTGCCCTACCATCCATTCTTAATTAGCACATTCGTTTAGATAATATCACCAACTTTAACTTTAACAACTATGTGTTCTTTTGTACTATTGTTGTTGACATCTTTTGATGATCTGCTTCTATCACTGTTCGTTTGTCCCTACAACCACACCCCCACTCCACCTCTCTCTCTCTCTCTCTCTCCGCCCCCCACACACACACCTTAAACCAGCTTATATTTCAACTCTTTCTTGGACTCGAACTCAAGTTCTGTCGAAGGGTCATGAGGACTCGAAACGTCAACTCTTTTCTTCTTCGCCGATGCTGCCAGACCTGCTGAGTTTTTCCAGGTAATTCTGTTTTTTTTTATGTTGATTCAGAGTTTGAGTTGTAGTCTGTGTTTCTGGCACAAATAAGATGGCACTGGAAACTGCTAAAGCTTTCCTGCAAGTAGGAGAGATGTCCCTGACGATTTTACAAGGGATCCCAAAAGCCAGGTTAATGAAATTGGCAAATAAATTAAGAGTAGGATTGCCTGCCAAAGCGAGGAAGGAAGAGATAATGTAAGAGATGGAACAGCATTTGAAATTGGAAGGCATACCCGAAAGACCGAGGTCTCCAAGGGGTGGTTCATTGGAATAGGCTCAAATTCAGTTGCAAATAAAAAAAGACTGGAACTAGAGGCACCAGTAAAAGAAAGGGCAGAGAATGAAAAATAAAAGGAAAGTGAGAGAGCATTCCAAAGGGAACAGGCAGAAAGGCAGGAGAAAGAAAGAAAAGAAGAAAGGGAATTAGAAATACCAAAACTTGATCTCCAGAGGGAAAAGTTAGCAATGGAAGAGAGAATGAAGGAAAGAGGCAGAGAATATCGGCTTAAAAAGCTAGGTTTTATAAAAAAATATACATCAGATGCTGAGGAAAGTTTTGATGATGAGAAAACCTTTAACCTAAAACCAAGCGGGGAATTGTTTACATTTGTACAAGCTCTTGCAAAATTTGAGGAAAGGGATGTTGAAGCATTCTTTTTTTCATTTGAGAAGATAACTAAACAGATGAACTGGCCAAAGGAAAACTGGAAATTGCCCTTGCAGAACAAATTGACAGGTAGAGCACAGGAAATTTATGCTGTTTCACTATTTATTTCACTGTCAGAGGAAGCTTCTAGGAATTATGATGTAGTGAAAAAGGCCATTTTGAATGCATGTCAGTTGGTCCCTGAAGCGTACAGACAAAAGTTTGGAAATTTAAGGAAACAGCCTGGGCATACTTACATTGAATTTGAAAGAATTAAGCAAAGTAGTTTTGGAAGGTAGATATAAGCATTAGGAGTTGAAACTATCTATGAAATTCTCAGAGAGACCATTCTCTTGGAAGAATTAAAAAACTCCCTACCTTCTGTAATAAGAATCTATGTTGAAGACCAAAGGGTTGCAACTGCTAGGCAGGCAGCAGTAATGGCTGATGATTATGAGCTGATCCATAAAACTAAACCGTTTTTCCATCACCCCCATAAATTTGAAAAGGATAGAAAGTGGGAGAGTGAAAGGAAGGCAAGTAGCCAGGTGTTCCAAAGATGCCACTTACCAAAACAACACTTCTGACATGTCTTCCTTCCTCCTTAACTGAGGTTTCCTACCCTCTGTGGTTGACAGGGCCTTCAACCGTGTCCAGCCCATCTCCTGTGCCTCTGCCCTCACACCTTCCCCTCCCTCCCAGAACCATGATCGAGTCTCCCTTGCCCTCACTTTTCACCTCACTAGCCTCTGCATTCAATGGATCATCCACTGCCATTTCCGCCAACTCCAGCATGATGCCACCACCAAACACATCTTCCTTTCACCCCCCCTGTCAGCATTCCGTAGGGACAGTTCCCTCCAGGACACCTTGGTCCACTCCTTCATAACCCCCAACACTTCATTCTCCTCCCATGGCACCTTCCCATGTAATTGCAGAAGGTGCAATGCCTGCCCCTTTACCTCCTCCCTTTTCACCACCCAAGGGCCCAAACACTCCTTTCACATGAAGCAGTGCTTCACTTGCACCTCCTTCAATTTGGTCTACTGCATTTGCTGCTCCCAATGCGGTCTCTTCCACATTGGAGAGACCAAACGCAGACTGGGAGACCGCTTTGCGGAACATCTTCAGTCTGTCTGCAAGCATGACCCAGACCCTCCTGTCGCTTACCATTTTAACACACCATCCTGCTCTCATGCCCACATGCTGGTTCTTGGCTTGCTGCAATGTTCCAGTGAAGCCCAAAGCAAACTGGAGGAACCGCACCTCATCTTCCGATTAGGTACCTTACAGCCTTCCGGACTTAACATTGAGTTCAACAACTTCAGACCATGAACTCTCTCCTCTGTCTGCGCTGCCTTTTTTATCCCCTTTTTTTCAATATTTATTTTCATTTTTTATTTTTATTTGTTCATTTTTATTCTTTATCCACTTATTTTTATTTTTATTTATTTTCAATTTTATTCATTGTTTTATCCCCACCTTTCATCCTATTTTCAATCTTTTTTCTCATCACCGTCCCCTCCCCCCACCCCACCCCCATAAGAGCCATCTGTCATTTGTTCATGTTGTTCTTTCCAGAGTGCTTACCCTTGTCCTGCTATCTGACCTTAATGCCACCATCAACACCTCCTTTAGCCAGTACCACTATTATTAATACCCTTTTGTCCTTTTGTCCATGACATCTCTGGCAATCTCTCCTTTTCCCCCAACCATCGCTGGCCTTCTATCCAGCTTCACCTGCTCCACCGCGCCTTAAACAGTATAAATTTCATCATTTTTTACCTCTCTTTAGCTCTGAAGAAGTCATATAGACTCAAAACGTTAACTCTGTTTTTTTTTCGCCCCCACAGATATTTTTAGACCTGCTGAGTTTTTCCAGCATTTTCTGTTTTTGTTTCAGATTTCCAGCATTAGCAGTATTTTGTATTTATTTTAGCCAGGGTAAAGAATGGATAGTTGGGAATACCAGGGGACCTCCTCCCCAGATCAGGAAGAAAGGTACTGAGGATGGAGGTGAAACTCAAAGGCTTAAGTGTTTCCATTGTAATAAAGTGGGACACATTCTTTCAGAATGCTGCAAGTTTCAAGGGAATCCCATGGGATTTATTGGAGTCCGTAAGAGTGAGTTCGCAAAAAGAAAATGCCACCGATCAAATTGTAGCTTTAATGACAAATATGGATCTGGAGGTAAACACTGCTATGAATGCAGGTGAAGTGTATACAGTAGATCAGAGATATAAAGGTTTATGTCTAAAGGGGAGATAGCCCCTTTTTCATTAAATGATGCATCTAAACCCATAACTATATTAAGGGACACAGGAGCTACTCAAAATCTTTTGCTGGAGAAGGACCCAGTTTTCCCTCCAGAGAGTTCAGTAAAAGCTAAAGTATTTGTAAACAGGATAAGTCCAGAGTTTAGCCCAGTTCCATTGCACAAAGTGCAATTGAGTGTGATTTGTTGTCTGGATCGGTGGTTGTAGGAGTGGTTAAGAAATTACCCATGGATGGAGTTGATTTACTCCTGGGGAATGATTTGGTAGGAGTAAAGATTATAGCTTCCCCCATAATGACGGAAAGTCTGAGAGAGGCTAAAGAGATGGAGCAGTTACAAGAACAAGATCCTGGTATTTTTCCATTGTATGTGATGACCAGAGCAATGACTGAACAAAGGCCATCCCCAGAGGTCAAAGGAATACCATGAGCAGATCTTAGAGTAGCTGAAACTTTCTTTAAGAATGAGGATAATTCAAATGAAGTGTTTGGCATGTCTTCATTAATTAAGGCTCAACAAGCAGATCCAGAGTTAAACAAGTTAGCACAGTCAACTCACACAGAAGCTGAGACAAAAGGAGTTCCGGAGTGCTATTACATTAAAAACTGAGTTCTGATGAGGAAGTGGAGATACCCTCACAGACCTGCCGATGAGAAATGGACGGTTGTTCATCAGATAGTGGCACCACCCAAATATCTTAAGGAGTTATTGTGAGTAGCACATGAAATCCCTATGACAGGACATGTAGGAATACGGAAAACCCAAGCATCGATAAACAGACATTTTACCTGGCCAAGACTTAATAAAGATGTAGTGCAATTTTGTAAAATGTGCCATCCATGTCAAGTAATAGATAAACCTCAACATGTAATCAAACCAGCATCTTCACTACCCATATCAATTTTTAAAGAACCATTCAGTCAGGCATTAGTAGATTGCATAGGTCCATTACCCAAAACGAAAGCAGGACATCAATATATCCTTACAATCATGGATATGACAACCTGATTTCCAGAAGCTATTCCTTTAAGGAAAATTACAGCTAAGGTGGTAATGGAAAAGTTAACTCAGTTTTTCACCCGCTATGGCCTACCAATTGAAATACAATCTGACCAAGGTTCTAACTTCATGTCTAAAATTTTCCAGGGCATAATCAACAATTTGGGTATCAAACAAATAGGGTCGACCGCCTATCACCCACAGACACAGGGAGCTTTAGAGAGACACCATCAGGCTCTCAAACCCGTGATTAAGACCTATTGCCATGAATACCCAATGGATTGGGACAACGGATTAGATTTCTTACTATTTGCTACCAGAGATTGTCTGAGTGAATCTAATGGATTTAGTCCATTCAAATTGATCTATGGCTATGAAATAAGAGATCCATTAAAAGTGATTAAGGAAAAGTTCCTAAGGCAGAAAGACAAATCTTCCATGTTGGATTATGTGTCCATGTTTCTAGAAAAACTCACAGGAGCATGTAAAATAGCACAGGTCATGCCATTTGGGTTTAAAAACACCCCAGCTACATTTCAGAGACTTATGGATTAAGTCATAGCTGAAGCACCTAACTGTGAGATTTATTTAGGTGATGCCATAATATATAGTAACACATGGGAAGAACATGTAAAGCAATTAAGGAACCTATTTAAGCAATTGCAATTGGCTGGCTAAGTCATAAATCTGGCCAAAAACGAATTTGCAAAAGTAAGGGTAACTTACCAAGGTCACATCTTAGGACAAGGGCAAGTGTTGCCAAGAGCAGCAAAAGTGAATGCTCTAATAGAATTCCCCATTCCTAAAACTAAATTAGAAATCATGAAATTTTTGGGAATGTATGGGTTTTATAGGAACTTCAGCACAATAGCTGTACCTCTCACCAATTTGTTAAGAAAACAGGCAAATGTGGTATGATCACCAGAATGCCAAGCAGCCTTTGAAAAGCTGAAGGCAATCTTAGTGACTGAACCAGTGTTGGCTGCCCCTGGCTTTATCAAACCTTTTAAAATGGCAATTGATGTTAGTGACTTGGGGTAGGTGCAGTCCTAATACAAAATGATCAGTTAGGGATAGAGAAGCTGGTGGGGTACTTTTCCAAGAAACTAAATCAATATCAGAAGAAGTACTCAACAGTAGAAAAAGAATCTCTAGCATTGTTGTTATCTTTTCAGCACCTGGAAGTTTATGTCGGACATGATAACAAGGAAACACTAATCTACACTGACCATAATCCGTTGGCATTCACTGTTAAAACTCAAAATTCAAGACCATTTAGATGAAGTCTATTATTTCAACTATTCAATGTAAAGGTTGTAAAGATAATGTGATCGCAGACACATTTTCCTGGGTGTAAAATGCTAAAATAAGTTAAAGGGGTAAGAAATGTTGAAGATTGTATAAGGAGGACGAAAGATTAATGAAAGTAAGTCCCATGTTTTGTTGTCCATGTGTCACATATCTTGTGATGAAACACATTTTTGAAATGGCGTTTCATTGCCTCTAAGGGTGGAGGCATGTAAGGAACATATCTTTTTATTTCTGTTGGACTTTTGTAAAGAATATATCTTTTATTTTCTGTTGGATTGTGGATTAGAATTATAATGACTACAGGTTGAAAGAAATGTTCACTATTACAGGGTGAGAGGTATATACAATGTTGCAGTCCTGGACAAGAATGTGCCATGAAAGACAGGATAGTGCCAGAAAGGAGTGCTGGACCAATGGAGCTGCCTGACAACAGCATTTTAATTGGCTCCTGACCAGTGAGCAGAAAGCTCTTGGCCTGCAAAGAGAAAACATCTAAAATCTCTTTTCCTCATTTCTCTATAACATGCTCTCTTTCTGAAACCCCTGTCCAGAGGCAAAGGGGAAAATCACTGTTAGAGACATTGAAAAGCAAATGCTTAACCAATGAACTAAATACTGAAAGTGCTGGAAGACCACCTTGTGCCATCAGCAAAGAACTGAAAGTAATTTGGAAGGCATCAATCAAAATCAACCCATTGAATCCTGTACTCCAGAATTGGTGCTATTAAATTGTTTTATCCGACCCTTAAAATCCATGATTTGCGTATCTTATGTGTCTTGTGTGTGTGTGTGCATGTGTGTGTATAGGGATTTAAGAAGGGAGTAGAGTTGAAGTTATAGAGTTAAAAGTTAGCAGTTCGCTTTTCTTTCTTTTGCCACTGGTTAATGACAGTTTGTTCAATAAACAGTTATTTACTTATTAAGTTTACAAACCTGGTGCTCGTATTCTGTTAACCTAAATTAAACAATTAAGTAGAATTGGGGCAATCTGGTGGTTTGATCAAAGTTTTCACATTTGTCGCAGCTCTGGGAACAGTGGGGTTTGATATTGCAGTGCACTATCCACAGTGAGCCATGACACTGAGCAGTAGACTCACCTTGCAGTTTGGCTTTTATTGTGACACTGTGTTCTTCCGTGTGTCTCCGTGCCTCAATAAGGTGTGCTCTGGTGAGTTGTTCCAGCATCATCTTGCAGCTTTGTGTGTTGGCTGGAGGTTGCAGTGTCTATGTCGTGATGTGATGTTTACAGATAGTGTGACAGCAGCCATTGGAGCCTGAGGTTAGGGCTCGTTCTTCTGTTGCTGGTCATTTTCCTGTGTCTTCCACTTAAGGTGCAGTGGTAATTATCTGAAGGTTTGGCTGGTCTGACCAAAGAGGAGCTTCTGCCTCCTGCAAAGTAATTGGACAAACCGACTCTGCAAAGAGTGAAGACAATTCAGAGCTGAAGTCCCAGTTGAAAGTTTCTTTACTGGTGGGCCTCTTGGGAACTTAAGGTTCCATTTAGTTGATGACAAAAATTGTCTTGATGTCTTCTGCAATTTTACAAAGGTTAAGGGCAACGCAGGTATCTCAGCTCAAAAGAGAAAAAGATTGGTTTCAGATGACCTACGTGACTTTGAATATCTGCTTGTCAGCATACTTTAGTGGTTCTAGGACCATCCCTATGACAGATTGCTCCAGGCCTGTCAAATGTCCAGCCTGCCGTTCGTAGCCAGAGGTCTCTAAGCCATGGTTCCTTGTTTGAGAGGATCGTAACAATGGCTCCCATTTCCACTTTGAAGTTGGTGAGGTGACTGTTTACTGAGATGTCTGCATTCCAAAAAGAGAATCCAAGATTCTTTACCTCACCCAAGAAGCATGGTTAGGTCTCTATCTGGTATGGTACTTCAATCTCATGGATTCTTTTGGGATCCTCTGCCCATCTATATGCCTTAGCTTTGTATAGCTTTCCAAACTGACCCAGGCAGTTGCAGTTGAAACACTATAATGTGATTGCTGGACATTGCTCTTGCTTGTGAGGTTGTTTAGCTTCACAGCACTGACATGGTTACCTACCCTCTTGTGGTTGATTTGGGTATTGCCTTCCTTGTCCTGGAGTCTCTTATCCCCTTTGTTGCTTTACTAGCTGGGCAGATGGGATTGTTCTGTACTTTGCTCATAAGTCTTGTGTGGCATAGCATTGAATGCCTTTTGGAAGTCCATGTACACCACATCAACAGCATTACCCTCTCTGCTACTTCTTCAAAAAAACTACAGCAAGTTAGCTAAATATGATATGCCCTTAAGAAATCCATACTGGTTTTCCTTAATTAGCCCACATTTGCCCAAGTGACTATTACTTTTGTCCCGACTTATTGATTCTAGAAGCTTCCCACCACTGAGGGTAAACTGACTGGCCTTGTAGTTACTGGGCTATAGACTACCGGTCTTCTATATCAATCAATAACAAGTAAGTCTCAATGGCGCCCAGAGGACAGTAAGTGGTAATGATTCTCAGCAGTGGTATCATAGTAACACCATGTAAAGATTTTTATTTATTGCACATGCAATTCATGCTTGGCATTTCAGAATTTTTTTTTGGTTTCAGGTTTGAATGACGATGCAGAGTTTATGATATGGTTTACAAAACCACCCTTGATAGCCAGCAAGTCAGCTTTAGTGGTTTAATCATGGAAAATGCGGCCACAGAAGTAGGTAGAATCCAAAAAAACATTATGCAGACCAGGTTGCTTACCTTTGGAAACTAAAGCCTGTGAATGACCTAGACTTGGGTGTGCAAACACAGTTTTAAAATTTGCAGATGACGCAAAACTTGAATATATAGTGAATTGTGAGGAGGATACTCATAGCCTTCAAGAGGACATAAGTTTGTGAAATGGGTGGATAAGTGGCAGATGAAATTTAATGCAGAGAAGTGTGAAGTATTATATTTTGTTGGAAAATTGACGAAATGCATTGTGAACTAAAGGATACAATTCTAAAAGTGGTGCAGGAGCAGGGAGATCTGGGAGCACAAATTGTGGAAGGTGAGAAGGAGGTAAATAAAGCAGACTTCACCCTGGGCTTATAAATAGAGGCATAGGGCAGAAATTTTATGTCAGCATGCGGGCAAGTTCAGATGTGAAATCACGTGAGATGATATCGGGCGAGTGTCCCGATGTCATCCCGTACTCGCGCGGCATTTCGGTCAGCGGGCGCACGCGAGTGTCGGAAGTACACTCACCGGCAATTAAGAAGGCAATTAAAGTTGTTAAAGTTCCAATTATCCCTGATATTTTGCAGCCTGTCCAATCTTACAGTTGGCAGATGGGTGAATCTGCTAGGCAGACTTTGCATTTTTGATGAAACCTTATCCAAGGGCAGGATGAGGTTTCCATTATTAAATGAAAGAAAAATAAGAATCTATGGACAGAATTCTATTAAACATTCAGGTGACTAATTGTGGTACTTGGACATTTTTTTTTTACTAATTTTGAAATCTTTGTTTCATTGTTTTGAAGCCTTCAGCTCCCTGTGACAGCTCTCTGTCTTCAGGGAGTTTTCATTCCACGCTCATCTGCACCCGTACTTAGGTGAGTGCCCACCCTCCTCCCGCCCCACCCCCGGAAGTGCTGAGTATTTCAGCACACACTTCACATTGGCTGGCCATTAATTGGTCAGCCAGCGTGAAATCGTAGTCGGGGGCCGATCGCGGTCGGCAGTCCATTCCCCAGCCGATCCCAGACCTGCCAATCACGCCTGCCCGTCGACCTAAAAAAACTGCCCATAGAGTACAAAAACAAGGAAGTTCTGGTGAACATTTATAAAACATTGGTTCGGCCTCAACTGGAATATCATGCCCAATTCTGGGCAATTCTGTACCTTAGGATGTATATGAAGGCATTGAAAAGGATGTAGTAAAGCTTTCCGGGAATGAGGGAGTTTAGTTACATGGATAGATTGAAGAAGCTGGGACTGTTCTCCTTGAAGAATTGAAAGCTCAAAGGAGATTTGACAGAGGTGTTGAAAATCGTGATTGGTCTGGACAGAGTAGATAAAGAGAAAATGTTCCCATTGACACAAGGGTGTAGAACTAGAGGGCACCAATTTGAGGTGATTGGTAAAAGAACCAGAGGTGACATGATAGAAAAAGCATTCTATACAATAACTGGTTAGGATCTGGAATGCACTGCCTGAAAGTGTGATGGAGGCATTTCAATCCTGCCTTTCGAAAGGAAATTGGATAACCTGATGATGAAAATTTTCAGGGCTACGGGAAATGGCAGCTGAATAGGACTAACTGAGTAGCACTTATGGGGCAGAATCTTGTCCCTTTTAAAAATAGTTGACGGGTGGGGGACCATTTCAAGGTCCCAACCTCCAACTTGTTGTCAGAGTAATTAAGAAGCTGCTGTCTAATTAAGGATGGTGGGCAAGCTCTTGAGGCACCAGACCCAATCAGAGGGCCTGCAACTTTGGAAGGATAGCAGCCCTACTGCCAGAGATGGTCACTGCCTGCAGGATGGGGACTGTGAGGGCATCTCCATCTTCAGGCTCTACTTGAAGAGGTTTCTACTTTTATGAAAGAAACAGTGGCCACAGCTGCCAGGCCACCCCTGAGCAGCCAAATCCTTCCACAGGATGTCTTGTGGCTGCAGCTGTCACCCATTGATACATGCGGCTTCAGTGAAGAGGGTGGGGGGTACAACTGGAAGTTGTCTGGCAGGTCCACTAACCAGCCACCAGCACACCACCTTCTGGCACCTCTTTAGCTCTGAAGAAGAGTCATATGGACTTGATATGTTAACTCTGTTTCTCTTTCCACAGATGCTGCCAGACCTGCTGAGGTTTTCCAGCATTTTCTGTTTTGCCTCCTGGCATCTGCTGGGTATTGGTGCCATCAGAGAGTGGGGGTGTGGTGGTGGTGGGGGGTGGGGGGTGGGGTTTGGTGTCATTTGCTGCCAGGAAGATCCCAATGACATCCACATTCTTCCCACAATTGGGCAGCTAAATATACAAAGTGGCTACCTGGTGCCATCAGGTAGACAGCATTGCCTCTTCCACTGCACCTCTGGCAGGAACAACCAGAGGCGGGAAAACATGGTCAACCCACCCAAAGTTCTCCTTTCAAATTTTCCTCCCAGTCCCGCCTTAAATCCACGTCCACCGGATCAGGAAGATTCCGCCCACCAAGCGTGCAATCATGAGTCAGCACAGAGTGGATTGCTGAGCAGACAACAGCTTTTTAAAATTCTGCAGCCTAGTCTCAAACATTCACATGAATGATTCAAAGAACTTTGCAAATCCAGCATCTGCTCCTGGTTCAATAAGTCAAAACCCCTTTTCCTTGAAACCCTGAAAACCAATTCCGTATCGATAACAGCAACATTTTCCTTGTTGACTGATGATGGGTTGAATGTGGATTTCATGTGACGCTGTCCTTGGGTAGTTTGGGATATGGAGCATAGCCATGACGTTGATCAACACTGCTAACTTGCTCTTCCTCTTTAAGGGCATTCAGATACTTTCAGTGGGCAAGTCAGCTAAACAGTTAAATCCAGATCAATATTTGTAAATCCAGGCTAGAAGAACCATTGACCTTTACAGCTCTGAAGGAAACCACCTAGCCCATTGTGTCTGTGCTCTTTGGAGCAATTTAATAATAATCAATTCCTCTGTCCTGTCCTCTCCTCATACATCAAATATCTATGAAATTTTGTTTTAAAAAATATAATGGTGTCTGCATGAAATATTTACTGTGGCAAAGTGCTCTATCTCCAGGTGCATGTATAAAGAATGTTCTCCTTACTTCATTCCTTGCTCCTGCTAGTAATTTTAACATAATAAACACTCTTTACTGACTTAACCATCCTTTCCTGTTCACACATCACAAAATAACTTGCCTTTTCTTTAAAAACATTGGCTCAAATCTACCTTTCATCGGAGATGGGACATAAGTTGGAAGATACATGTCAGGACCCTGGGGCACACAGCCTCGGAAGTTTAAACTGTCAATGGGCTGATTTCTGCTGCCATGGACCCTCACAAATATTTCAGGGTTGGAAACTTGGGCCAGATACGCAGGACTTATCTGGATACTTACACTGGAAATGTTGTATAGTTTAATACCTGGTCAAACTCAGAGATTAACCAGCGTAATTCAATTCAGCACCACAAATGATATCCTAATCGCCTTCACCAACCACCCAGCTACCCCCCAACCCACCCAACTACCCTCCCAATCACCCAACTACCCCCTACCTACCCAACTACATCCCCAACCACCTTCCCGACCCAACATGACTACCCCTGCACCCCACTACCCTCCCACACACCCGCTCAACCATTAGTCCATTCGCTAATACACTCACCTATCCACTAACCAATCATCCATTCAAACATCCACTCATCCATTCACTCACACACTTACCCATTCACTCACTCACTCGCCCATTCACTCACCCATTCACTCATTCACTCACCCACGCACTAACCCATTCACCTATTCACTAATCCACTCACCCATTCACTCACTCACTTACTCATTTACTCACCTACTCACCCATTCACTAACCCATTCAATCATTCACTCACCCACTCATCCATTCACCCACATACTCATCCATTCATCCACACACTCACCCATTCATCCATTCACTGATTCACCCACCTATACTCCACTCGCCCATTCACTAACTCACATTCATTCATTAAACGACTTGAAATCTTTAAAAACTTACCTGAACATGGGTAGCTACTGTCGCAAAAAGGAGGCACATCTTTTACATCCTGACTCTCCTAGGCTTGCCAGTCTTCTGCATGAAAGGCTTCATTGGTCTATTTCTGCTTCAGCTGTGATCAGACTGAAAATGGTTAATATCAGTGAGTTGGGAAAAACTCTGCAGGATGATCTTCGTCATTGTTCACATCAACAACAAATGTTAAATCTGGATTAGAATTATGAATGTAAAATTCACATTAGTTCTACATGTGCATGGCCAGTAAACAAGGTCCAAAGTCATGTAGGCTCAGAAAGCAGAGGAGATTCACAAGTTTCTGCTCAACTCAATGCAATGGTAAATTATGTAACATTTCAACCAAACTAAGCCAAAGCACTTCTATCTGTAATATCTCTCTATTCTAATTCCATGTCGTCAAACAGCATTTTAAATTCACCACAGTTGTTTTTTCACACTTGAATGAAGGTAAGTATCCACACAGCAATCTTCTCAAGTGACTCAAGGATTCTTGTCTGCATAGATAATTAGTGGTACCCTGGCCTTTCTTTTCCGGGATCTGGATTTAAATTCAGTTGCAGACTTAAGAGGTGAAAGTCTTCAGCCTGATAGCTGTTGAAATTAGTTTGGGCAGTTTCAATCTAATCCCTAACCCTGCAGCACAAAATTGACAATATTATCCAAGTGTTCAAGTTGGTTGATTTGAGAAATGGAAAAAAAAAATGCTCATTTTGAACATAAAAAAGTAATGTTTTCACTGTGTTGCTAAATGTTTATCAAATAGATAACACAACTAACAGGTACCAGTGAAATGTACCTTTTGTTTACCAGCACAATGCTTTCATTTATTAACTACTTTTCTTACTTACCATAGAAAGATGTCGACCTCAATTTTAACAAAACCTTTACCAAGGAAAAACGTGATCAACCAGAAACTGCTGGTACTTTGAGCATTGCTTTTACTGGTGTTAATAATCATGTCTTTCTTTGTTACAGTACAAACAAACAAATCTGATCGATATCATGGCATTTATTAAATTCAAAACCAACTAACAACAATCTTGCACCTTTTTCTCCTAAGTTTTCTTCCCCTTTCCCAAACTTGCTGACTCATCCTGGGGACCAAGTCTATGCACACTGTCTGCCTGACAATTTCTAACAGGGGTCACTAGATTGTAATGCAAAGTTGAGACTCTAGAAAATATTCTTCTTCTTTGTTAATAATTTGACTGCTCAGAATCAACTGTAGAGCTACTCCTATTCTGGCTCAGACAAACTAACACAGCACAGATCAAGGATCAGACCTGGGACTTTACAGATGTGAATGGTTTAGATCTGTCATTCTGATAAAGCTTAAACCAAATCCTCTCAGGCAGATGTTAAAGACGCCGTCACATTATTCAAAGAATAGCAGGGACTTATGGTTTTTTGGTTAATATGTAACTCTCAACAAACAACACTAAAAACAGGTGATCTGCTCATTTACTCAAAGCTATTTATGAGACTTTGCTGTGCACAAATTGACTGTCATGTTTCCTAAATTGCAACAGTGATTGGGCTTTGAATGCACTTCATTGCTGAGACCCTGCACAGACATAAATTCTTTTACACAGTGGACTTACCAACTTAAATATTGATCTAGCTAATTATATATTGCACTTTTACTTTTAAAATAATGAAACCTACAGATTAGACACTACAGTAAATATAGCTAGGGTGGGCTGAATTCTTTCTGAATTCCTCCTCTTTGGCTCATGACCTTGACATGATGAAGAAGCTTGTGTGCTCTGGCGATCCCTTGAGCGATGCCATCGGCAACTCCTTGCTCTGGCAAGATCAGGTGGAGGTACCAGATAAAGTGTTAAAAGTCCTCAATGGGAAAACAGATGAAGGAATACTGTGCACCTCACTGACTACAAAGGCTGCAGTAGCAAGATGACCCTGGTCATCATGTTTTGACATGCCACCAAAACCTAACAACCAATCTGTCACGATGACGTGGACAATGACAGCGCCTCAAGATCCCGATGCTAAATAAAGTCATGTGCAGGCTCTCTGGGATCCAATTACAAAATTCTGTGGTGATGGAGAATTGAAGACAAGGACAGAACTGTTAACATAGGAGTCCTAGTCAAAAATCTGCTCACAGGTAACAGAAGCATAAAAGTCATTCGGCACCTGTGTTTGGATGGAGGTGTCTTTAGGCAGCAGCATCTATGACAGAGCAGTCCTCTTTAGGGTACCCTCTGCTCACCACAAATGGGAAAAGGTACCCTAAAAATAGGCTGTCCGACTTTCTCCTGGCTGAGGAACCACACTCTGTGGGATCACCATCTTTGTGATGAAAGAAAAAAAATAATAAATTTTGCAACTTGGACTGTTAGAACACTCATGGATAATCTCAAGAGTGACCGTCCTGAAAGAAGAACTGCAATCATATCCCGTGAGCTATCAAGACTCAAGAGTGACATCTCCGCCCTCAGTGATACCCGTCTTCCTGGGGAGGGGCAGCAGAAGGATGTACACAGTTGGAAAAGTAAGGAAGACAGTGACATTCATGTCCATGGATTTGGTCTTGCCACCTGGAATAAGATCTTGGATGCACAGAGCTTCCAAATTGTATAAATTAAACTTTATGAAACATGAGTCTTTACCTACAGCTCAGCCGTGATCAATATGCCGCCATCACCAAAGCTTATGCCCTGACCCTGACTATGGTGAAGTTGCAAAGGAAAAGTTTTGTTTTGATCTTGATGAAATCCTCTCTGCCATCCCAAAACAGTGTTATTCCTAGAATATGAGCTAGAGTGGACTTGAATCAGTGACCATAGTATTCTAATATACCGTTATTGTCAGGCGAGTAAGTGAAAGAAAGTTGTCTAACTTCACATTGGTACATTCTTACGGTAACACTTGACATTAAATTTTTGTTAAATGAAACCTACCTCATTGTAAAAAGATAACTTACTACAAGATTATTGATGCATTTAAATTGGAGGGTTATTTCACTAAACAGCATGCAATGTTGCTGGCAGTTCCTGGTGTTGTAGAAACCCCTCTCTTTATATTTCAGGCAATATAAGAATATTTATGCATTTAAAAATCATTAAAGCAAGTGCAGTTCTTTTAAAGGGCAACATTTTGCAACAAACCAATGGCTAGTGTCATCGACAAAGTAATGTGTTACTTTTTATTGTCCATAATCAATATGTTTATATGTCAGGAGTGTGAGTTTTCTTATCCTCCGAGCGATTATTCCAATTAAATAGTTCCAGCAGCAAGAATTTTGTGGGTTTTAAAAAATGAAAAAGGTTATTTAATATCACATACTTGCCTTAAAGGTTTAACACACTCACTCAACTCACACATACTATCACACACTTGAGGGTTAGGTGCAGATGAAGGTAAAACAATACAATTACAATCTATGATTGCCTCAGTTTTTTGTGGTAGGCCTGTAGTTTCTTGGATGAGTTGTTGCTTTAGTTGAAATTAAGGTCTTATAAAACAGAGGATTCTCAGAATCGAGGCTTCTAGTAGTCAAATTTCCAGGAGCTTGGTTCTCAGGTGAATTTGAAGCTGGAACATGTTGGTGGGGGTTGGGGGTGTGGGTCCTTTTCCCACTTTCAAGGTATTCCTGTTTATTACCTTCACTGTTTGGATGACTTGCAGTTGGTTCGATGGCTTTCTTATGGAACTTTGTCTGAAGAACAGCTTTGTGCTATTATTTTGAAAGCAAACAACAAAATGGCTTCACCATGTGACTTATACAAGTTCAAAGTCCCTTTTTCAAAAAGGGGTGGAGTGTTGATTACATATCCTGTGTTGCCATTGGACAACTTGAAATTCACCCAGTCTTGTTTGGATGAGGGATCATCATAATACAGTAGGAGACCGATGGGATCGATTCACAGTTATCTAATGCAAGTTGAGTTTTGATGTTTCTTTTGTCCATAGTGAAACAGAAAGATGGGCTGGCTGGAATGCTTTGACCCTTTTGTTGATGGTCCTCCCTTAAATAAAGGGATGTGTGAATTCCCTGGATGCCTGTCAATGTCTATTTTTATTAAGTATTTATTTGAGATTCAGGACATCTGGAGCTCAAAATGCCAAAAGATCACATGATTTACAGTAGCAATTTTAATAGTCTGCTTGTGTTCAACATTTTGAATTATTGATTGAAAGTTCATAATATGCAAGGACTGAAAGTTTATAATATGCCAGAACATGACACTGGGAAAGGTCAGTAGTGGAAGTAAAATGAGTAGAGGGGCAGGCATGAGCATTTCAGCCCCTCAACTTATTGAAATCAGTGCCCTGGCTACCTTTACCTCAAAGGCTAAGCATTTATGCTCCTGCTGAAAGCAACTTTGCTACTGGGGGCAGAAACATGGGGATATTGTGATATTTGCATTTTTAAAAAATCTTATCAGATATTTCTTCATCTCTTATATCTAATATCTCTCCTACTTCATCATAACTGCCTTATATATAGTAAGCTTTCAGTAACACAGCTGTGTAAATTAGAAGCAATCCTATTTGGTACTTTTCAAAGCACAGTGTTAATTTTTATATACACAAATGCAGAAGCCTATGACATTCAGCAACATCCATGAAATCAGTCAAAGTGTTGATTGAGGGAGAGATGTTGACCCCTGGATATGAGGAGAAGTCTTGCAATAGTGGAACTTTGGATGGTGAACAGCACCTGATTCACCAAAATAAATACAATCTATGATTGCCTCAGTATTCTTTGTGGAAAACCTGTGTAATGTCTCACTTGAACCACCCATATCTCCAATAATGCAGTGCTTCCTCCATCTTGCATTAAAATGTCAGCCCAGATTCTGCCCTTGCACCATAGTGTGAGCATTCAAATTTCAGACCCAAAGTGTTACTAAATAAGCTATGCACTGGTAGATGCAGATCTCTGTGGAATTGCTTTTTTGTTGCACCTATATCAACTTTCATGTTGATTTAAAGGTGATCATGAATTATGTACTATCATAAGCAATGAATTTTCAACATGCATTTAGAACAATTTTTACATTCTTTGTAGAAGATACTGGTGTTTATCTTAGATATCAGGTAGAAAAAAATGGCAGAGAGAAGAGAAACGGGTTCAATTAAAAATATTTTAATTAGTAATATAGTTGAGAGGTTCTTGTATGGAAAGTGATTCACTTAGCAACTTGTTCCACCAATAATCCTGGTTTTGATCATTTAATTCAAGAAGTGTTTACACACTTTATTCTTGCATCGGTTTTAAATCGGATGGTGTGGCATTAATTCAGTGTTTCACTGCAACATTTGTTTAAACAGAAGCCACAGCACCATATCCATCGCCCTGGAAACCCACTCTCTGCTCTGGTGTGTCATTCTCCATGTTTCAAATTCTAGCAGCATTATTCAGTGTGGCTCCCCTTTAAGAGGAACAGAAGAGAAGTGCTGGCTGCACCATCAGCACAATGCTGTTCAGCCCATTGCTGAGTGCAGAGTCACCTGGCATTGCAAGAGGATGCCAGCAATAAGGAACACACGTAGACCCATGCTATAATCAAGTAAATGAAGTGGGAGCACCAAATTGGCTTGTTGTTCCCCTCCAATGAAATCAGCACTGATAGGTCACGAATCATGACACACACACCCAAAAAACTAAGCAGACGCATTTCTAGCCTATCAAGATTATGGCGCCATAAATGGAGAGGGGTGGGGGGCGGTAATTTTAACTCAGAGATCTATATTGTTAAGCATTACAGCCCCATAGAATGGTGCATTGCTTTTACATATTTAAAATGACATGAAATTTTACACTGCTTTAAAATAACATTTCTTTTGGGTAACTGAGTCCTTATGGGTGAGATTGAAAAGTGGTGTGTAGCCATTCAACAAATGGTTTTGAAAATTACATACCAGCTCAAGGGGCTAAACAGAATAACACAAATGAAGAAAGTAAGTTTTACCAGTGGAAGTTGCAGTGCAGAAAACCTATTGTAGTGATGTGCATAATCACAGTTGCTACGTTAATAAGAACCCTAATCACAGGGTTAGCTGATGGCCTTCAGCAAAAGGTAACCTGTTCAATCTGAAGTATATATTCATAGTTAACTGCACACTTCTCTTTTATTGAAAAGTGTCCTGATAATTAGGTATATCATCTGGATGGAATCTTGTTTATACTCATGCATTGTGCCTACCAACAGTGGGCTACCTGACCAACACAAATTTCAGGTCCTTTTGCTGAAACATGACCATGTTAAACTTTACATTTTTCCCCTGAAAGCTCATATGAAGCCATTTTATCCAGGCAGCCTCTGCAGCTGTGGCAGATTGTAATAACTAATCTTTATAAGTTGGAGTTTTGGTCTGCATGCACAATCATTTGTTCCAGATGATGACTGTAAATTAAAAATCAATGGTCAATTTTTATATTTTCTCTAAGCATCATTGATTTTTACTAGAATTGAACTTTATTCAATTAACAGGATGAATTACAGCAAATTATAACCTTGTCCTCAGCCAACATGCATCACATGTTTTAATAGGGCTTATTGTGTGGAATGCAGGAACAGGAACCCAATTAACTTTCTCCTCCCAAGCTCAATTATTGAGGTGCCCCACCATCACTGTGTCTAAAGTCAGTTAATTCACCACAGACCCGGAGTGTACCCAATCTGTAAGGCTGGTCTCAAATTGGGGATGGACAAAAACTAATGCAATCTGGTGAAAAGTGAGCACCACGTCATGGAGTAACAGGATATCAATCCGCCCCCATAGCTTTTTGTATAGTCACTGCATTGCTGTACATTATTCTGAGATTTCTAACTAACATTTCTATTGCTGTGAACAATACAATTGTTGCCTCACATTTGTCTTCAACGGTCTTTTCTTACGTTACAACAGTAAATTAACTTAAAGCTGCAAGAACTTGAGATGCCTTGAGAGGTGCTATATAAATTCAAGACATTCTTAGTTTTGCTTTCAGATAAACAATTATATCTCACATCCTGTCATTTCACTCAGTCCCATACCCATCTTCAAACCCATAAAGAACACAGCCACAAGAATTTCCTTCATCTCTTCTACCAATTCAACCCACTATTCAAAAATCATTGGCTCTTGTTGTCCATGACTAGTCAATTTTTTTAAACTCCCTCTTTCAATTTTGCCTTCAGTATTTCAGGGATAATATTTCTACGATCGATGCAGCTACCTTTGTTGTTTTGTTTCCCTCTTTCTGTCTCAAACCGTCCCACCAGACTATTAACCACTCCAACCATGATCCATCACTTTGCAGTTTCCCCCCATCTCTCCCTTTGCCCTCTCCAAATTATTTTCTTCTATGAGACACACCTCCTGTTTTCTATTTCCTTCTCTAGAGTTTTGCCCACCACTGCTGAAACAGTTTTCCATGCGTTGTCACCTCCAAACTGAACTGTGCTGATGTTCTTCTTTCTGACCTTCCTTTTCATGTTGCATAAGCTCTAACCATTCCCAGGTTCATTTTCTCCCCTGTAAAACCATCTATATCAATCTAGACACACTTGGTGTCAATGAATTATATCCTTTTCTTCAAATAATTCTATGGCCTTGTTCCATCTTAACTTTCCCGTTTCCTTTGATTTTACTCTTGCACATTTTTGGTCTTTTTATTCTGTCTTCCTTCGCACATCCATTTCTCCTCTTACCCTAGCACTGGTGGCAGAGCCTTTGGTGATTGGGCCGTACTCTCTGGAACTCCTTCCTAACCCTCTCCACCTCCTTGTGTCTCTGTCCATCTTTAAATACATTCTGAAAACTCGTCTTTTATCAACTCTTCAGTCAATCGTCCTCCAGCTGACCCCTCGCTTGACATTTCATTCCTCTTGCTACTATTCTGTAAAGTACCTTTGGATGCTCTATATACTAATGTACTAAGAAGAAGGTACTGTTGCCACCTAGCCATACCCACCCAATGCTAATGCCCAGATTTTTGTTCCTGGGTCACAGAATTCTCCCCTCTCTATGCACCCGGCCTTTAAAAATGGTGCCCTGCAGTTCTGGTGGGGGAGTGGGGGAGCGTGGCCTGGAATATAAGTTGAGCACACTGTCCCCAGATTGAGCGCAGAGGTTTCTGGGCACAAAGGCGGGCTGGGTGGAAGGCCTGCCTCTGTGCTTCGGCACTTTGTTGAATTTAATTTTTTAAATGAATAAACAAAAAAAAAAGCCCTTCAGTCCTCACCCCTTACCTCATCACCACCAAACACTCCCCATGCCCCATCCACGCCAACCTATGCCATCTCATGCCCCCATTGCCCCATGCCCATGCCCCTTATGCCAACTCAAGCCCCTCTACCCATGTCACATGGCCCCTCAGACCCCCATACCACACATGCCTCCTACCCATGTCCATGGCTCCTCTTACACCCATGGCCCCTCTTACACCCTGTGCCCCACATTCCCACGGCCCTTTATAGCCCCCATGCCAACTTAAAGCCATCTCCTGCCAATCCATGCCCCCCACTCGCTACCATTTACCCTTAGCCCCTCCAAGCCAATTCACGTAGTATCCGTTGACAGTTCTTTGACACTTTTGACAGTTCTTTAATAGCCTGATGATTCTTTGACAACTTTGACAGTTCTTTGACAGATTGACATTCTTTGACAGCTTTGACAGTTCTTTGACAGTTCTTTGACAGATTTATAGTTCTTTGACAGCTTTGACCATTCTTTGACAGTTTTGACAGTATCAATGAACTTATCCATGTTTTACACAGAATCATGTTTACTTTTAACAATTCCAAAGGGTGCCTTACCTCTCCAAGAAATGTCCTGGGAAAATATCCAAAGGGATACCTTATCTATCCAAAAGGCTACCCTGGCTATCCAAATAGATCCACCAAGTTCAGACAGCTCTTACCAGGCCTAATCTGCAAATGCCATGTTTCACACTCCTGACCTACCAAAATCCCTTTTCAATGGGGCCAGCTAATGATTTAAATGGCCAGCTACCTCCATAAAATGTACATGTGTGAACCACAACCTGACTCCTGGCCTGCACTTGCGGAAGTAGGAAGACCAATATTTGGGGGCAGGACTTAGGATTTCTGGGCTCAACTGCCATTTTCACCATGATGGAGGGGCAATTTGACGTAGTGAAAGTCTAAGCCTGAACGTTAGATGCTACACTTAGTGTAAGTGTCAACACTTACATAGATTCACTTTGTCCCTGCATCTCTGTGCCAGTCAGGCTGAGGTCAATCTGCAGAATAAATAGGCTCTGCTGATTCTGATTTGCCATAGTGACAAATATCTAATGCATAGTTCGCAAGTTTTGGAATATAATTTTTATTTTTAGAAAATAAAATTCAACTGGAATAAATTGAATTAAGGCAAGCTTGGAGTCTATTACATTTAAAAGGTTGGGACCCTGTTGCCTTAAGTGGTTAACAGCAAGAAAAGTAAGGTAATTAAAATGCTGGATTTTAGAGATTGTTAGTAAATCTCAAGAAATGGCAATTAAAAAGGTGACCTATATTTGTTTAATTAAGTCAGAATAACTAGAGCTATAAAACAGCAGGTGGGCTTACTTAGTGAAAGAACTAGAGATGTGATTTCTGCGAAGCTTGCAAGAACAATGGCAGTGCACAGAAATGTTTTGGGGCAGAATTTTGCCCTTGATGGATGGGTGGGCCCCACCGGCTCGGCGGCAGGTGGGTAGCCGATCGCCGCTGCCTAAGTGGGTCCTGCTGCCATTTTAAATGGGCGGGCCAATTAAGGCCCACCCAGTGGGCTGCCTGACGGGAAGTGCTATGCTCTTCTTGTGGGGGGTGGCGGGGGGTGGGGGTGGTGGGTTGGATTCCCCAACTGTCACAGTGTGCTCTTTCATGCAAACGAGCACTCATCTCCCTGAGACTAAGTACTCTCTCAGGGAGATTACTGACAGTGTTTTGAATATCAAAAATAGAATAATAAAAAAATTATTAACAGGTCCTCCTCATGTGACAATGTCACACGAGATGGGACATGTTAATAAATATGACTAAAACTTTATTAAACTTTTTAAAAACAGACATGAAAACAGCCATCCTGCATCATTTTCGCGTCGGTGAGTGGGCCCCACCCCCAACTCGCCGACAGAAAAATTCAGGCCTTTGTTTTGGGAGGTAGAGCTAAATTATTTTAAAGCATTCAGTAAACCCTGAAAGTTTGTAAAACCCACTCACTACATCAAATAAAAGAAGAAATTGTGAGGAAAAATTAACTTAAAGGTCAGTTTGAGGACAGCCCAGAGCAGGCTACATTGTCATGTAGATAGGTGGAGCTTAGAAAGGTTCTGTGGTTTCAATTTATCTGGGTGTTTGCTGAGAAAGATTTTAGTTGCAGTTTGGACCTACTGTGGTTTGCAGCTCACTGAGAGAAGATAGCCAAAGTAAATGTGAGTTAGATGTAAGCCGAGCAAAATGCTAACTTCGTCACTGACTGCATGTTGGTGGGTGAGGCTTAATCTCAGTTTGAATTTTGAGAGGGAACAGATGCTTGAAGATTACCTAATTTGAAACTAGTGGGAGAATCTACAATGGTCCCTACAGATTCTTTTTGCAAAAGAAAGTAATCAGCTGAATTAGTTTAGGAATATTGGAAAAGTAACGGAACAATGAATTGGGAGATCCACAAGAGATGATAAATTAAAGTTTTTACCTCTGAGAATAGCTGGCGTTGAGGAGAATTCTCCAGAGGACTGTGGAATACTTCTGGGTGGTTCCTACAGAAGTAAATAACTCACATCAATTTTAAAGAGAATTCTTGAGGGAAGTAAAAAATAAACATGAGTGCATAACATGCCTTTATAAGCTATAGTGTTAACTTAATCACATTTACTTTGTTTAATTCTTTTATGTGCAATGAAGTGTGTTTTGTTTGAGAAAAAGTGAAATCTTGCAGCGCTGTTCTATTGATTAAAGCAAGCTATTCGGATTTCTTTTTTAAGTGTTAACAGTCCCTAACCAGATTGTAACACCATTGATAAAAAATATTCGTACATCTGTTAGAGTAAATATCAGTATAATTTGTGGAGTATTATTTATTTACTTGATACCTGTTGATACTGTGAAGTACATTAAATCAATAACAGAATTACCTGGAAAAACTCAGCAGGTCTGGCAGCATCGGCGGAGAAGAAAAGAATTGACGTTTCGAGTCCTCATGACCCTTCGACAGAACTTGAGTTCGAGTCCAATCTCGAACTCAAGTTCTGTCGAAGGGTCATGAGGACTCGAAACGTCAACTCTTTTCTTCTCCGCCGATGCAGCCAGACCTGCTGAGTTTTTCCAGGTAATTCTGTTTTTGTTTTGGATTTCCAGCATCCGCAGTTTTTTTGTTTTTATTACATTAAATCAATCATTATTTCCTGCTTTACTTATTGTGCCACAAATGTTTTTCTGTCCTGTTTTCCAATCGTTCCCTCATAAATAATGTATATTAACCTCCATTTTAGTCATTTCAATGGATGGAAAATTGTCTTGGGTGTGCTGATCTCCACACCTGCATTCCTGACCTATGACCTCATCACTTCTCCTTCATACAATCGACCTCAGTAAAGTTTTAAGGATCATGAAGTTACAGAGTCAGGATTTCAAGATCAGGAGATTGTGACTAAAATAAAAGGTTTAACATTCAAGCACTTTGATGACGTACTTTGGGGTTGTTTCTACATGAATGATGCAATATAAATGTAAGTTGTTGTAGAAGTATTCCACACTGAGAAGTCTATTGTACAGTTCTCATCAAGTGTTGACTGGAGTTGCCATTTTACATTCCTTCATCTTGCCATGTGTGTTTTGCAGCTTCAATTAAAAAAAGCAAGGGGTTGAATCTTCCTTTCTTGTTGGGTGTCTCGCCCACTGCCTGAAAAAAGTGACACACCCGTCCTGACTCTGACGTGGAAGGCACACCGTATCTTCTGCCCACCAGGCAGTTAAGTGGACAGCAGTGGGGCTTTCTCCAGACTGAGGATGCCAGAAGATGACCTCCCACCTGCCAAGAATTGAGGTGAGGGGAGAGTGACTGCCCTTGACATCAAGGCTGCATTTGACAGAGTGCAGCATCAAAGAGCTGTAGCAAAACTGGGCTCAATGGGAATCGGGGGAAAGCTCTCGACTGGTTGGAATCATAACTAGCACAAAGGAAGATGAATGTGGTTGTTGGAGGTCAGTCATCTCAGTTCCAGGACATCACTGCAAGACTTCCTCAAGGCAGTGTCCTAGGCCCAACCGTCTTCAATTGCTTGATCAATGACATTCCTTCCATCATGAGGTCGGAAGTGGGGATGTTCACTGATGATTGCACAATGTTCAGCACTATTCGTGACTCCTCAGATACTGAAGCAGTCCATGTCCAAATGCAGCAAGACCTAGACAATATCTAGGCTTGGGCTGACAAGTGGCAAGTAACATTCATGCCACACAAGTGCCAGGCAATGACCATCTCCAACAAGAGAGAATCTAACCATCACCCCTTGATGTTCAATGGCATCACTGAATCCCCCACTATCAACATACTGGGGGTTACCATTGACCAGAAACTGAACTGCAATAGCCATTTAAATACTGTACCAACAAGACCAGATCAGATGCTAGGAATCGTGCAACCCACCTCCTGTCTTCCAAAACCTGTCCACCATCTACAAGGCACAAGTCAGGAGTGTGATGGAATACTCCCCACTTGCCTGGATGAGTGCAGCTCCCAAAATGTGCAAGAAGCTTGACACCATCCAGGACAAAGCAGCCCACTTGATAGGCACCACATCCACAAACATTCACTCCCTCCACCACCGACGCACAGTAGAAGCAGTACATACCATCTACAAGATGCACTGCAGAACTTCACCAAGGCCTCTTAGACAGCACCTTCCAAACCCATGACCACTACCATCTAGAAGAACAAGGGCAGCAGATAGATGAGAACACCACCACCTGGAAGTTCCCCTCTAAGTCACTCACCATCCTGACTTGGAAATATATCGTCGTTTCCTCACTGTTGCTGGGTCAAAACCCTGGAACACCCTTCCTAACAGCACTGTGGGTGTACCTACACCACAGGGACTGCAGCAATTCAAGAAGGCAACTCACCACCACCTTCTCAAGGGCAACTATGGATGGGCAATAAATGCTGGCCCAGCCAGCAAAGCCGCATCCCCTGAATGAGTTAAAATAAACTGCCGGCCAATCAGAAGCTAAGACCAGTTGCTCTTGCACTTGGCAGTGCCACAGAAGAGTCCGTGGCTACTGTCAAAACAGCACCAGCCCCCATCCAAACCCCCTACCCCTAGCCCAGGATCGATGAGCAACCCAGGAAAAGTGTAAGTGCTGTTTGTGAGGGTTGCGGTTTCATGTCGTGGTTGCAGGGAGAGGGGGGACCTGGCAGTCAGCAGGAAGTGAAGGGGTGGCTGTCAGCAGCCACCCTCCTGCCCTATGTCCATGCCCTTGATCATGGACAGATTAGTGCTGATTGAGGGCCCCCCCGCTGCCCCCCACACCCGGCAATCACTAAAACTACCACCACCTCCAGCTGGCATGCAGCCGACACAGTTTTACCAGCCGTGCAGGCCGCATGTTGGCAGGCCCGCCTGGAGCTAAGGAGACTGTAGCAGAGGTGAGAAGAGGCCCTCAGGTGGTTGTTAATAGGACACTTAATGGACTCAAGTGCAGGCAGGGTGAGAATGTCAACCATGGGCCTTCCACCCAGAACTTATTTCCAGTGGAGGCGGAAAGATGTTCAGTATCTATCCTGACACTAGCCCGCCAAATTTTCAGGCTTGCCCACCTCCTCCCTCTGTTCCTGCAGGGCAGGAGATTATGGTCTATGCTTCCATTTTCACACTTTTGAGCTTCAACTGATCCGTGACTCTTATCTTTGTTATTATGGCCAAATAGTTACATAAGGGTGTCTGCTTCGTGCCTAGATCAGTGAACGTAATTTCTTTCTTTTTTATTTTTTTTCCATGGGGAAATGATAGTGAACATTGTCTCATTTCTCCTGTTTGATGAGCATAGCAATTCTTAGAATCCTAAGTAGGTTCTTCGCCATTCAGACATGTTTTATTTAAGCTTTCAATTCTTCTAGTGGCTGAGTTTGAAAAAAGTCAGGAATGCCGAAGCAGCGGCTGTAATAGCAAAGATAAGAGTCACGGATCAGTTGATGCTCAAAAGTGTGAAAATGGCAAGTGATGAGATCTGGTTAACCATCAATGAAATGAAAATGTTCTCACTCTCTCATAAATTCTTACCATTATCAGATCCTTTCTGTCTCCTCAAGATCTTGACAGCAAATTCAAACCATGCTGTAACTCTATAAAGGAAAATATTCTGTCATAATCAAAGGCCCCAAAACTCATCAGAACTTGAAGTCATTTAGAACAAGCCTCCTTCCATGAGTACATCTTGTAGCGTTCTTTAGTGTTAAGAACATGATTCATTGGTTGAATTACAAATAAAAAGGTAATGAGTGTATAAAGATTACCAGATTGGGAAACTAATATTATCTTAGCACTATAGTTTTTGTGCCACCAATTAATCTTTAAGTTGTTAGCAGGGTAAAAAAAAAGCAACTTACGCAAAGGAAAGTGCTGAGAGTGCAAATGATTACGTTGATAGCGATGAGTTACTATTCTACAATTTCCAATTGTACTCATGAAATGTGTGTGCATTAAATGGCACAAAAAGAAGTCCTAATGTTTTCAAGAATCATATTGGGGATTGGCAAGGTCAGAAGCAAAGACTATATGCAATGTGTAAATGTTTTAGGAACATTAAATGCAAAAATTGCATTAAGATTGTAATGAAATTACTGTAACAATGTTGTGTTCAGTTTTATTACAGCATATATTGAAGTGATATTTATCATAAATCATAGCCCACTGTTGGTGACTCCATTCCAAGCCCCAACTCACTTCCATCTCTGTTTCTCACTCCTCCTTTAAGTTCCTTGTTAAAATCCATTGCTCTGACCAAACTTTTCATCCTAATATGTCGTTGCCATCCATTTTTGTTGGACCAAGCCTCTGTAAAGCAAATTGGAATGTATTTCTATATTAAAGGCTTGTAAATGCAAGTGGTGCTAATTGATTTATTAGGTTTTTGGGTCATGAAGGAACAAACGATTTCGTGGTGAATCAAATGTATGGCTAGACATTTATTTAGATTGAACATAGCCATAAGTAAAACAAGATGGAAAGCTATCAAGCTACAGATTATAGTGGGCTACAACAACAACCTGTACTTATATACTGCCTCTAGCATAATAAAACCTATCAAGGTGTGCAGAGGAGTGTTATAAAGCAAGATTTTACACCGAGCCACATACGGTGGTAGTAGAGTAGGTGGCCAAAAGCTTGAGCAATGAGCTTGATCAAGCAGATAATTTTTAATGGAGAAGAGGGAGGTAGAGAGGCAGAGATATGTGGACATTGTGGGTGGCAAGTTTCTGATCTGAGGACCTAGGCAGCTGAAGGCTTTGCCTGCAATAGTGGAGCAATTATAAGCAGGGATGCTCATGTGGCTAGGATTAAATGAACACTTGGATTGATATAATGTTATCTTTGGAGTGTTTCAGAGCTGTAGGAGATTACAGAATAACGTTTTTACACAGCAAGTGGTAATGATCTTGACCTAACTGCCTATGAGGGTTGTGGAAGTGGAGACGATCACTGATTTCCAAAGGAAATTGGATGGGCAGTTGAGGAAAATGAACTTGCAGGGCCGTGGGAATAGAGCAGGGGCATAGGGCTGACTGAATTGGTCTACGGAGTGGGATTTGAAGGCAAGGATGAGAGTTTTAAAATCCAAGTGTTTCTTGACTGGGAACCAGTCCACAAGCACAAGGTGATAGGCGAACGGAAGATGGTGTGAATAAAGACACAGACAGCAGAGTTCTGGATGATATGAAGTTTACGAATGGTAGAATGTGGATTTCAGATGGTCCCAACTTCCTTAGCAGAATAGTTATCCAGGAAAAGTTAGAAAGATTAAAATCACTTCGAATTCCTGGGTAGCTATGGTACTAACACCACCACCATCCCCAACACTGATCCCCTACTGGACATCCTAACAACATGACTCCCACTCCTTGATGAACCACACCCCACCCAAGACTAGCCCTTGATTATCCATCAACCAACCACCTTCCCCACCCCCTGACGACCCCATTCCCGACCACCCAACCCCGACAACTCCCATCCTCCCTGTCCACCCCGCTCCCGCACCCCCTTGACTACCTCTCCAACCCCGCTGACTACCGCCCCACCACCCTCTCGACCCTCCCGCTACCCCAGCCCCCCAACCATCTTATACTGCCACAACCAGTGATCCACCCCCTGACCACCCACCGCCTCCCCCATCCAACAACCCCATCCCCTCACCCACTTATCTTACACACTTACATTCTCCCTGGTGGCTGAGACCTTCAAAATTACCTGGTTTATGACAGCTAGTGGCATAAAAAGGGGATGTGGCTTCACTTCCCCTGACGCTGCTGCCCTGCCCTGGAAGGACTCTGGAGCTGCTGCGCTGCACATTTCTCACTCGGCCTGGGTTGGAAGATCAGGAGAGAACTGTTCAGATCCTGACCTGGGTAAGTGAAAAGGAGCAGAGTGGCAATCCGTTGGTGATTGCCACTCCATGGAAGCTCTGGGCCAACAAAGACACGGATGAGGGCTTCAGCAGCAGAAGAGCTGAGGTATGTGAGGGTCCTGAAGATGTTGCCTGACTGAAATATCCAACAGGTTCCCATTTGTTGCAGTAGGAACTAACATCAGTTAGTTAATCCGCAGTTAATCCTCAAAGGACATGTTACTCCCACTGAGCTTTTCAGCCCAGTCCCTACATGAATTGCATTCTCTGAGGCCACACTGCTATGGCCTATATTGCCCCTCAGATTAAGTTCTCCACAGTTATCCCCTCGGCATCTCAGGATGAATGCTCTCCATTCCCATTAATTTTTCCATTCTCTGTGAAAGAATTGTTGTTGGTGTATAGCTCTACAGGTTTTGGCACTGCTCCACGACCTTGTGCAAGTAAGGATTTTTCACATTTAATCCTAAAACGTGAGATTTGATGCATTGTTTTAGTCTGGATGACATCTCAAGCCAACATTGTCATTGGCAATGTTCACACATTCACTTTCCAGTGAAGAGTTACTGCATAATGCTCAGGCTTGAGAATCCTGGAAGAGTTTTGTCTCCCGAAATCAGAGGCACTGGAGAATTGTCGCTCCCCTTCTGCAGTTTTGACTTGAAGTGACCTAATTCAGATCAATCCAGGGAAAGAAAAACTACAGCCTTTTGTCTAAGTTATTCAGTTTCATTTGACCTTTAATAACTGAGCCAATGGGAGAAAGGCAATCTGGGTTAATATTTTAAATTACAAGTGTTGTAACTCTTATAGGGTCAAAACAATTAAACTAAATCAACAAAATTGGGATAAATCAGGCACAGCCCCTAATTCAGGTCAGCTGTAAAACCAAGGACAAAGTTTAAAGGAACCTTACAAACTTTAAATCAAAATGTGATTAAAGGGGTCAACAAAATACCCCAGTCCCAGCGGTGCCCACCGAGCACGGAAGGCCTCGAGCGTGTCAGCAGACACTGCGTGCTCCCTCTCCAGGGACATCCGGCAACGAACGTAGCCGTGTAAGAGGGACAAACAATCAGGCGGGACTCCCCCGTCGATCGCCCGCTGCCTGGACCTGTTAATGGCCAACTTGGCCAGGCCCAGGAGCAGGTTCACGAGGAGGTCCTCCTCCTTCCCGACCCCCTTCCGCACCAGGTGCCCATAGAACAGGAACGTGGGGCTGAAGTGCAAACAAAACATCAATAAAAGGTTTTTCAAATAACTAAAAAGGGAGTGCAGCCTACAACACCCTATATATACATGGTCCACGGACTCCACAAGACCGCAAAAAGGGCACGTGTCCTGAGAGTCCGTGAACCTATGCATCCTCTTATTATAGGGGACTGCTGCATGCAACACCCTCCAACCCAGGTCCCCGATAGAAAGGGGGAGAACACCTCCGTAGAGGGCCTCCCATCGGGGGCCTCCACCGCCGGACGGCAACAAGGCACGCCAGGGCGTGTCCGGGCGGTGGACAAGGGCGAGAAAATGGAAGGTGTGCAGCAGCAGTCCATACAAAAAGCCGCTTTTTGCCGTGCCAAAAGGCACGGAGGGCATGGCCCCGAGGCGGCTTATATTGCGGGGCACCAGCACCCGAGGGAGGGTTCGGGGCTTGGGGCCAATATGGAATTCTGTCCGAACAGGGGAACGTTCAGACGGAAGACCACCGCGCACCTGGGGCACTTCAAGACCCAAAATAACGTCGGGTCCGAGCACGACTGTTCTCAGGTCTTGGATGGCATCTGCTGCGACCTGGATGCTCACAGACGCGCGACGCGCCAAGTCCTGCGGGAGCATCCAGCCCAGTCCTCCGCCACCCAGCACGTCCCCGATCCTGGTCACGCCTGCGGCCACAGCCCTCCTCTCCGCCAACCACTGAAAAGGACGGAGGGGCGGATTCCTGAGCAGCGGCTCTCTGACGATAGCCGCTACTCCTGATGGGGGAGAGCTGCGTCGCGAGGCGACCACTTTCCAGACTTTGATCAGGTCCTGGTAAAAGACGGGCAATGCCTGCAAGGAGCTACTGAGGCCCATCTGTTCTATAAACAGGAGCTGCATGTCATAATTCAGGCCGTGCACCTGACGGAAGAAATACATCATCAGGGCACACCATCTAGGAGGAGGCTCGACGTAGAGGTATCGCTGCAGGGTCTGAAGGCGGAAAGTCGCCACCTGTGTGCGTAGGCACACTAGCACCTGACCACCATCCCTAAGCGGGAGACTCAGAACTTCAGCAGCGACCCAGTGCAATCTTTTGTCCCAGAAGAAGTCGACTAACAATTTCTGGATTCTTGTGACAAAGTCCGGGGGAGGGGTCAAAGTGACCAGTCGATACCACAACATGGCGGCGATCAGCTGGTTTATGACCAGAACTCGACCCCGGTAAGATAGCACTCGGAGCAGTCCTGTCCAGTGCCACAGGCGAGTGGTGACTTTCGTCTCCAGTTCCTGCCAGTTCGCCAGCCAGGATTCCTCAGCAGGGCAGAGATGGACCCCCAGGTAGAGGAGGCTGGTCCTGCTCCAGGTGAAAGGCCTGAGCTCCTCGGGTAGGGGATCCATTTGCCACTGACCGACCAGGAGTCCAGAACATTTCTCCCAGTTGATCCTGGCAGAAGAAGCGGCAGAGCAGACCTCCTGGCACTTGCGCATCCTCCGCATGTCAGCCGGGTCACTAAACATAAGGAGCACGTCATCGGCATAAGCCGAAAGGACCACCCCGATGCCTGGCCCGTGCAAAACCAATCCCAACAACCTCCTCCGCAAGAGGCGCAGGAAAGGCTCCACGCAAATAGAATACAACTGGCCAGACAGGGGGCAGCCCTGACGTACTCCTCTCCCAAAGCGAAGGGGCGCCGTCAGGGACCCGTTAACCTTCACTAGACACTCCGCGGCAGCGTACAGAAGTCGGATCCAGGTGACAAAATGCGTCCCGAACCTGAACGCTCTCAGAGTTCCGAGTAAGTATCCGTGATCCACCCTGTCAAACGCCTTCTCCTGATCAAGAGACAGGAAGGCACTCGACAGACCATCCCTCTGGGAATGGTGGATGCAAGTGTTGTAACTCTTTTGAGTACAAACCCATTTCCATTTGTTTCAGATGAAGTTACATTGTTTCATAGCTTGTCATTGTGAGATTTGAACTCTTGATACTCTTTTTGAGTAAACCTGTTTCCATCTGTTTCAGATGAAGTTACATTGTTTCATAGTTTGCCATTGTGAGATTTGAACTCTTGATACTCTTTTGAGTACAAACCTGTTTCCATCTGTTTCAGATGAAGTCACATTGTTCCATAGTTTGCCATTGTGAGATTTGAACTCTTGATCTTGGGATTACAAACCCAGTACCATAACCACTTGGCCATTTAGGCCTTAAAGTGGAGTACCACAAGGAGCAGTGCTGGAGTTACATTGTTTTTTTTTCATAGTTTGCCACTGTGAGATTTGAACTTTTGATCTTGGTGTTACAAACCCAGTACTATAACCACTTGGCTATTTAGGCCAAGCAAAAGGCATTCGATAAGGTGCCACCACATAAGAGGTTACTGCACAAGATAAGAGCTCATTGTTTCATAGTTTGCCATTGTGAAATTTGAACTCTTGATCTTAGGGTTACAAGCCCAGTACCATAACCACTTGGCCATTTAGGCCAAGCTTAAAAGTCCATGTGTTGTCCTTCATTAATTAAATATGTCTTGATGTTAATTATAATACATAATTAATTAAGTAACCCACCTGTGAATTTGAGTTCTAATCAAATTGATTAACTGTTTCCCTCACAATCTAATTTGATGCAATCAACAGTTTTTCTTCATACTGAGCCTAAGCCACAGAACCATGAATAAATTGATGGTTCCATTATCCTCCACAGATTAGATAAAACAAGAATCAATTAATAATTAATTTTCTGTATTGTGTCTTCCAAATTCTTCGGTAATTAAATGGCACCGTGAAGCAAAAATCCACCTTTCCTTAATTCTAGTCAATTCTAGAATTGTTTGGTGAATCAAGTGAACAATTTGAATTTTAATAAATCATTACCTACCCATTCAGCAATTAGATCCGAAACAATGTGAATATAGTAAATTCACTGGGAAGTGCAGAAGGGATGAGGTGATTATGAGCAGGATTTGGATTGGGCACTGTGGGTTAAATAAGTCTCCGTACTTAATAGGGAAACTTGATAACAGTTTTTGTCATGAGTGTGGAGAAGGATTCCTGCAATCGGTGGCACATGTTTTAATACACTGTACCAAATTTGCAGTTGAAAGGGGAACTATGCAGTCTAATTTACAACAGAAATGTATACAGTGTGATGCAGTGGCTGGTATTTTAGCAGTTAGATTTGGGTATTGGGATATTTATAAAGTCATGTTGTCTTTTTTTATATTTCACAGGATTAGCGCATAGAATTTAGTTTATTTTTAATTTGCATTGCACCTCTTCCTCCAATACAGTAAGTGGCAGTAGTGCACCAAAGAGGTGTGAATTTGCCAGAAACCATAAAAAGATTCTTCCCCTTGTCATTTTTGTGTTACAGAGTGCATTCACATACAGAATGTTACATTGAGTGCTTATTCTCTTTTGTGCTGTTCCTCTATTTGGCCCTGACATTCATTCTTACTCTCATCTCCAAATCCCCAAAGTCAAGAATACAGAGTGGAGTAAGTCGTGCTTCAGTTGCAGAGGGCATTGATCAGACTGCATCTGGAGTGCTGCATTCTGATTCAGGCACCACATTTCAGAAGGTATAAGTTGGCCTTGGAGGAGTAAAACTTGTTTTCATCAGAAAAACCAGAGTATCTGGGGTAAAAGATTACATTAAATTAATTTAAAGATGGCTTTTATCCCATTGGATTTAGACAGTTTAGAGGAGACTAATAGAGGTATTTTATAACTCTGACAGATTTTACTCTTCAGAATGAAAAATATAGATTTGCATTTATATACAGCTAATTAAGCACATTTGAAGTGTATTCATTGTTCTAGAGCTGGAAACGAAACAGCCAAAATGTGTACAGCAATGTGATAATGGTTACATAATCTGTTTTAATGATGTTGGTTGAGGCAAAACCATTGGCCAGTATACTAGGGAGAATTCCTCTGCTTGTACTTGCAACAATGCAATGGAACGTTTAACCTCCACATGAGAGAGCAGACAGGGCCTCATCCAAAAGATAGCACCTCCAACCGTGCTGCGGGTCCCTCAGTCATACATTGGAGAATCAACCTGCATTAAGTGTTCAAGTCTCTGGAGTGGGGCTTGGACTCTCAAACTTCAGAATCAGAGTGCTATCCACTAAGCCACAGCTGACACCTTTTGACTTGAACTTGGTTAATCCTGTTGAAATGTCCAATTTTGAACAAAGTCTGGGGATTTTAACAGCTGACTTTACCTTATATTTGATCAGGCTTGAAAGTCTGGTGGAAAACTGCTGGAAAATGTAAATAAATGATTTTTATCTATGCATTTTTTCCCTGTTTTAAATTTTGTTGTTAGGTTGTGGATTGTTTTTTACTTTTCTGAAATGGGTCTCTGAATGAATAGATTCCCAGCAACAAGCCCGATTCCAGTTGAGGTTATCTGCTGTTCTGGAATGGGTGCATTTTCTTCTATGTTAAAATATCATTATCTCCTCCATCTCTGCAGCAAGATACATTTTGCTGTGTTTATTTTCATGATGTGACATTGTCTTGTTGGTACTGTCACCATGGTTTCAGTGTGAGAATATGTGGCAAATTCTATTAACGTTTAAAATCAAATACGACAGTTACCTCTGTAGAAACATACACTTCCGTAAAATATTTCACTGTTTGGCTAAAACAATGTTTGAAAAGCTGTGATATATTCAAGCTTGTGACTTTCCAACCAAGCTAGAATTGTGTTGTCAACTCTTCTTAGTACGTGTTCGATCATACCTGTGGACAATTCTATTTTCTGATTCAGTAACTTTGTTCAAAAACAAGACAGTCTGTACTTCCCACTGCACAGTGAGCTCAGCATGTAGGAGAGGCAGCAACATTTTTAAACATAAAAATAATCATCCATCAAAGTAACAATCCCTTTTAAAGTGTTAATGGTATGGTCAAATATGTTTGGATGTATAATAGTGAAAAGTGGGCTGTGGTCATTTCTGTTTTTTCCACTAGGTAAGAAATTGGAAGTTAGGTTATAAACTGTGTTTTGGTATAAAGAAGAAAATAAGCAAGTTAGAAGAGTAATTCTCTTTTCAACAACAACTTGCATTTCTTTTCAGAATAAAGGTTTGGGATAAAATTCATAATGTGATGGCTTATACATGATGGAGACAAAACCAAACAATTTCATCTCATTCCAAGATAAAAGCAAAATACTGCAGATGCTGGAAATCTGAAACAAAAACAAAAGTAGCTTGAAAAGCTCAGCAGGTCTGACAGCATCTGCGGAGAGGAATACAGTTAACGTTGCGAGTCTGTATGACTCTTCATCAGATCTAAGGAAATATAGAAATGAGGTGAAATATAAGCTGGTTGAGGGGGTTGGGACAGGTAGAGCTCATTTCTCGCAACGTCAACTGTATTCCTCTCCGCAGATGCTATCAGACCTGCTGAGTTTTTCCAGCTATTTTTGTTTTTGTTTCATCTTATTCCATATTTTTTGTAAATGTTCTTAAAGTAAATATAATGTCAGGCATATGGCCTACGATTGAATTCAGCCCGAGGATCAGTCTGTCCACAGACCTGCCTTGGATCTTTGTTACTTTGAGTTTGTTGGTGTGGCACGCTAGGCTAACCCTGTCGGATGAATTTAATAACAAATTGAAATCAATTACATGATCCCTGTCACCTAATAGTCATCATTGCCGAGAGATGGTAATTGGGTCTGCCATTGTTTGTCTGACCCAGTTTTCAACAGCTTATAATAATCATCATTTCATGCAGTACATTTCAAAGTATCGTCACATTGATCCATATTTTTTAAGTTTTCTCATGACAAGTGGCCTTCATTTTTATTAGCCTTTCTCTTCCTGAGTGAATGGCAGATCTTATGAAGAAAGGTTGAGCAGGTTGGGCCAATACCTATTGGAATAGAGAAGAAGGGAGGTGAAAGCAAAATACTGCAGATGCTGGAAATCTGAAATAAAAGCAGAAAATGCTGGAAAAGCTCAGCAGGTTTGACAACATATGTGGAGAGAGAAACAGAGTCAACAAGTCAAAACGTAAACTTTGTTTCTCTCTCCACAGATGCTGTCAGACCTGTTAAGTTTTTCCAGCATTTTCTGTTTTTATTTAAGAGAGATGATCTTATTGAAACATATAAGATCCTGAAGGGACTGAATAGGGTGAATACCAAGAGGATTTTTCTTCTTGTGATGAGATTAGAACCGGGGGCCACAGTTTAAGAATAAGAGGTCTCTCTTTTGAGACAGAGAGGGGAAAAATGTTTTTTTCTCTCAAGAGGGTTGTTAGTCTGTGGAATTCTCTTCCCCAGAATGCAGTGGAGACTGTATTATTGAATTTATTCAGGGCAGAGTTAGATTTTTGATAGACAAGGCAGTCAACGATTATGGGGACAGACAGGAAAGTGCAGTTGAGGCCACAATCACATCAGCCACCTTATCGAATGGCGAAACAGGCACAAAGGGCCAAATGGCCTATTCCTGCTTTTAAGTCTGATATTCCTACGTTCTTGAATATAGAATCTTATGCTTATTTATGGACATGAATGGAGAGCCCGGCCGTTTGATTTGTAAGCAACAGGCAGCTTCAGTGAAAAAATATAACATTTGAAAGTACTCTGAATTAAACCATGGTGTGAGAAATAAAGGACAATTAGGTTTTTGAGTTAATACAATCATTGGGAAGGCAGCGATCAATATTTGCAAATGCTTTTCATGTAAGTGATGCTGCTGTTAAAGCAACCTGTGTGACTGTCCATGATTTAACTGTCATCAAACTGATACTGCGCTGCATTCTAACCATTATTTGGGGAAATGTGTCTTCAGTAAGAGCAAAGAAAATAAAATGCTGTTCTAATGAGCTGGGTTGTAATAAAACTAATCATGTAAGAGGACATTTCTGGAGTCAGTGCAGGGCAGTGATGATCATTCAGATGGTTCCTGATACAGGAACATTATTTTACGATGATATTTTAACAATACAAGCAAAATGAAAAAATAAAAATCTTCTCTGCATGTGCTTAACTGTAGAAAAGTGATCTATATGTGCATGCCTGTGGTGGAAATCCCCAATTAACCTATTGCTTCAGTAGTAAATACTGAGTTCAGGCACGTATCCCATTGAACCTGCTGAGCAGGGAAGTATAAATGCCAGGATGTCACACTGAGTTCTGATTTTTCGCATCCACCTTGCACACAAACTTTGGATGTTTAATTCCCTGCTGGATCCAGTGGAAAATCTGTTGACCAACTGTGGACTAAACCATGAAGCTTGGAAGGTCCTACATTTAGTTCGCAGTTTGTGCCAAGTCAATCTTAGCCAAACTGCAAGTAGACATGCTAAAGTTATCCTAATTACTCCTTGCTTGAGGAAGAGCATCTATCCCCATTTGCTACCCACTAAATTCTGTTGCAAATTGCACTTGTGTGAGCATTAGGTGAGGTCAGGATCCAGCTGAGCTCCATATGTATCTGGCTTTATAGTAGCATTCTGAAAATAATTGGGAAACCAATGGTGTGGTGGAAATGAGAAACTAATAATTATATTATTTACCAGTTCTTATTAGTAATAAAAATTCTGCACTGGAGAAATTAATGGGTCTTCAAGTTGATTAATTCTCTGGACCTGATGACCTGCATCCTACGGTTTTACACAAAGTAAGGACAGAGGTAATGGATGCATTGGTGTTGAACTTCTAGAATTCCCTAGATTCGAGAACAGCCTCCGTGAATTGGAAGGTAGTAAATGTAACCCTGTTATTCAAGAAGGGAGGGAGGGGGCAATCAGGAAACTGTAGACCAGCTAGCCTGATATTAATAGTAGGAGAAATGCTAGAACCTATTATTAAGGATTGGCAGCTGCACACTAAGAGAATCATAATATGATCAGGCAGGGTCAACACAGACTTGCGAAAGGGAAATCTTGTTTGACAAATACATTAGCGTTTCTTAAGGTATTGCAAGCAGGGCAGATAAGGGGGAACCTTATGTTTTGATTTTTGAAAAGCATTTGATAACGTGCCACACAAAAGGTTACCACAGAAAATTAAGTCTAATCCAAAGTTTGTATGCAAGGTGAATGTGAAAAATCAAAACTCAGTGTGATATCCTGGCATTTATATTTCCCTGTGCTCAGCAGGTTCTTTGGAATACGTGTATGAACTTCAGTATGAACTACTGAAGCAACAGATTAATCATGAATTGAGAATTGGTTAATGGACAGAAAACAGAATAGGAATATGTGTGTAATGGACAGAAAACAGAATAGGAATAGGTGTGTAATTTTCAAGTTGGCAGGCTGTAACTAGTGGGTATTGTAAGGACCAGTGCTTAGGTCTCAGCTATTTACAATCTATGTCAATGACTTAGATGAGGGGACTGAGTGAAATGCATCCAAATTTGCTGACAATAAAAAATTAGTAAACTGTGAGGACACAAAAGGGGTGCAACAGGATATATGATCTTAAATGATTGGGCAAGAACATGGCAAATTGAATACTATGTAAGGAAACGTGAAGTTATCTACTTCAGAAGGAAAAATAAAAAAGTGAAATATTTTTTAAATGGTGAGAGACTGGGAAATGTTGGTATTCAAAGGGACCTGGGTATCCTTCTGCACAAATCACAGCAAGTTAACATGCAGCTGCAGCAAGCAATTAGGAAAACAAATAGTATTAACCTCTATTAGAAAGCGATTGGGGTACAAGAATGAAGAAGTCGTTCTGCACTTGTATTGAGCTTGATGAATTGAGTACCTGTGATGAGGGGGTTGTCCTATGAAGAGAAATTGAGTAAACTAGGCATGGAATTGAGAAGAAAGAGGTGACCTCATTGAAATACAGTAAACTCCGACCATTCGCAGGGGTTCTGTTCCCACGAGATCTCACAAAGGGTGAAATTGCAAATGGCGAACACCATTTATAATGGAACTAAATTAGATATGTTCCAGCCATCCCCAAATTTCACATTTTTACATTAATGGAGTTAATAAAAACTTTTTTTTGGATTAAATTGAAGACAATGTTACTGAAGAAATTGTCAACACAAGAAAACAGGAACAATTTAATATTTATCACTTACAGAATACAGTACAGTATGTATCTGTAGCACAATTTACAAATGACAGTACTGTACATTACTATACACTATAGTGTAGGTACCATACTTTACTTCAGAGTGGATGGGGATGGAAAGGCTGACATGGCTGATGCAGGCATTAATTTGGATGAGAAGAACGATGTTATTGCTGACTGCTTTGCCTTTTGTTTTTCAATTTTGAAAAGTTCTCTAAGGTGGAATATCTGTGTCAATCGCTCTTTATATCATGGTCTGTTGCCTGTTTTTGCAAACCTTCAGCTGACCTGATGAGATCTGCCATCATCTCTTGGTTGTGAAATGAGCCTTTTTAGGCTGTTCTCCCCACTCCTCCTGCTCTTGTTTAGGCTTATTTAATCTCATCAATTCAATAAATTCTTCCATAGAGTGTTCCTCTTGATGAGATTGAAGCAACTCATTCACTTCAGCCGTGGTGTTGTTTTCAAATCCCTCCCCTCCAATTTGTTTTGCCAACTCAAAATCCTGGACACTTCAGCATCCACATTGGGGAACCCTGTGAAATCATTCAAAGCCTTAGGCCAAGCTTTTTTCTAGCAGCCATTTATGGTTAAAGTTCTAACCTCATCCCATGAGTCCTTAAATATGCCTACTGCTATGAGTATGTTGAATTCCTTCCAGCAATCATGGACTGTGGTTGGAGGGTCTGCTTCCTGAAGATAAAGGATGTGGCTGAAACTTCGTTGGGTGTAGTAAGCCTTGAATGAGTGACTGACCCCCTGGACCACTGGTTGGATAAGTGAGGTCGTATTTGGGGGTAAAAACAAAATGTCAACATCCGGATGGTTCTTGGCAAGAGAGTGTGGATGCCCAGGTGCATTATCGAGGATAAGCTGGACTTTGAAAGACCGGTTCTTTTCTCTCAGATAAATGTGGACCGCTGGCAGAAAGCAATTTCTCAAACCAGTCTTCAAGTATGACTGCTGTAACCCAGACATTGCTGGTAGCCTTCCAAAAGTCTGGCAGATGAGATTTATTTATTCTCTTTGAAAGCGCGAGGGCTTCCTGACCTCTCAATTAGCATTGATTTACATTTAAAGCCAGCTACATTGGCACATGGCAGAAGGGTCAGCCTGTCCATTGTTGCTTTAAACCCAGGAGCTGTCTTTTCTTCTTTTGAAATGTAGATCCTATTTGGCATCTTCTCCCAGAACAGGCCAGGTTCGTCTGAGTTGAAGACCTGCTCTGCCTGGTAGCCTCTCTGCTCAATGTATTCCTGCAGCACCTTGGGAAGCTCTCCTGCAGTTGCATGGTCAGCAGAAGCAGCCCCCACCCCTCCCCCACTAACTTCACATTATAGAGCCCGAAACGCTTTTTAAAGTGAACAGGGCATCCTGTGCTAGCTGGGAATTATTTGGAAATAGAAGGAGATGCACCTTCTGCACCGCCTTCTTCGACACCAGCACTACCCTCTTTAATATGCTTTGGGCAGAATTTTTAGCTTGGCAGGTGGGCGGGCGCGTGCCTGACCTATTCGAGCGTGAAATAAAGCACCTTGATGTTGGCCGAGCGTGCCGACGTCAACATGCACTCTCGCGATATTTTGCTAGGTGGGTGTGCAATGAAGACGGAGGCGCACCCGCCATTAATTAAGTGGCCAGTTAAGACCCTTGAGACACCAATTGTCTCCGACTTTACGTAGCCCATGCAATTTTTAGGCTGTCACACGGGCAAAACAGGCAGGCAGGCAGGCCACAATTTGCAAAACTTCATCCATGGGTGGGATAAGAGGGATCTGTGGCTTTGTCGACTGAGCATTGTCCTGGTCCCCAGCAGTCCTCTAACTGCCAATGCTCTGGGCACTCTCTGCCTCCGCCTACACCTCAAGTGATTGTGAAGTGCCCTCACCAATGTGCACCAATAGACTAGATGGTGATATTATGCGCACCAAATTGCTGGTATCTGCGCTGGTGCCTGCTTGACAGAGAGGGTGTGATGCAGGTGCATGGTGAGCATGGTGGGTCAGGGTTCTCATAACAAACTGCTGGTGAGCCTAAAAGGGAGAAGAAGGTCATGTCATTAGACACCTGGATGAGAAAGAGGTCTGCATCATGGTGCCCTTGTCTTTCAATAATCAATGGGGATTGCACGTTCCAGGCTCACACCAATATAGAGACTACACTGGAATGGTAGCAATAATCAACATTCTCATCTCAGTGTGCTACAATCTTATCTTCCTCTGGCACCCCAACCTCACCGTGGCCACTTGACCGAGGTGCATGGCGCCTCTTGAGCTCCAGGGCCTCCTGCTTGTATCGTGAGAGGATGAGGAGGTGTGAGGTCCCCCGCCAGTCAGTGACCTCTCAGCATTGTTCTGGGATGTTTTCTCCTGAAAAGGCAGAGGGCCATTGATTAGTTCACTCTATACCTGCAGGGCCATTGCAGCCCGGCCAATCCCACCTGAGGAACACCTCGCAGCGCTCAGCTAGTTCATGACCCTGGAACCGCAAGGCACTCAGTTCAAGTAGCCAGGGCTCACCCCCTTGGCCAGCTCCTGCCTCATTGACATTTGGCATTCACAGTCTAACACCTCTGAGGTCCAAGGGTGGACGGGCAGCTCTGCAAAGTGACCCATGCCAACACGGTATTCACCCTTCCCGATCACAGGAGATCATTAAAGTGCTTCCAGCACTGCACCCATGTGCACCTCACCATGTCGTGGCTGCTGACCCTGGATGCCACCTCTTCCCAGATCTTTTTGGTGAAGTGTGAGGCCCTCCTCCTCCCGTCCTTGGGGACAAGGGTTTCTCTCCTCACTGCCACCTCCTCCAGGAGGGCTGCGAGGCACTCATCTGAAAAACATGGGGCCAACTGCTCTGCCCACCTTCCCTCCCGCCTGCTGTGTCCAAGTGCTACGGCTTCCATTCGTAACACTTCGGCGTCCTTCAGTGGCAACCTTCCAGGGGCTGCCAAGGCCGCACTTGAATTGGCCGCTGGGTCGCCATTGGACCCGGCATACAATATGCCCCCACCCCAGCCCACACCTTTGCGCACATTCCAGGCTGGGTATCAAGCTGGAGGGCTAATTCATCGCGGTGTGCTGCCGATCGTGGGCAGCGGTCAGCTTCCCGACTGCCTGTCCTTGCTGATCCCGCAAGCCAAGCGGAAAATTCTGCCCTTTATGTTCTGGTACAATTCAAGTGTTTTGTTTCAAATCATTGGACCATTAACTGGGGTCCGCCTTTGATGCTGGTGCTCCAGCCATACATTGAGTAACTTCTCCATTCCCTCCATGTGTGGATCCCTCCTGCTTACAATTGTTAGCTTGGCAAGGTGACTTTCAGAAACATTAACACTGGCCCTTATTTTTCCTTCAGACTGCCTAATGCACCTGATTGTGGATTCATTCAGAGTATTCCCTGCCAACATGGATGCACTTGCATCATGTTGCAGTCTGTCTAGGATTGTGACTTTTTGTTTGTGTCATCGTCTTCCTGAGATGTTTTTTGCTTGGCTCTGACTCACATTGTTAGTGAACTGCTGTCCTGTCTTGTAAATGTACTGCAAAATACTGCACACTGTGGAATCCTGTAAATCCCAGCAACCCATGTGGACATGGAGACTGCAAATGCGCAGTGAAGGGACTTTTGCAGAACGCACTTTCTTCGAGGACAAGAGGGCAAACTACTTTTTTATGGTTTCTGAAGAATTTTATAAGGTACAGTACAGTAAGTTCTTTATTAACCTTTGTGCATATGTGCTGTTTAAATGTCACTGTGCACTTGTGGCTTTCTGCTGGTTTGACAGGCTGCACGAGCTTGAAGCACACAAATAACAAGTTTGTCAACACCTTGAAAATCTGCAAAAGGAGGCAAGTTTGTGTCTCTCAAGTGTCTTTTTGCTTTTTGGATCAACTTTTTAAATTGATAGCATCTGACTGTTACATTTTTAACCATGGGTGAGCGAAGTTTCTGGGGCGCGAACTGCGATTGGAAAAACAAATAAATTCAGGCGGGTAAATTAAATTGCGACGGAGGGGGAATGTGAACAGGGGGAGTTTACTGTATATAAAATTCTTAAGAGGCTTGAAAGGGTAGATGTTGGCAGGGTGAACAGGGGGTGAGCCATTTAGGACTGAGATGAGAGATTCCTTCACTCAAAGGGTTGTTAACCTCTCCCTTAGGGAGCTGTAGATGTTCAGTCATTGTGTATATTCATGACAGAGAAGGGTAGATTTTTGGATACTAGAGGAAATCAAGATAGTGTGTGAAAGTGAATTGAGGTAGACCATCAGCTATGATCATATTGAGTGGCTGGACAGACTTGAAGAGCTAAATGACCTACTCCTGCTCCTATTTATGTTTTCATGTTAAGTAGTTGATCATTCCCAGGGATAATCTTAACCTTACCTCGGTGGGCGAAAGGTCTAATTAAAATGTACCCATAAAAGAGCATCAATAGTGAAGAAACAGTATCCCAGTCACTAAGCCACTATTCTCAACTTTGACTCAGCTTTGTTAATTGTTCCTATCCTTGCCCCAATTCTTTGGCTCTGATGATTTCATTATGAACAGAGTGCCCTGTGAGAATTAAAGTGTTTTGTTCATAAAGATTTCACTCAAAGATATAAAATTACCATTTTCCCAAGTATTTTACAATAGGATATTGTCCTTCAATACTTTTGATTCTTGCTCTTTGAAAATATCTTCATATTTTATGGTATCAATGCTTCCTATCACTGATCTATTTTGGTATTCCATCTGATGAGATGTTTCTCAAGTATAGGATTACCTTTTGATTGCTTAAGCGACCCATAGTTATTTACAATGTGATGTCTAACAGCTCCACAGTTTAGAACAGCATTGAGCTATCACTTAAAATTTGTAGATGCTTCCTGACATTAGCACTATGCCTGAAATGACAAATAGCATCCAAATTATTTCAGAGATCATGAAAGATCTCTGGGCGTTCAAAGGGAATAAATTGAAAATCGCATACCTATTCTATAGGAAATGGTTTAAAATTAATTTTCATAGTTACATGTGAAAGATTAAGTAGATTAAGTTATACAGAGTGGTAAAAATAAATATTTCCTCAAAAATAAATTGAAAGACTTTGCAGTTAAAGTCAAACTTTGTGCTCAGCCAAACCTGGATCAATCAATCCATTCAAATGTGCAATACATCGACAACAATTTGCATTCATAATGTCTTCAATGCAGAAAAAAAAACAACCTGTTTTACAGAGAAACTATTAGCAGCGACTAAGAGTGGAAGCCTTGGATAAAATACCCCTCCCTGGCTCAGGGATTTAAGTGTAGTCAGCTTCCTTTCCTGCCACACCCCTCCCATGCCACCATTCCCCATTGAAATCAGGGGCTGAGTTTTACATGGGGCTTGTTACTCACCCCTCAGTTACAAAGTCAGTTTCAAACCACAAAGCTTAAAAGAAAGGCTGCCCACAGTGATAACAAACTGGGGGTTGGTGACCTAACCGAGCAGAGGGTGGGACTTCCACCCCTTAGCGGGACCAAGGCACTCCCTTGAGAGCTGCCAGTCAATCTGATTGATCAACAGCTCTAGCAGTTCCAGCAGCATTGGAACTCAGTCGTGGATGTTGCTGGGACTCCAAGTAGTCCCTGGGAAGAAGAGCAAGGAATCCCAGACTAAGCTGAGTCGCAGGCTTTTAGGGCTGGAAGGGATTGGGCACTTTTGGGAGGGGAGGGTGGGGTTATGGGTTTTAGAGGCCACGTGGTGAGACACAAAGTGAGGGGGAGGGGCGGTGGCGGTGGTGGGGAGTCATCTTGGCAGCACAACACAGGAGAAAACATTTTGCTGGCGTTCCATTTTAAGGTATACAAGACCAGTTTTCTTATTTCCCAGTTTTTACTGTTTTTTTTTCCTTTTGGGAAGGCACCCTCTGAAAGACATACCCCCTTCCTTCTTGCCTTTAAACCAGTTGGGTTAAAAAAAATGGCCTGCCCACTCCTGCCTATGCCAACCTTCGCATGGCACAGGCAGCATAATTTTCAGGTCAGTTGGGTTGTTACCAAGCTCAATTGCCTTTAATTATTTTTTTAAAAAGGCAGTTAGGCTGCCAATTTCAGTGCCTACCTGTCTACCATTTTATGGGGACCAGGTCAGGGTTTGGGGGAAGGCGGTGGGCTAGCCACTCGTCATTTTTTGCATGCCCATACCCTGCCAAAAACAGGCCAGCTAATGCAGTGCAGACTGGAAATCAAACCAGGAGTCTTCATTATCTGAATACTTCAAGTATGAGTCATGGAGGAAACAGCCTTGGGTAATTACCCTTATTCTCCTTGCGCACTACCATTACATTGTTCTCATTTACCTGGAATGGATATTGTGAATAACAAGTGACTGAATCCCTCAACACCCACTATCCATAAGTGCTTACACAAAGTAATAAACATCCCTACATTAATTATAAATACATTTTCAAATGAACACAGTTAACAATATAGTTCCACTATTTTACTAAAGAGTTCAATGAAGGGGAGCAGGCATTTTTTTTTTAAAGATACTTATGTTCCATCCTTTACATTAGCTTTGCTTTCTAGTGTAGCCAAATCTAGGCATTTCCAGTAGTTGGAAGCAGAGAAAAACAAGTTAAAGAAGCGCAAGCAATTATCTGCAATCAATTTGAAATGAATAACTAAAATTAGCAGCAACCTATTATCTTTTGGAGCCAAAGTCATTGCATCTTGAAGTGATCATCGACTTCCAGGTACAGCAGTAATGTTCCTTCAAAATCAACAGGGCATTGTTGGACTGGTACATGGAGCAAAAGACTTCCTTAGATGAGGAAACCCTAGAAAAAGTTGAGGAAAGATGCTATTGGAGTTATGTTAAATTGTAATATAATCAGAACCCTTTTGCAACTAGAGACACCCTTAATCCCAGATTATTAAAAGGTTATTTGTGGCTACCACCAGCTTGATATGTTTCTGACACTTCTGCCAGCATTAATAAAGGATTAGAAACTCAGATACAGCATCTGCAGTGGAGCATTAACTTCACTTGTCAGCCTTGTTAGTTCATGGACAGAGCAAATCCTGATGATAATAGATATCTAATTATTTCAATCACTTTACATTGTGACTCTACAGTCATCAGACCATTGTTCCATTTAATTGGCTTAATTTTGCAATTCTATCTGACAAATGGTCTTTTACATTTGCTTTGCATTCACTTGCTTATTTTTCCACAAATAAATGTACTTTAATTATAGTGGTGATGTAAATGTCAGAAGCATAGGATGCTTAATTATGAAATTCTGTGGCATTGTAGTTGAGTAATCAGCTACTAACTCGATAAAATGCTGCACCTGATGTTTTAATAGAACATGCCTTCTGGCACCTCCAGTCATTTCTGACCTCTGCCAACACTCTCGCTCCCTGGGTTCACAGTTGAAGATTGGAGTAATGCATGGGAATTTGACATTTTATAAAATGCATTTTTGTATCCCTTTACCCACCCATTACATCCCACCACCCCCACCAACCCCAGCACCACTGCCCCCCATGCGCACCGCCCCCCCGCACCCCCCCCAGCCCTCTCTCTGCCCATCAGCCCCTGCCCTCAGTTCACTTGAACACTGGGACTTGTACTGGGACAAGATTCAACAAATGCTGGACATGTATCACTGCCTTCCCCAAATCCATCGGAGGAGTTCAACTGTTGAGGTGATTGGAAGGCTCACCTCAGGTGGGATTTGGCCCAGCTCTCTAACATACTTTTTATGCCCCCTAACCCTCAACCCTCATCCCCACCCACAAGATATCTTTGAAATGGACATTATAAAACAAACTTCTAACAATCTAATAGAGCTGTTATTTTCAAAGACCCTTCCAACTGCAAAAAAATTCTCCTTCATAAAATCCATACAAAATGTGCAATTCTCCTCAAGTTGGCAAACTGTAAAAACAAACACTTGTCCACGTACAACATCAAGGATAGATAATCCTTTAATAACTTCTTAAAATGCAATAAAAAATGTGAACGCAGACCCCAACTGATAAAAATGGCTTCTGACTTTTTGAAATTCAGCTAAGCATTCATAAGCATCTGCTGTCTCTTTTTAAAAGTCCAATCTTTTAAGTTGGTACTCTCTATCTCTTTCCTTCCCTCTTTGTTCCATTGCTAACTTTTTTCTCTGGAGATCAAGTTTTCACATTTTCATCTCTTTTTGAAATAATCTCTGTTTATCCCATTCTTTTTCCTGCTGCATTTGGTCTTTTCAATTCTAATTCTTTTTATTTTTCTTTTGCCTCCAATTCAAGTTTTTTCAGTTACTTTGTTTGTTCAAATTCAAGTCTCTTCATTTTTAACTGAAATCTCACTACCTCCAGCTGTGACTCACTAGTGTCAAGTAACACTTCCAACTTCAAATGTTGTACTATCATTTCAACTATGTTTGCTTTCTTTGTCCCTACAGGTAACCTCAATTGCAATTTATCCACCAACTCTGTTAATTTACCCTTAGATAGTTTTTGTAACCTAGTCAGAGTTATATTTTCTAATTCCAAAAAGGTTTTAGCCATGGATACAGCCATTTTTTCAGTCTCACCACTTTAAAAATCTTTTACACCAAATCCTGAATTCAAAGTACTTCTTGTATTCATAATCTTAAGATTCACCAACTCCAAACCAATCAGGGAATTTCAAATATATCCCAGACGAGCGCCCAATTTGTTATGATGTGGCAGATGATTTGTACTAAACAGATCAAATCCATGAGGGAAACTTAATCATGTGGTCACAATGATTTTGCAATTTGTATTTTATTTCAAGATGCCTGTCCTGAATTCAGTAGTAATAAGTCCACCAAGACTCCAGAGACTTATACAAAACTAATTTAAACATTTATTAACAAAGGAATGGATTTCAAGCACATACATAGGTCTACAAATTACCACTATAATAAGTCCTAAAAACCTAACTAATCTGGCTTCCAGTTACACACCCATTAAGACAACAATAAAAAAATAGATTTAAATAGATTCAGGCAATCAAGACAATACCCTGGACAATAGAATTCAAAGTGCCTTTTCCCAGCTTCGGCTTCTATAAATAGCAGCTTAATGCACAACTACTGGAGGCTTTTCACACTTCTAGTAGATCTTGCAATGCCTTCCTCTCTAACACATAGCGTCTTCTCCTTTATACATGTTTCTCCCTTTTAATGTAAATTCCATTGCAAATTCTCCTCACTGCACCTTCTAAAACTTCAGCCATGTTTACATCTTTAGCATTTCAAGCCTAGCTTCTTTTTGATGAGTCGAAAGCCTCCAGACCAGTTGTATCCAATTCAATTCAATCCCACACATAGACACATAAAGAAACTATCCAAGCCCCACTATTAACCTACTTGTAAAACAAATCACAATGAAATTATGAGAATTATTATATTTTCATGACAAGTAGTAGACAGAATGATTTATTCTCTTGCTGACCTCCTCTTTAGTAGAAAAACAGACAAGAAGGCTTCATTTAATAGTTCGTGTACCTTCATTCATAAAACTCAGTGGTTTACAAATAGATTTTGGTTTACAGTGGTTTACAGTTCTTAAGAACAGCAAGGTAAAATCCCAATAAACACAGGCTGGATTCTTTAAAATGCAAGAGAGCAATGCCTAGTTAACCTGTCTCGGTGTTCTTAGTTGTTAACCAGGACACTGGGAGAGCTCCCTGCTCTTTGAAAAAGTGCCATGGGATGTAGCATGCCCTCCTGGGCAAGCTAAATGTCTCAGCTGAAATGCTGCACCTCCGACCATGAGCAATCCCTCAGTGCCACACTGAAGTGTCAGCCTGGACTCTGAGGGTGCCTATTGTTTTGGGTGAACATCAGGTGTGTGGTGGGTGGGACAGTTGTATCATACATCTGATGGCACCAGCAAGAGATTCAGACCTTTCTATGGTCAGGATTCATTTGAATAGTTTTAGCAAGCTGCCAACACCCACCAAGCACTGACAGGCAATTTGCTTACTTGAAAGGGCAGAAAATCAGGTGGCACCCCTTCCAGAGCTGATACAGTGGGAGTTGGGAAAATAAATCTCGGAAGCAGGGGGCATGAAAGGACTGGGTGGGAAAATTTACCTGGACTTCCTTTGTGCCTTGTCCTCGCAAAAATCATGAGATAAATTTATCAGTAAAAGCTTTTGACTCAGAGGCGAGAGTACTACCACTGAGCCAAGCTGATGCTTTTTCCAATCTATATTAGAGAATAGGATCTCAGCAGGATAATAATTGACCTAAATTTTAACAACTATTGACCACAAATATGCCATTGAGTATGAATGAAGTAGATTAAGGTGAAAAATACTATTCTCCGTTGTAAACATTACCAACTCATGGTTATACAATTAAATGTGTCCTCCTTTGAACTTCATATTAGATTAGACAATTTAATCTTATTCAACCCATCTCCTATTCTTGCACCTCCCTCTCTTCCACTAAAAAAATGTTACAGTCATTTTGTTAGGAAAAAGTTAACAATACGACTAGGATTAAACTAGGGGCTAAAACCTCAAGAATGTGATAAGTTAACTAAGAATAGTTGCTCTGCTGCAAATATTACTTGTCCTCAAGTTTTACCCATCTTGTCAGTTAATACAAGCAGAAGCCTTTTATGAATTAGCATTGCAATACTGACTTTTGAGGAGAAGGAGGAAAAACAGACTTATCCCAGCAAATTTAATTTGAGCACACCATATAATGCATCTTTTAAATGTGTTTCTTGTAGATAAGCCACCTTCAATATATTTTTCCAGAAAAGACAAATTGATTTCTTCTTTGATGTAGTGCCTTATTTTTTTTAAATTCATTTTGCATACCACTGAGGCAATTCAAAACTTTGAACTGGTCACATCATTAATTGACTTTGAACACAAAACCAAAAACAACCATAACAATTCTTGGTTTGCTGCAGAACAATGAACAGTATTAACCTAAATATTATTAGAAAGCTAACATTACATGTAGGAACAAGAGGAGGTTATTAAGCGCCTCCAGCCTGTTCTGCTATTCAGTGAGATCATGGCTGATGTCTATCTTGATTCCTAGATTTTATGGTCTTATTCCACCTGTTGGCCTTGGCTCCATTTTATTGTCTAGCAAAAACTTATTGATTTTGGATTTCAGATTATTAATTTACTGTTTTTTGTGGGAAAGGCTTCCACACTTCTACCACCTCTTGATGAAGAAATATTTCTTAATGTGTATTCTGAATGACCTGGCTATGGTTCTGAAATTATATCCATTTTCCTAGATTTCCCACCAGCAGAAAAAGGTTTCTTTCTGTGTGCCCTATGCACCCCTAACAAAATCCCAAAAACCTCAATCAAATCACCCCTTAAACTTCTATCTTCCAGGAAATACAAGCCTAGTTTTATGTCACTTCTCATCATTATTTAAGCCTCAGATCCTGACAACATTCTGGTGAATCAGTATAGCACTCCTTCCTAGGCCAATAATATATTTTCTAAGGTGTGTTGCCCAAAGCAAACAGGTTCTTGGATTTCTGAGGAGGACTCTTTGGTATTGCAACAAAAATTGACAGAAACAAGTACCTGATATCCTCCGGCAATGACGTAACATGAGGCAGCCATCCATACAAACTACAGAGACCATTTGTTTCCAAGACACATATCAGCAATCTTTTTTCCCAAGGATAATCCCACATTGGAACAGCTGCCAAAGGAAATAGCCCCAGCCCCATCACTTGAAACCTTCAGACCTATCTTTAGATTATTTCCATTATTAAGTTTTCATTATCAGGACTACCAATTCAGCAGGCCGTACCTGGTTTAGCTAGCGCTACCCGTATAAATATTGTTGAAACATGAATATCAATCTATGATGCTGAAATAACAAAACCAGAAGCAAAATTGTACACAATACTCCAGATGTGGTCTAAACAGGGCATTGCATAGCTATAGCTAAACATAATCCCTTTTATAATCATGCTGTCTAGCTTTTTGTTTATTTTTGGACCTGACAACGACACTTCAGTGATCTTTGTACATGAACCCCTAAACCCCTGGCTGGGGAACCTGGAACAGGGAGGCACAGCTTCAGGATAAGGGGCTGATCATATAGGACTGACATGAGGAGAAATTTCTTCACTCAAACGGTTGTGAACCTTTGGAATTCTCTACCCCACAGGGTTCTGGATGTTCCATCATTGAATATATTTAAGGCTAAGATAGACAAATTTTTTGGTGCCTCAGGGAATCAAGGGATATGGGGAGGAGGCAGGAAAGTGCAGTTAAAGCCAATGATCACACTGAAAGGTGGAGTAGGTGCAATGGGCCGAATGGTCTTCTCCTGGTCTTATTTCTTATGTCCTTTTGTTCTTATTAATATCTCTTCAGACTTCCACATTTCCAAGCTTTTCACAAATTAGACAATACTCAGATCTTTCAATTTTTGGTGCAAAATAAATGGCCTCACACTTACTCTGTTGAAATCTATCTGCCACAGTTGGACCCATGCTTAATCATCAATGTTTCTTTACAGTTTTATGCTCTTCTCGATACTACCTAATATACTACCCAATTTTTGTGTCATTGGCAAATTGTATAAATGGTTCTCAATGTTATTTAAGTATTGTAAATGGTAGAAGTTCCAGTTCAGATTCTTGTCTCTTCCTGCCAATTTAGGTATACACACATTATCCCTCCTCATTGAGTGGAATTTTCCACCCGGGAACTAAGTGCAGCAGTGGGTTTCCATGCCAGATCATCTGATTTTCAGCTCGTTATATATGTATGACATCAGATCTCGTGGAAAGGCAGGCTGGGATTTGTCTGCCCCACCATGACCTCACCGGATCATCTTTCTGTGTGGCATATTTAAATGGCACCACTGACTCTGTCTCACACACTTTGACATCTTCATCTCTTCTCACTTCCTGTGCAATTTGCGTCCTCAGCAGGTTCACTCAGCAACCAGAGAACGCAGGCATCCTTATCACTTGCCTTGGCATCTGTCCTACTCACAGTCTGTCCATCTGTCTTTATGCAGGACAAGCTTGCACCCAATGAAACAAGACCAGAGAGGGGATGCCTGAGCTCAGGGCCCTCACACAGTATGAAGAGTGTGTGGCAGAGTTGGCCAGCGAATACCAGGACTGAGCCTGCTCTGAGGATGAGACCAGCATCTCCCAAGCCAATGAGGATCAACAGCTCCTCAGTCACTCGATGAAATTGTGAGTGCTTCGTAATGTTGTTGACTACACAGCCAATCACTTGTTATCACTTCTCTCTTTGACAGGCACCAGCAGGAAAAGGAAGAGGCCCACTGCCAGATAGCCCATCAGTCCCAATCCCCACATCACCTTGGATGAGGATCCTCAGGGGATACTGAATGAAGACCCATCACAATGTTCACCCACACTCCCACCAGTGCAGACTTGTACTTTGGCGGAACCTAGTTGTAAGGCAGGCTTAGGGTCACAATCTGGTGAGAACAGCACAGAATCGAGCCAACGGCAGGTGGAAGCAAGGACATCCAAGTTCACCAACATTCGGAGGACTGCTGGCGGCCAGGCTCCTGCAGAGTCTGAGTCAGATGCCGAGCCTGTGGACTCAGCCTGCACACAGATATTGGAGCTGCAAAGACAGACATGGAAATATCAGGCAGAGTTGTCAGATGCGGTCACCAGATTGCAACAGGTGATGGAGGAGTCCGTCCATGTTCAGTCTGATGTCATTGCGCTTACATGCTAGTGCACCAAGGTCAACACTGGTAGGATGGCGACCACGATGGAGACCTTGGTTCAGGACATTGCATTTGATATGCGCCAGGACCTGCACTCCATCAGCCTAGGCATAGGAGGTATCCATCAGTGGTGAGGCAAGAGCGGGCAGGGCAACTTGACCTCACTCTAGGTGCCCCTTCTCTTCAAGGAGTCAGGCAGGGGCCCTCAGGCACCCAAAGGGAGAACCCATCCAGGGAACTCTGAGAGTGACCAGCCGATCCCAAGCCCCTCTGCCTGTGACTTCATCAGCTGCAGTTCCACAGGCCGAGGAGAGCGCACCTGCCCCACAGCAGGAGACCCAAAGCAGGCCGGGGCCCTCCAGGCCTTGGGTCTCCAGAGGATGCCCATCAAGGTCATCACAGATAATGGGGGATAGTAGTCAGCAGGCTGCCTCCACACTGCTGTGAATTTTGACGATGCACCAAGACATAATGGTAGGGTACGGAAAATTAAGAGATTCTAGCTGCACAAAGATATGTCCTCGGGGCCACCTGAGGGTGTCCTAAATCTGTATATAATATCCATAAATATAAATAGATTTTAACTCATTCCACTTCTCCTGTTGTGTATGCCTTTTCTATCTGATGATACACTCCACAATTAGTCAAGTGTCACAGATCCCCCCTCTCCTACCAGATGGCCCATCATCTGTCTCAGCCATATGGTGTCTAGAACCAACTCATTTACAGTGCCTGACCATTCTCTGTGCAGTATCAACATCAGTCAAGTGTCTGCCTCTAAGAAAGTTGTGGCTGGCCAAGGTATCTCTGAGACCTGTTTCAGAGGTTTATATTATGTTGCCTCATGAGTATAGAACCTGGAGGCTGCTTTAGTCCCCGACGCTCCTGCATTATCCAGTGCTCAGTGTGGACCGTACAGGATTGAATGGTGATGCACATGGATTCGGTGCATCTTTCATTGGAACTCCAAGTAATTTCCGTCAGCCTTGAGTGCACTTTACATATGAACCCAAACTTGGAGCTCTTATGTGCTCCTGTCTGCCAGCAGCATTATTTCATGTCTGCTTGTACATCTCAACATCACCCCAATATTGGCCCCATCTTCACACCTCCATGATTTAGAGCTATGAACTTCACTGACATGCTGGATGGTGCAACTTAGGAGTTGTGTGCAGAGGCCCCAGGTGCCTGACTTGGACATGGGAGGGTGCAGTCCTGGGCCAGAAGGTCTGGCTGGTGTCTTGTCACATTAACCCTCTGCCAGCTCTGAGATGGTCAATAGATATGGCCCTGAATTTTGTGCACATTGTGCATGCGCGATTGGTGGGCCCGGAAGCAGCCTCGATTGCCGCTTCAGTCTACAGACGTCAAAGCAATGTGATTTCACACTGGCTGGCCAATTAAGGGCTGGCCAGTGTGAAACGTGCCCCCACATTGGAGAAGGGCTGCCTCCAATGCTGCTGCCAGTGAAGGGAGGCACCAAGACGTGGAACTTGCAAGCCTAAGTTTAAGGCACAATGAGCACAGGATGGGGTTGTCACGGGTGACATTCTTCCATTTCATCAGTGTCAGGTATTGTTTTTGTGTGACAATAGCAACAAAATTATGTTATGTTCCTTTTTTTGCAACTCTGGAAAAGATATAAATCTAGATTTTGTTTCAATGCCCTAAGTGTCCTTCATGTTTCCCAGTGCCTGATTATGCAGAGCCCAGCAGACAACCACAATAAGCGACACATGCTCCAGAGGATATTGCAGAGCTCCCCTCATTGGTCCAAACAGCAGAACCTCAACTTCAGCACCTCCCTTGCGAAAGCATGACTCTTATTGTACCTTTGTTCTGCTTCTGCCCTTGGGTGCTGGAGTGGCATCATGAGCCACCTTTTCAAGGGATGTCCTTTGTCACTCAGCAGCCAACCACCCAGCCAATCTGGAGCCACAAACAGCCTTGGCACTTGGGAGTGTCGCAGGATATATGCACCATGGGAGTTGCCAGGGTACCATGCAGAATCTGTGTCTTGAGGTCACATACTATCTGAATGTTCATAGAGTAATAAGCCTCTCTGTTCATGAAAACACCTGGCTGACCTGCTGGCACCTTGATGGCCATATGAGTGCAGTCTATGGCACCCTGGATGTGGGGTGATCCAGCAATAACTGCGAAGCCTCTGGCTCATTCAGTCTGGGTGTCTTTGTCCATCCGGTAAAGAGTGAATGTGAGGACCCATCTGAACAGAGTGTCAGTGATGAGCCTGACACAACTGTGGACAGCCGATCAGGACACTCCACACAGATCCCCCACTGACCCCTGGAAAGATCTGGAAACAAAAGAAATTGAGGGCTACTGTGACCTTCAGAGCTACTGGGATAGTGCAACCACCCACACAGTTGGAAACAATAGATATCAGGAACAATCATCAAGCAAATTGGTGTCATGTCACAGTGTTCCTGAAGAGGCAGAACCTCCTGTGGCACTGGACTTCAGACATGTTGAGGTAGATGGATTGCTGCCTGTACACTCTGGCAGCAGCATAGTGGCGTCTTCTGTGATCCCTTCTGCCTTTCTCTCCCTGCTGGCCCTGCACCCCCTTGTGCCTGCACCTCTCCCCCAAAGGCCTGTACCTGCAATGCTGCCTAAGGACACCTGTCCTCCTCTGCCTTCTGCCCCTCTCGTCCTCCTCAGAGGAGATGCCCCCAGTGGAGTACACAATCCCCATCTGCTAAAATGCAGAGGGCACTGTCTCATGCACTGAAGGCTGCACTTGGCAGAAATGCTCCAAGAGAGTTGACAAATGAGTCCTGAAAATAAAGCTAAAGTTGAGAAAAGTGAAAAAAAATGAGATGATTGCCCGCGCATGTTGCACGTGCGACGAGCAGAAAATCACACGGGCAATGTAAAATTGATTTCAATTGCATTTTTAATTGCTGTAAATGTCTGGTTAATTGTTGGTGGGCACGCTTCCGAGGCCCATGCACACCTGCTGACCAAAATATTGCATGAGAGTGTGATGATGTCGGACCATGCGCCCGACATCTTCTTGGAAGATTTAAAGACCTTTCTGGTTGGGCACGCACCCACTGCTAGCACGTAAAATTCTGGCCATAATTATGTGCTACTTACAATGACAATGATGTGCCTGGTTTCTGTGTGCATATCACAGAATCACAGAGTGCAGAAGAGGCCCTTCGGCCCATCGGGTCTGCACGGACACGTGAGAAACACCTCAGCTACCTACCTAATCCCATTTACCAGCACTTGTCCCAGAGCCTTGAATGTTATGATGTGCCAAGTGCTCATCCAGCTACTTTTTAAAGGATGTGAGGCAACTCGCCTCCACCACCCTCCCAGGCTGCACGTTCCAGACCGTCACCACCCTCTGGGTTAAAAAGTTTTTTCCCCCAAACCTCCTGCCCCTCACCTTGAACTTATGTCTCCTCATGACTGAGCCTTCAACTAAAGGGAACAGCTGCTCCCTATCCACCCTGTCCATGCTCCTCTTAATCTTGTACACCTTGATCAGGTCACCTCTCAGTCTTCTCTGCTCCAACGAAAATGACCCAAGTCTTTCCAACCTCTCTTCATAACTTAAATGTTTCATCCCAGGCAACGTCCTGGTGAAACAAAAACAAAAATAGGTGGAAAAACTCAGCAGGTCTGGCAGCGTCTGCGGAGAGGAATACAGTTAACTTTTTGAGTACATATGACTCTTCATCAGAACTAAAGAAATATAGAAATGTGGTGTTAACATCCTGGTGAATCTCCTCTGCACCCCCTCCAGTGCAATCACATCCTTCCGATAATATGGAGACCAGAGGTAGCTGAGGTGTTTCTCACGTGTCTGTGCAGACTCGATGGGCCGAAGGGCCTCTTCTGCAATCTGTGATTCTGTGATATGCACACAGTACTCCAGCTGTGGCCTCACCAAAATTCTATACAACTCCAACATGATCTCCCTACTTTTGTAATCTATGCCTCGATTGATAAAGGTAAGTGTCCCATATGCCTTTTTCACCACCCCACTAACATGCCCCACCGCCTTCAGAGATCTATGGACACACACGCCTGGTTCCCTTTGTTCCTCAGAACTTCCTAACGTCATGCCATTCATTGAATACTTCCTTGTCAAATTACTCCTTCCAATGTGTATCACCTCACACTTTTCAGGTTTAAATTCTATCTGCCACTAATCTACCCATTTGACCATCCCGTCTATATCTTCCTGTTGCCCAAGACACTCAACCTCACTGTTAATCACCCGGCCAATCTTTGTGTCATCCACTAACTTACTAATCCTACCCCCCACATAGTCATCTATGTCATTTATATGAATGATGAATAATAGGCGACCCTGCACAGATCCCTATGGTACGCCACTGGACACTGGCTTCCAGTCACTGAAGCATCCTTCTGTCATTACCCTCTGTCCCCTACTACTAAGCCAATTTTGAATCCACCTTATCAAATTACCCTGTACCCCATGTGCATTTGCCTTCTTTATAAGCCTCCCATGTGGGACCTTCTCAAAGGTTTTGCTGAAATCAATAAAATCTACATCAACTGCACGACCCTCATCTACACACCTGGTCACCTCCTCAAAAAATTCAGTCAAATTTCTTAGGCATGACCTCCCTCTGACAAAGCCATGCTGACTATCCCTGATCAAACATTGCCTCTCCAAGTAGAGATAGATTCTCTCCTTCAAAATTTTCTCCAGTAGTTTCCCTACCACTGACGTGAAACTCACTGGCCTGTGGTTCCCTGGCTTATCTCTTCAACCCTTCTTAAATAGCAGAACCACATTAGCTGTTCTCCAGTCTTCTGGCACCTCCCCCATGGCCAGAGAGGAATTAAAAATTTGGGTCAGAGCCCCTGCGATCTCCTTCCTTGCCTCCCTCAGTAGACTGGGAGACCAATCATCCGAACCTGAAGATTTGCCCACTTTTAAATCTGCTAACACCTCCAATACCTTGTCACTCCCTATATCAATTTGCTCAAGAACCTCACAGTCTCTCTCCCTGAGTTCGATACCTTCATCCTCATTCTCTTGGGTGAAGACGAATGTGAAGTATTCGTTCAACACTCTACTGATGTCCTCTGGCTCCACCCATAGATTGCCCCCTTGGTCCCTAATGGGCTCTACTCTTTCCCTGGTTATCCTCTTCCCACTGATATATATGTCAGACTGTTGGAATAAAAATATGGAAATGGGATCAGAGCAAGGCTCAAGTATATCTGATGTGTGTTCTTTATTATCAACGATTTGGGTCCTTAAGGCCAAAACTGAGTGTTAGCATTTTCGGGCCCACAAATGCCACAACTAGGCAGCATGGGAAACTGGGAGACTCCAGAAGGAGGCATGGTCATGAGTGATTGACAGATATCAGACTATGCTGCTCCTGATAGTTTCACGGTCCACTGAAAGGTAAGCTGAAATGCAGACTCGCATCCATTACTGAGAGTTACTGATGACTGCATCCTGAAGAGACATCTAATGCTGGGGACTGAGTATGATGATGAGGCCTGAACACTTGTCTTGCTTGAACAATTGCCTGTTTGGACAGACCACAGTGAGGATTCTGAATCGACTTCACACATGAAGGCGAGAATCACTGAGTGATGATTTTCCTCCTTGAGGCACCATGCAAGGTTGCAGGCATACAGCCACGAGAGTATTGACGATTACAGTGCTGCTCCTGCCTCATGAAGGTTGCCGAAGACAGTGGAATGTTGGTGAGATGCTTGAAGAGGCTGCAGCATCTCAACTCTGTGCACAAAATGCTTTATTATCCCATAAGAGAAAGGCAACATACTCCCAAGGCTTCTGTACCTTCTAAGGGTGAGGACATTGTGAGGCAAGATTACAACTCTTTATTCACAGTGGATGGTGAGCGCTGAGATGATGAGGGTTGCAACAAAGGTGTTGAGGTGAACCCAGCATGGAGGGCACTGAAAGAGGCTCGTATAAGCTATTCATCATCGTCATTATCCTGGTGGCTATAAGCACATTATGTGCAGGCCAGCATCATCTGGCCAATGCTATGGGCTCCTCCTCTGGAGCCTCAGCTTCCTCACCCTCATCGAGCTCAGCCTTCTTGGTGTCCTCATCATCGGAGTAGGCGTGCAGCCCCTCCATCTCTTGTTCTGGCAAGACATCCCCACTTTGGAGCTGCAGGTTGTGTCCAGTGCAACAAACTATGATGATGTGGGAGATCCTCTGGGGAGAGTAATGGAGAGCAAGCCTCACCTGTCCAGACATCGAAAACACATCTTCAATATGACCAATGGTCCGGTCAATCAATAAGGGTGTCACCTAGTGAGCTGCATTTTACCTCTCCTCTAAGGCACTTTGAGGCTACATCATCAGCCATGTCTTTTGGGGATAGCCTTTGTCACTGAAGAGCCATTGCTGGATGCGCTGAGAGCTCTGAGAGATCTATGGCACCTGTGAGTGACTCGAGGTGTACCTGTCACGGGAGCTTCCAGGGTATTTCCCACATACCAGCATAATCTGCTTCTGGTGGTTGCAGACTAGCTGCACTTTGTTAGAGTGGAACCCTTTCCTGTTGATGATGGCTGCTGCCAGGGAGCTCTTAAAGCCCCACAGCCGATGGCACCCTGCACCTTTGGGAATCCAGAGATCACCACAAATCCTACTTTTAGAACCACTGTCAATGAATGGCCTCCCAGTCCCCATGGCAGCAACTCCTCCTGGAGAATGTTGCAAATGTGAGCCATCACATCCCTAGACAGGCAAAGGCATCTATCGCACTGTCTCTCGCTCATCTGGGTATATGAAAGGCATCTTCTGAACACCCTGGCTCTGCCAGCCTCAGATTTTGGGTCTTGGGGGGGGCCCCGCTGGCCTTTGTTGAACAAGATGAGGTTCTTCCCTTAGCCCAGCCTAGTGCCAATGGGCATTTGATCTCCTTTTTAGTTACCTGATTTCCCAGGATTAACGCAATGTTGCTTGCTCCATGAGGCACTTGTGCTCGTGTCTGTGGAAACGGTGAATAGAAACATGAATGAACATAAGCCTGCAATGGTCACCTTCCAGTTGCAAACTAGGGTCACTTTCATCCCAGCTATTACATCCACAGTTCATCCCTTGGAGGTCTTTTACAGCCTTGTTGATCATTAGTATGGCACCCCCCACCCCCCTCCCCCCCCCCACAACCTGGATGACAAGAGCTTTGACACAGGGGTTTGGATCTGACTGAGTTCTGCCAGGCAAGCGAAGCCTCAGGCAGGGCACTGTCTGACTGTATCCTTAGGATTACACAAAAGCCCCAACTTGCACTTATGTTATGAGAGTATTGTGGGGGAGAGATCCTTCAAAATCTTAAACTGCCAGCTGCAAGGTTTGGAGGTATTAGGGTCATTAGGTATATGCATTTTGACCGTGGCTCCTTTTCAGTTGGTTCCTTCTGACACACGGGATTTCCCAAGAGACGTACAAAGGGTCTTTAGAACCCAATCCTACAACAGCCCCAATTGGGTTTTCACTCTCGCAAGAATCTACAACATGAATCAAGGTGCCACCTTCCCTAAATTGGCATTTGATTGTTTCTAACATGTCTCAGCTGCGCCTTTCCCTCCATTTTGTTAAGTAGAAATGAATTGTGTACCCCTTCAATCAGCCTGCAAGTGCAGTAGTCGACACTTCCCACAGGCCCTGACAGCCCTCTGCTGGCAATTATTTTCATAGTTTGTTTTCAACTGCATCATTGGATCAGCTTGAAAAGTAGTGGTGCTGAGGTTTTACTAGCAGACCAGCTTCAAGCCACTGCCCACCCCCAACCACTCCCATGACTGTCAAAATCCCTCCCATCGTGCTGGAGGAAACCATTCCTATTTCCCTCCCTCCAGTCACTCTCCTTCCTCCCTTGTGAATCCTTGACCTCACGTTATAGTCATCGATATCCCTGTCCTCTCACCCCCGAGCTGTTCGATGTTGATGTCCCAAAGTCCTATGTAGACCTCACTCCTCCGCATCTTGAAGCCCATTATACTGTGACTTACCCTGTGAGATGATCAAATACTGCCCCCCCCGCAACCCTACATAACCTGCTCTCCATTTACAGGCTTCAGATGCCTCCTTTGACTGTGAGTGTGACATCTGTGGCCCAGTATCAGGCCACCAGACCCCAGGACTGATGTGTGTGAGGGAGTGACCACTCCCTTCACACCATGCAGGGCATGACTGACACAGGCTCTCCCCTTCCCAGGACTGTGACCAAGACAAGTGTGCCAAGTACAGCCCTCTAAATTGTGCGCATACCCAGAGGACTGACTATGCCATGTCACCCTGACTATCCGTTCCTCCATTGCCCAAGGCTATCTATGCTTTCTGGACCCAACTAATTGCCCCTCCTCCGAGTCATGTGTTTGCATGCACTCTTCCCCAGTCAAACCTTTGCACTCGAGCCTTTTCACTTGTCTATGTCTTGTCTCAGCATTCCCATGCCCCAATCAAGCCTTTGTCCTCTAGCCCCTTCCTCATCCCCGCTTTCCCACTGGACTGATAAGGTAAGCCTTGGCTCTGACACCGACTTTGAGTTCCCGCTGGCCTTGCCTGTGCAGGCTTGGCACAGAGTCAGTACAGGTGCGAGTGCAGCGCGATGAAAGGTAGGCGAAATTACGAGTGAAATGCTACTCGTCAGGTGCAGGTCATATATATCCAGTCATGAGTCACACTGGTCTAAATAGCCATCAATGTGGTTATTTGATCTGGAGTGGGGGCGTGATTCTGGCAAGTTGCCTTTTTAATGAGTATTCATGATATTCAAATCAACGCAAATGCAGTTCCCAGCACCATCATCTTGAGGATTTGTCATTCTTTAGTGTCACTATTTTTTATAATATCTAAGGCAGTTCACTTGATTATGTTAATTTTACTGAAATCCAGTTCTTGATTCATTATCAATTTCCTTGGAATGCCGCATGCATTCCCTTCTACTTAAGAATGACACAAAGTAATTATTCAACAAGCTTTTCCATTTCCTTATTTACATTTTCAATATTACTCACATTTATTTTAAAGGCCTCATATTACTTTAGACTACCCCTTTTTCTTCTAACGTACAAAGGTAGAAGTTTTCCTTAAATGTGTAACAAGATGCTCAGTAGTACTGACAATATTTACAATTGTGTCTGACCAGAAGCTGCTGACAGGTTTGTTCAGGGAAGACAAAGCTATTCCACCTATAGCTTCAGTGAGAATCTACCATTGGGCTTTGACTCAATCAGCTTATGAGTACACATTCATGTACTGCCCTGGCTCACATATAACCAATGCAGATACACTTAGTCATCTTCCGTTACCAGGTAGCCTTGTCAATACATCAGTTCCACAAGAGTTAGTGTTACTGTTAAATTTCTTGGAATCATCACATGCATGTGCCAAACAGATCAAGAATTGGATGAACAGAGACCCAGTACTGTCAACAGTCAAAGAATTTGTTCTACAAGGATGGCCAAGAACACTTGTGTTTGATGACCTATGACCATTTTATTCCAGAACCACTGAACTGAGTTGTCAAGATGGAATTTTGCTGTGGGGTTCAAGATTTCTGGTCCCATCAGAGGATAGAGAGTCACTCTTGGCAGAGCTCCACAGTGCACACCAAGGGATATTGAAGATGAAGTTGTTGGCGTGTAGCTACGCCTGGTGGCCAGGAATAAACAGTGACATTGAGAGCATGGCTAACCTTGTTCCCTTTGCCAAAAACACCAGAAACTATCTGTTTCAGTTCCACTTCTTCTTTGGGAATGGCCTGATCGACCTTGGGTTAGACTGCATATTGACTATGTGGGACCATTTCTAGGCACCATGTTCCTATAAATCATCAATGCACATTCAAAATAGTTTGATATCTATGAAGCAAAACTGCCAACTTCAGCCACAACAATTGATAAGCTGCATCATTCCTTCAGTATACATGGTTTACCTGAGATTATTGTTTCTGACAATGGAACAGCTTTCACCAGAGTGGAGTTTCAGAGATTCATGGTCCTGAATGGTATCCAACACATAAAGAACACTCCCTGGTTTTCTTCATCCAATGATATGGTATGAAGAAGTTATCTGGAGGTACTCTGGCGTCTTGCCTTTCCAGATTTCTCCTAAGTTACCATACATACCACATACTACTATGGGCTTCACACTGCCAGAGCTACTGCTGAAACGCTGTTTGTGTATGTGTTTACACTTGGTGTTTCCAAATCTAGAGGGGAAGGTAACACAGAGCCAGAATAATCAAAAATTGCACCATGATTTACACAACAAGACTCATACATTCATGTAGGTGACCCTGTGTAGTGCATAATTTTGGAAGTGGACTCTGTTGGTCTCCAGGAGCCATCATTTCAGAGACTGGTCCATTATTTTTTCAAGTGCTGGTCAAAGATAGAATTATACGTAAACACGTAGGTCATATTAGGGCTAGAGAAAATCCCAATGAATGCAAGGTCCACCTGTGATTGATGTTTCGCTGCCGGTTTCTGAGGTGTGTGATCATTCTAGAGCTGATATTCAAGACGTATCTAATGAGTTGCCAAATACAGAACTACCCAGTTCCAGTGATGTATCTCCTAGTGCAGCTCCAGATCCCATTAATCGTCTTCAGAATCCTTCTTCAGTAGAGATATGCCACTCTAAACGTCTCCGCTGAACTCCTCAGGGACTTGATTTGTAATCACCAGAGACTTTACAAATGTCTGCTGGTGTTTTTGATATTTTTATTGTAAATGTAAGAAACTTAAAGGGAGGAAGTGTAGTAACTAGATGTATTGTTCCTCCCTCCTGTAAATTATTCATCATGTGATACAATTACAGGGGCTTCAACCAATAGGCATATTGTGTGGGTAGTCCTGTGGGCAGGGCATCTGATGAAGAAATCGCATCTAGCATGCAAGCACCTCTATATGTCTCCTAAGTAAAGTTTAGCCTTTTTGTCACCAAATCTGCTGCTCCATCAAGTTATTACAGGCACTGTGCCCCTGACATCACCATTTCCCACAGCAAGAGCAGAGTGCAACAAGATGGCATGCTCTACAGCCACTTCTTTGAAGGGCTGAGTTGCTTGATGTTGAGGCTACCCCCTCTGGTGCCCCACCTCTCAACAGCATTGTGTAAAGTTTCTCCTGCAACAAGATTGAGTGAATTAGGTTTAAGTTGTAAAATTAGGTCTACCCATTGATTAAAATTGGACAACTATATTGAGAGTATTGTCCTGTTCAAGTAAAAGAAAGGTCTAAGGCTTTGCATGCAAATAAGAAAGGCTATTACCACAGGAATAAGATCTTTATTTAAGAGGAATGAGATTCACTGGCTGAATGGCCTTTACATGCCCTGGATTTTCCTTCAGTTGCTAGATATTTCTGCTATGAAATTCAACTGCAGATACACTGTAGCTTGATTCCAGTGGTAATGCAGAATGTATTTTACTTTGTTTTTTTACCTTCACTGACCAAGGTTCATTTGTTAAAGGGTGACTTAAAACTTACAAGTTGAGTAGAAAAAACTTGGTGGAGCTCTTTCATCCAAAAAGTAAAAGAATTGTGGATTAAGTTACCATAGAGGCCCTTTGATGTGGTTTCTGTACAGGGCTTCAGAGACAACTAGACATGTTCTTTTGGAGAGAGAAGAAATCGAGGAATACAATGAGAAGTAGTTTAGGTTAATCAAAGGACAGATTTGTTGGCTAATGACCTTTGTCCATTCTGAAGAATTAACATTCTCGAGATGGAAAGGCAATGAGGGGATAGGTATGATCACACTAGAGAGGGTACAGAAAGATTTATAAGGATGTTGCCAGGAATTAAGAATTCTAGCTATCAGGAAAGGTAAAATAGGTTGTTGTTTTTATTCTTTTGAACAGAGAAGGCTGAGAGGGGTTTTAATTGAGATGCATAAAGTTATAAGGGGCCTACATAGAGTGGATAAGAAGGATGTATTTCCCTTAGCAGGGTTGGGGAGGGGGGATGCATAAGTTTAAAATAATTGGTAGAAGAATTGGAGGAGAGATGAGGAGAAATCTTTGAGGTTCATGGGGATTTGGAACTTAATTCCTGAAAGGGTGGTGGAGGCATAAATCCTCAATCGATTAAAAAATTATTTGGGACATGTACTTGAAGTGCTGTAACCTGCAGAGCTACAGATCAAGAACTGGAATGTGAGATTAGGCTGGTTGCTTCTTTTCTGCTGGCACAGATTGGATGGGATGAATAGCCTTCATGTGGCACTTTTAGACTTATTCTTATTGGAAAAAGAAAGTGGTGGGCAGAACATTGCAAAATCCTTAGCCTCAGGGGAACAGGATTATACAATGTGATCCTCAATACCTTTCAATTGGATTATCATTGTTCACAAGTGACAAAATTTCTATTATGGTTCTATGATTTTGCAACATTTCTGCCCTTCAGCCAGGTGGCAAGTAGTATGGAAATGGGATAAATTGAATTTCCTTCTAATTTATCCACCGTCCCTCAGTGTCTATCAGATCAAAATAGCCAAATTGGGATTTGAAGCCTGTGAAGAACCAAAGGAAAGAAGCGTATCATACCACATCATAATGCAACGTGTTATTGCATCAAAATGTCACGTTGTGTGAGTGTCTTGCACCAAAATATATTAAAGCAAGTGTTTTATTCAAAGCAAACTGTGAATTGAGAAATGATCCATTAATTATTGAATCTTCCTTCAATCTGAATTATTCAAAGGCAAATCAATATCCAAAAAGATCAAATATTATTTTAAAAATTAATTTTGAGAATGTAATATGTGGCACTTTTATGCTTATTCTTATTGAAAAAAGAAAGTGATGGGAAGAACAAAGGCTTTGTAAAGTCCTTAGCCTCAGAGGAACAGGGTTATGCAATGTGATCCTCAATATCTTTCAATTGGTTTATCACTGTTCACAAATGGCCAATGATTTGTCTCAGACAGCAGATTGACACATAGGGTGGGATTTTCTGGTCCCGCCAGAAGTGGGCAACATCACAGGTGGGACCGAAAATTTGACTTTTGGCCAGTCCCCAAATTCTACCATCCCACCTTCGACGATGCCCGCAGCTGGTGGGATCGTAAAATCCCACCATAGACTGGAGAATTTAAGACCACTATTTTAGCTTCTGACAAACAGATCTGATGAATATGTGAAAGTTACATAAAATTTACTTACTGCACCTAACTGCATAAGTCTCTTGATAAAACCATGATCAGCACTTACACTGAGTGATACTTGGAAGTCTGAGCATTGTGACATTTTTACTTGTCAATCTGAAATCAATCATTTGCAGTGTTGGCTGAAAGTCATGCCTGTAAAGCACTAATTAACCTGGGAAGCGTTTGCATAAATTTTAGACTACTTTTGCTAGAATGTGCAGAAAGTGAGAGTTTCCTTTAAGCACGTATTCCACTTAACAACAGTTTTTAAAGCTGTTTTCTCATTCAACATTCATGTAGCACTTACCTTGAATGTATAAAAGAAAGAATGTCTTACATGTTTTTCCTGTACAGATGTTAAATTTCCCGGTCAAATATTTGATTTGATTATTGATCTCTAAATTGGGGTGAATGCTAATCCAGAATAACACAAATTACAGGGGACAGCAAGTTTATTTTTTGTGGGGTACTTTTCTATTCAAAGAGAATGGTGTCTAAAATTAACCTAACCTTTTCTCCTTTTAAACATATACTTAACCCATTTATTTCCCCCCTCTCCTTTCCTCCACTTTTAATAATTCCTATTATAACTCTTCATCCCAGCCCCTTGCCAGACATGATAAGTAGATAATTTCCCTCCTTCCACTTATTCAACTTGGCTGTCTGGTGCTCCTTGAGCTTTGCTTGCTTTTACAATTCAGCTTTAACTCAAAAACATCTCAAAGAAGAATAAAGAAAACACTCTGTCTTTCCCCACTCTGTCCCACAAGTTTGAAATCAGAATGTCATCTCATATTATCACTGATCTTTTCAGAATGTCAGAAAACACAAGTGAGTTAATTGGCTAACTTCAAAGTTCAACTGGTAATTTAATTTTTTCTAAGTTCCAGAGAACATTACAAGAAGACAGGTCCACTTCTTTCTCTTGCTGACCCCCTTTCCAAAATTTATAGAAGGTTTAACAGAGGCTACAATGGGTGAGAAGTGACTGAAGCATTCTGGAAGAAGTCACTGCAGCCACCTTGATTCAGGAGGACCCACTGTTAAAGAATGGAATATCTCCAAACATTACATTGTTTCCATCCCTCCCTCCTCCTCAAACCTAAAAAAAAGAGAGGAAGAGGCAGTGCCTTCAGGAGTGCACCAGACCTGTGAGGGACACTCTTCAGAAAGTGGATTTTAAAGAAAAAGCAGCTGATTGGTGAGTAAGTCCTGGGAGCAGACTCAGAGGGAGGAGCACCGGAGCAGTGAGTATAAATCTAGCTTACCTCAGGGATTCGCAGCCTTGTCTCCAGGGAGCAGACTCGGAGGGTGGAGCAATGGAACGATGACCCCGGGGCACAGAGTAACTGAAGCCAAAACTGAAAAAGTGACATCACAGGAAAGGTGTGACCTGATTGGTTGGTAGGAAATCTGTACCAAATTTAGGGAAAAAAACACTGCAAAGCTAATTAATAAATTAATTATCTAAGTCGAGATGGCTGGGCAGGTGATGTACTGTAGCTGTATGATGTTGGAGCTGGCAGATCCCATTGCGATCTGCAGTGACCACATCTGCAGCAAGTGTTGGCTGCTGGAGGAACTCCGGCTCAGAATTGATGAGCTGAAGTCCGAGCTCCGGACGCTGCTGCAAATCCGGAAGGGCGAGAGTTACCTGGATGCTTTGTTTCAGGAGGCGGTCAAACACGGTTGATTAGGTATCTCAAGTTCAGTCAGTGGTCAGGGTCAGCAGGGTATGACTGCAAATGAGGCAGGTAGAGCGATCCTGTGTTCAGGAACAGAGGAGACTCAGATCTTGACCTTGTCCAACAGGTATGAGGTACTTGCTCCCTATGTGGATGAGGAACAGGGCTGTAGGGAGGATGAGCCAGCTGACCAAGGCACAGGAGGCCATTCAAGAGGGAGGAGCAAAAAGACAAGTGGTAGTTGTAGGAGATTCTATAATTAGGGGAATTGATAGCATCCTTTGTAAGCAGGATCAAGAGTCCCGCATGGTACATTGCCTGCCCAGTGCCAGGGTAAGGGACATCTCTGACTGGCTTGAAAGGATATTGGAGAGGGAGGAGGAGGATCCAGTTGTTGTGGTTCATGTCGGGACAAATAACATAGGTAAGACTAGGAAAGAGGACCTGTTTGGGGATTATCAGGAACTAGGAACTAAATTAAAGAACAGGTCCTTAAGGGTTATAATCTCCGTATTACTACCCGTGCCATGTGCAAATTGGCATAGGGACACATGAATAAGGGAAGTAAACACGTGGCTAAAGGAGTGGTGCGGGAAAGAGGGGTTCCATTTCATGGGGCACTGGCATCAGTATTGGAACAGGAGGGATCTGTACTGTTGGGATGGTCTCCACCTGAAACGATCTGAGACCAATGTTCTAACGAAAAGGGTAAATAGGATGGTCAACAGGACTATAAACTAGAAAGTGGGGGGGTAGAAAAGGGTAAAACTCCAAGAAGTATGACTAATGGGAAACAAAGCAGCAGGTTAGAGTGTGGAGAGGGGGTGGATTCAACTTCATGGAAATTTATGAAAAAACTGAAAAGAAAGGAGAGCCCAGGAGAGGCTATTAAAGTCCCCAGAACATAAAATAGGACAGAGTGTTTGGAAAGGGCTAGGAATCTAACTTCAAGCACATCAGATAAAGGGACAACTATGAGAAAGGGGACGGGAAATACAGGATTGAAGGTGTTGTATCTGAATGCACGCAGTATACGAAATAAGGTAAATGAGCTTGTGGCACAGATTGAAATTGGCAGGTATGATGTGGTGGGCATCATGGAGACATGGCTGCAAGGGGATCAGGACTGGGAGCTAAATATTCAAGGATATACATCCTATCGAAAAGATAGGCAGGTTGGCAGAGGGGGTGGGGTTGCTTTGTTCGTAAGAAATAAATATAAATCAATAGCAAGAAATGACGTAGGGTCAGATGATGTAGAATCAGCGTGGGTAGAGTTGAGGAACCGCAAAGGTAAAAAAACCACATTGGGAGTTATGTACAGGCCTCCGAACAGTAGTCAGGATGTGGGGCACCAGGTGCACCAGGAGATAGAAAAGGCTTATAAGAAAGGCAAGGTTACAGTGATCATGGGGGATTTCAATATGCCGGTAGACTGGGAAAATCAGGTTGGTAGTGGATCCCAAGAAAAGGAATTTGTGGAATGTCTACGAGATGGCTTTTTGGAGCAGCTTGTGGTGGAGCCCACTAGGGAACAGGCAATTCTAGATTTAGTGATGTGTAATGAGGCAGATTTGATGAGGGAGCTTAAGGTGAAGGGACCCTTAGGAGGAAGTGACCATAATATGATAGAATTTACCCTGTAATTTGAGAGGAAAAAGCTGGAAGCAGATGTAACAGTATTAGAGTTGAATAAAGGCAACTACAGAGGCATGAGGGAGGAGCTGGCCAGAATTGACTGGGAGATGAGCCTAGCAGGAAAGAGAGTGGAACAGCAGTGGCAGGAGTTTCTGGGAGTAATTTGGGAGACACAGCAAAAATTCATCCCTAGGAAGAAGAAGCATACTAAAGGGAGGACGAGGCAACCATGGCTGACAAGGGAAGTCAGGGACAGCATAAAAGCTAAAGAGAAAGCATACAATGCAGCGAAGAGCAGTGGGAAACCAGGGGATTGGGAAGCCTACAAAGACCACCAGAGGACAACCAAAAAAGAAATAAGGAGAGAAAAGATTAAATATGAGGGTAAACTAGCCAGTAATATAAAAGAAGATTGCAGAGCTTTTTTAGATATATAAAGGGTAAGAGAGAGGGAAAAGTGGACATTGGGCCGCTGGAAAATGACGCTGGAGAAGTAGTAGTGGGGAACAAAGAAATGGCGGAGGAACTGAATAGGTACTTTGCGTCAGTCTTCACAGTGGAAGACACAAGTAACATCCCCAAAGTTCAAGAGAGTCAGGGGGCAGAGGTGAGTGTGGTGGCCATTACCAAGGAGAAGGTACTAAGAAAACTGAAAGTTCTGAAGGTGGATGAATCACCTGGGCCAGATGGATTACACCCCAGAGTTCTGAAGGAGATAGCTGAAGAGAGGCGTTAGTTGTGGTCTTTCAGGAATCACTGGAGTCAGTGAGGGTCCCAGAGGACTGGACAATCGCTCATGTAATCCCCTGTTTAAGAAGAGAGTGAGGCAAAAGATGGGAAATTACAGGCCAACAGCATGACATCGGTCGTTGGTAAGATTTTAGAGTCCATTATTAAGGATGAGATTTCAGAATACTTGGAAATGCATGGTAAAATAGGGCAAAGTCAGCATGGTTTCATCAAGGGGAGGTCATGCCTGACAAATCTGTAAAATTATTTGAGGAGGTAACGAGTAGGTTAGACAAAGGAGAGCCAATGGATGTTATCTACTTGGACTTCCAGAAGGCCTTTGACAAGGTGCCGCACAAGAGGCTGCTCAGAAAGATAAGAGCCCATGGTGTTAGAGGCAAGGTACTAGCATGGATAGAAGATTGGCTGTCTGGCAGGAGGCAGAGAGTGGGGATAAGGGGGTCCTTCTCAGGATGGCGGCCAGTGACTAGTGGAGTTCTACAGGGGTCAGTGTTGGGATCACAACTTTTCACTTTATACATTAATGATCTAGATGAATGAACTGAGGGCATCCTGGCTAAGTTTGCAGATGATACAAAGATAGATGGAGGGACAAGTAGTATTGAGGAGGCAGGGAAGCTGCAGAAGGATTTGGACAGGTTAGGAGAATGGGCAAAGAAGTAGCAGATGGAATACAATGTGGGGAAGTGTGAGGTCATGCACTTTGGTAGGAAGAAGAAGCCTAGACTATTTTCTAAATGGGGAGAGAATTCAGAAATCTGGAGTGCCAAGGGACTTGGGAGTCCTAGTCCAGGATTCTCTTAAGGTTAACTTGCATGTTGAGTCGGGTAGTTAGGAAGGCAAATGCAATGTTGGCATTTATTTCGAGAGGGCTAGAATATAAAAGCAGGGATGTGCTGCTGAGGCTTTATAAGGCTCTGGTCAGACCACATTTAGAATATTGTGAGCAATTCTGGGCTACGTATCTCAGGAAGGATGTTCTGGCCCTGGAAAGGGTCCAGAGGAGGTTCACGAGAACGATCCCAGGAATGAAAGGCTTAACATATGAGGAACGTTTGAGGACTCTGGGTCTACACTCGATGGAGTTTAGAAGGATGAGGGGGGATCTGATTGAAACTTACAGAATACTGAAAGGCCTGGATAGAGTGGACGTGGGGAAGATGTTTCCATTAGTAGGAGAGACTAGGACTCGAGGGCACAGCCTCAGAGTAAAGGGAAGACCTTTTAGAACAGAGATGAGGAGAAACTTCTTTACCCAGAGAGTGATGAACCTATGGAATTCATTGCCACAGAAAGCTGTGGAGGCCAGGTCATTGAGTGTATTTAAGACCGAGATAGATAGGTTCTCGATTGGTAAGGGGAGAAGGCGGGAGAATGGGGTTGAGAAACTTAACACCCATGATTGAATGGCGGAGCAGATTCGATGGGCCGAATGGCCTAATTTCTGCTCCTATGTCTCATGGTCTTATGGAATGCAATTAGAATGCTGTCATCTCTTGCTCACCCACTCAAACGCAGTAAAGTTTTTGAAATTTATCCTCCAACTTCATTTCAAACAATTTTGAAAAACTTTTGTGTAGAAACTACTAGAAGCTAAAGGAAAAAATATCCTCAGTATAGTTGACTGAATTGTACTTATGCATTCTGGGGAATTAGGTACTCTGCAGGAGCTCCAACCTCATGATTCAAATTCAAGTCACTGGGCTAAATTTTACATGCCCGCGGCAGGCATGTTTCCCATGGTGGAGGAGGGGGGAGGGGCACATAAGATGAGGTGACTGCCCATCCCACCATCTTTTCGCCCATCCCCAAGCTCACCTCCATAATACCCGGGGTGGACAGGCACCGAAATCAGCTACCTGCCCATCATAATTAAATCAACAATTAAGGGTCAATTAGGCTTGTTATCAAGCCAATTGGCCATGATAATATGCTACCACACCATGAAACGTTTGGTGTGGGCAGCAAGGTGGGAGCGGGAAGCCCAATTTTTAAACTTTAAGGTTTAAAGGGCAAGAAGGGCCCCTTTGCTAGTTACAGGGCAGCCCCGCTTAGGTTGAGCCTCCTTGCTTTCTTTCCAATTCACTCCTTCCCTTAAATTCAACCTTCCTTCCCACTGCCCCTCTCCATAACCTATCCAAACCCTCCTGGCCCAAGACCCCAGACTTACCTACACGTGATCCAAGGTCTTGGGGACCTCTCTTCACCAGCTGTCCTGGCAGTCGTGACTGATACCTTCCTAACACTGCTGGGACTGATGGAGCTGCCAACCAATCGGATTGGACACAAAAAATGACAGAATTGCAATGGCTTGAAGCCAAATGATGCAGACAGATATTGCTTGCATATGTAAATTTCTTACAGATTTTAATGTAGAAAATATAGATATTTTCAGATTTGGCCAATAGTTAATTGCAACTCCAATGTGATTGAAATCTCCAATCGGTCTTTAAAGTTGAAGAAAGTTGGACTAAACTATAAGTTTGTTAAACAGTTACCTGATTTAATTTCCCATAGGGCTGCAGCTTTAACAGTTATTGGTTTTTGTTATTTGCATATTGCATGCCTAGATTTTCGAAAGCTCTGATCATTGGCATTAATCAATGTCAATCTAAATTCTTAATGCTGAAGGGCTAAGTAAGGGCTTCAGTTTAGAAAAAGGACATTGATAGCATTGCAATTTGAAAGTAGTAAGTAAGGATCATCAGAAATTCCTGGCCTGAAAGCCATAATTAATTATTCACTATCAAGTTTCACGTTTTCTGCTACAGAGGACAGAATGGTACAACTCGAAGTCTGCCACGCTTTGTATCTGGCCTTTCAACTTAATTAAAGTGACAAGCCCAGTGGTCTATATTGAATTTTATTGTCAAAGGTTTTGGTTATGTTCTCCTCTCTTAGGCTTGTGGGCTTCATGTAGCTCTCTTGTAAAGAACTTGGATAGATGACCCACTTCCAGTGCTTCACCACTGTTAAACTGTAACAGTTCTTACCTGAGTTAAGAAAATGAGGTGAAAGGTCACCATGAGGAAGCACCTGGCCTCTTCATGACATACTCCAATAGTCTAACTGAGGCTTAGAATCCATGAAAGAGAAGGTATAACAATGATCCTGTGGCCTACCACTCTGTTATGCACCAATCTGATCCACTACCCAGCTACCGTAAACACTATAATACTTTACTTGGCAAATGTGTGAAATATTTCAAAGTGCAATGTTCATGCAAGAACTATTATATGAATATAAGATCTCAACTGTTCCATGCCTGTGTAGTAATCATTTTAGAGAAGTTGCTCCTGTAATTGCAGTATTGGTTACACTCAGGACTTTATAGGGTCTATAACCGTTGGGAACTTGCACGATTGACCATGTTTGTCATTGTCAATAAGTAATAAGTGAGATATGCCATGTGTCACATTGCATTATTATGTGATGGAATACATCACTCTGCTGACAGCCTCACCTAAGCCAATAAACATTTGCTCTTGGTGCTTAGCTCACCAGGGTAGTGAATGGCAATTGCCTGTTTATTGGATTTATGACATTATTCACTGTTAATTACACCATAGCTACTTAAAAGTGGACAATAATGATGTGGGTGACCTACTATTGGTGTGATTAATGGTCTTCAACTGACTCAGTCAGTGAAGGGCAATGAAAACTTTAGTTTCACCTCTGCAGCCAGGAAAATGCTCTGAGTTCTCTTTCAATTCTCTCAGTTTTTAATTGTACTATCAAACTGAGATGCATGTCAATATTATCAGGGAAGCACTCACAATGTCCTTTGCCATTCGAGCTGGAACACCGTGACTCTATTGCCCCTACTGTCAGTTGTCGAATTGGAGAGTTATCTTCAGGCCCTTGAAAGCTTGTCCTTCTGATGCCTGCCTAGGGGTGAAGGGAAGTGACTTGGACACTGTTGCTATCCTTCTGTCCATCAACCTGTCCCTCAGGGACCACAACTGACCCTCGGCTACTGTAGAGTTGCCATGCCTGGTATATATTGTCCAGCTTCCATCCAATTACATTCAACCACCCTCAGAGGTCATCTGGAGGTCAATGGACAGGAGTTTAGCAGATGATTTGCACTGCTCCTAAATGAACCTTCTTCCCAGTCATATACCCATGTTGCCTTGCTCCAATTTATCCTGACACTAAGCCTGACATTGATCCTGCCCCAAGGGTCTAGGACTCATCTCAATGATCCCTGCTGCTCCAACAGATTGGGCTTTTTGCACTTAGTGTCTCTCCTGTCTCACAAGTCCTGCAGCGGTCATTGTTGCCTCAAGGGTGCCTTTGAGGGGAGAAGCAGGTGTGTCTGGTTCAGAGGGAGGGAGGGCAGGGGTTTGTGAGGAGGCTGAAGTGCTGGGGTGAAGTGGGAGGGTTTTGAGGAAGGCAGCTGTGCCTGAAGTGTTCAACTCACATTAGCACTCTCATTGTCTACCATCACAACATTTCTCATCTTCTTTCCCAAGATGTTCAGCCTCCTCACTCTCCTTCTGATCCCCACCACCCTTCCCACCTCCTCCTGTTTAGCATCCTCCCAGTGTCCTCTGCCTATGTGTCCACTGATACTTGTAGAGCATTGGGAGAATAAAATATTACAATGGGGCATCATGTTCATTCATTAGGGTATATAGTCAGTGGACACAGCATGGACAAAGGCAGTTTATCACACTAGCATTCTCACACCGTGAGTTACTCTTTCCACTCTGCAGACATGGATAGAACCAGTATTTCTAGCCACTGAATAGCCACTGAACTCATGCATAATTTCAAAATGTTTTAACAAACCCATTTCTTGGTTCATCCTTGGCTTGCTGGTCAGGAGGCAAGGCAAGAGGTTGTGGGACTCACTTGCTGGCAGTGAACCTTGCCCTGGACCATGCTGTGGCACTGTGGAACTCTTGCAGCTTCAGAGCTCTGGCCTCAATCTGAGTCCTCCTTCACAATGCATAAACTCCCATGTGTTACTTACCCTTGAAGAGGAAAAGTGAAAATAAGGAACTGTTTAGGTAGGTTATTTTGTGGGAAATAAAGGTGTTGATCTGACAAGGTTCATTTTCTTTAGCAGAGACTGAAGCTGTCATGCTTCATTAATTGTCCACTTTGAAAAGCCTGTCTCCCATGGAAATCAGTACATATGACTCACTTGTTTTTGGTTTCTGCCTTGAGCAAACAGACCATATGTTGAAAGCAACTTATTTTCACCCACTGAAGGTCAACTTCTATGCATTTCAAACCATTCTTTAAAAAACAATAACAGAGACTGGCAACTTCTGGTTTTCAATACTTATAATAGGATTGTGAGTTCTGAATTGAAGCCTGACAATGCTTTCCTTGCCTACCCATGTCAGTCATTGTATTTTTTAATGACACTGGTCTGCCGCTATCATGGACAAAATGTATTTGCTTTCTTACTGCCCTTTCATACTGTAATTAGTATCTTTTGTAATGAAAATGTTATTTTCTTACCCTTGGAATGTGTATTCCAATTAAATAATTCAGCAACAAGTGTTGGTGAGTTTACTATAAATAAGGTTATTTATTCTCACACACTTAACCCAAATTAAATGCAACGTCACAGACCATTGGTCTCATGCACACACCCATGCACACAAAGATTGGATACAGATTAAAGTTATCTCAGTTTTTAATCTACAATCTCTGGTCTCCTGCCTGGTAGGTTGATGGTCTTTTGAATGGATTCAGTGACTTAAAGTTGAATTGAGGGTCTTGTAAGATGAAGGTTTCACAGCAGGATGTGAGATTTCTTGTAGTCAAATATCTAGAAGGTTGTTTTTCAGGTGAACATTGAAAACTGGAACAAAAACAGAATTACCTGGAAAAACTCAGCAGGTCTGGCAGCATCGGTGGAGAAGAAAAGAGTTGACATTTTGAGTCCTCATGACCCTTCAACAGAACTAGGTGAATCCAAGAAGGGGGGTGAAATATAAGCTGGTTTAAGGTAGAGGGGGCGGGGGGGGGGGGGGTGGGTGGTTCGGGTAGGGGGAGAGAAGTGGAGGGGGGGTGGTGGTTGTAGGGACAAGCAAGCAGTGATGGGAGCAGATAATCAAAAGATGTCACAGACAAAAGAACAAAAGAACACAGAGGTGTTGAAGTTGGTGATATTATCTAAACTAAGGTGCTAATTAAGAATAGATGGTAGGGCACTCAAGGTATAGCTCTAGTGCGGATGGGGGGGCAAAAAGATTTAAAAATAATGGAAATAGGTGGGAAAAGAAAAATCTATATAAATTATTGGAAAAAAACAAAAGGAAGGGGGAAGAAACAGAAAGGGGGTGGGGATGGAGGAGGGAGTTCAAGACCTAAAGCTGTTGAATTCAATATTCAGTCCGGAAGGCTGTAAAGTGCCTAGTCAGAAGATGAGGTACAGTTTGCGTTGGGCTTCACTGGAACAATGCAGAAAGGCAAGGACAGACATGTGGGCAAGAGAGCAGGGTGGAGTGTTAAAATGGCAAGCGACAGGGAGGTTTGGGTCATTCTTGCGGACAGACCGCAGGTGTTCTGCAAAGCGGTTGCCCAGTTTATGTCTGGTCTCTCCAATGTAGAGGAGACCACATTGGGAGCAACGAATGCAGTAGACTAAGTTGGGGGAAATGCAAGTGAAATGCTGCTTCACTTGAAAGAAGTGTTTGGGCCCTTGGACGGTGAGGAGAGAGGAAGTGAAGGGGCAGGTGTTACATCTTTTGAGTGGGCATGGGGAGGTGCCATAGGAGGGGGTTGAGGAGTAGGGTGTGATGGAGGAGTGGACCAGGGTGGCCTGGAGGGAACGATCCCTACGGAATGCTGCTGGGGGGGTGAAGGGAAGATGTGTTTGGTAGTGGCATCATGCTGGAGTTGGTGGAAATGGTGGAGGATGATCCTTTGAATGCGGAGGCTGGTGGGGTGATAAGTGAGAACAAGGGGGACCCTTTCATGTTTCTGGGAGAGAGGAGAACGCATGAGGGCGGATGCGCGGCAGATGGGCCGGACACGGTTGAGGGCCCTTTCAACGACTGTGGGTGGAAAACCTTGGTTAAGGAGGAAGGAGGACATGTCAGAGGAACTGTTTTTGAAGGTAGCATCATCAGAACAGATGCGACGGAGGTGAAGGAACTGAGAGAATGGGATGGAGTCCTTACAGGATACGGGGTGTGAGGAGCTGTAGTCGAGGTAGCTGTGGGAGTCTGTAGGCTTGTAATGGATATTGGTGGACAGTCTATCACCAGAGGTTGAGACAGAGAGGTCAAGGAAGGGAAGGGAAATGTCAGAGATGGACCACGTGAAAATGATGGAGGGGTGGAGATTGGAAGCAAAATTAGTAAATCTTTCCAAGTCCCGACGAGATCATGAAGCAGCACCGAAGTAATCATTGATATACCGGAGAAAGAATTGTGGAAGGGGGCCGGAGTAGGACTGGAACAAGGAATGTTCCACATACCCCATAAAGAGACAGGCATAGCTGGGGCCCATGCGGGTACCCATAGCCACACCTTTTATTTGGAGGAAGTGAGAGGAGTTGAAGGAGAAATTGTTCAGTGTGAGAACATGTACAGCCAGACGGAGGAGAGTAGTGGTGGATGGGGATTGTTCGGGCCTCTGTTCGAGGAAGAAGCTAAGGGCCCTCAGACCATCCTGGTGGGGGATGGAGGTGTAGAGGGATTGGACATCCATGGTGAAGAGGAAGCGGTTGGGGCCAGGGAACTGGAAATTGTTGATGTGACGTAAGGTGTCAGAGGAATCATGGATGTAGGTGGGAAGGGACTGGACAAGGGGAGAGAGAAGGGAGTCAAGATAATGAGAAATGAGTTCTGTGGGGCAGGAGCAAGCTGACACGATCGGTTTACCATGACAGTTCTGTTTGTGGATTTTGTAGGAAGTAGAAGCGGGCCGTCCGAGATTGGGCAACTATCAGGTTGGAAGCTGTGAGAGGAAGATCCCCAGAGGAGATGAGGTCAGTGACAGTCCTGGAAACAATGGCTTGATGTTCAGTGGTGGGGTCATGGTCCAGGGACAGGTAGGAGGAGGTGTCTGCGAGTTGACGCTCAGCCTCCGCGAGGTAGAGGTCAGTGCGCCAGACAACAACAGCACCACCCTTGTCAGTGGGTTTGATGACAATGTCAGGGTTGGACCTGAGAGAACGGAGTGCAGTAAGTTCAGAGAGAGAGAGATTAGAATGGGTGAGAGGAGCAGAGAAATTGAGACGACTAATGTCGCGCTGACAGTTCTCAATGAAAAGATCAAGAGAAGGTAAGAATCCAGAGGGAGGGGTCCAGGTGGAGGGAGAATATTGGAGGTGGGTAAAAGGATCCGTTGAATGGGGAGAGGACTCCTGCCCAAAGAAGTGAGCACGGCGACGAAGACGGCGGAAGAAGAGTTCAGCATCATGCCGAGCACGAAATTCATTGAGGTGAGGGCGTAAGAGTATGAAACTAAGTCCTTTGCTGAGCACTGAACGTTCAGCATCAGAGAGGGGAAGGTCAGAGGGTATAGTGAATACACGGCTGGAGCTGTGATTGGAAGATGGGGTGGGGACGGAGGGACAGGCAGGGGTGGAGGGTCCTAGATGGGTGTTGGTGTCGATGAGTTGTTGGAGCTTGCGTTCCTTAGCACTTGAGAGAAAGTGAAAAAGTTTCTTGTTGAGGCGTTGGATGAGACGAAGAGTGAAAACTGGACCATGTTATGTATTCTGGCTGCCTGATGTCTTGCAGTTTGTTTTCCATTTGGTTTACAGGCTGGTTGAACTGATGCTTCTGATGGCTTTAGTGGAACCACCTACACACAGCTCTTAGCTGATCGTTTAAGCTAACAAATAAAACATCACTGTCTCCATATGGCTTTTCACAAGTTCAAGACAGTTTCCAAATAAGGTGTGGCATTCAGGTTTATTCCGCATCTTGTGTTGTTAGTTAACACCTCTGGGGGTTTGAGGCAGTCAGTGTCTTTGTTTGAAAATGATCCATTCAAATTCAATAATACCCCTTTGATAGGTTTCAGGGAAGGACATTGACTCACCTCAGTCTGGAATGCTCTTTGGTTCCCTCTTGAAAAAAGGGAGTGCTTCTAATCCACAGAAGGAGTTAGGTGACCTTGGGCAGCCAGCCTTTTCGTCCAGTTTTTTTTTAAATACAAAGTTAGTTTGTAGTTCAGAATATGACATGCAGGCACTTCGCATGACACTGCACAGGGGTTGACTGCATGGCACTCAAAGCTTTGGACACTTCATTCCAAGCCAGCTGGTTGGCTTTTCAGGAAGCACTCAATCTGGCAGTTGCCAACAAGTTGTCTTGCCAATGTTCTGCTTTTTCCATGTGGGCACGCAGATCCTCATCCATAAAGTGTGCTTACTTCTTTTATTTCATTCCTCCTGCAAGATTACTTTTTACAACCTTTTACAAAGTTTCTTTTTGAATGAAAGCAACTTTATTGAGGTTGATTTACAGTGATTTCAGAAGTTGTGGTTCACTTATCTCTCAGTAGCAAACTTCAATCTGAGTTATGGCACTTGTTCTCAGCTTTTAATCTGTAAGACAAGTCACTGATGATGCTATACACAAGGCCCCAATTCATCATTGCCATCACAACACCATTAACAATTCAATATTCCTGAAATTTGTAATGCAGCACATAGATCAATATGAAGGGGGAGTGCCCAGAAAGGTGTTCATTGCCAAACTTTCTGTTTCAGGATATTCAGCCCATTGCATGCAAACTTGAATTAACAGTGAGGAACCCCTCTTCAATATCTTTACAAGAAATTGTTTGAGAATTCTGTTACGGACAGGAGAGGGTTTAATTTAAACGACACTAATTTCTCCTCTCATCATCTGTCCATAACCAGAAAGGTGTTTTGTTTTATTTCCCCCTTTATAAGTGGTGGCATATTTCCCAACACCTCAGTTTTTGTGCGACCCAATTTTCTATCAATAAACCTATGGCAAACTTAAGATAGGATGAGCTTATAGGATTACTTAATTTGCACACACTCAAAATGCGAAAAGAAGATTCACAATGTCTCCCCTCACATTCATATAGTAAAGAGAGGGATAGTGAAAATAAATATTTACGATGCCAGAGGCCCCAAAGGAAAGAAATATTGTTTTATGTGGGTTCCAGTGTCTAGAATCAAAGTCCAATGAGGTATTACTTCACAGAACAAAAACAGAATTACCTGGAAAAACTCAGCAGGTCTGGCAGCATCGGCGGAGAAGAAAAGAGTTGACGTTTCGACGTCAACTCTTTTCTTCTCCGCCAATGCTGCCAGACCTGCTGAGTTTTTCCAGGTAATTCTGTTTTTGTTTTGGATTTCCAGCATCCGCAGTTTTTTTGTTTTTATTACTTCACAGATGTCAGTGGTTTGAAGAGTGATGCTGGATAATTCACTTTTCTGGTGGGGTTGACTTCACACGATGAGATAAGCATGCAGAGATGAATCAGTCTTATTGGTGATGGTACAGAATTTCCAGCAGAAACAGTGTAGATAGGGGCCAGGTATTCCACCTGGACAGAGCTCCTTGTCTGTGACACTGCTAGTTAGATGGTAAACAGCAGACTGAGCTATGCAGTTCAGCAAGGCAATGTTACTTGTTCCACAAGCCAGAGGCCCATGTCACATGACTCCCATCTCTCCACCAGGTCTTTGACAAAGGATGTCTATCATCTGGATTCCATTGACTGTTAAATGTCTCAGACATTTGGAATTGAAAGGAAGGTTGCAAGGCCTCTGCCTTAGCAAACAATCCATCTCCTGTTGGCCAGCCTGGGGTATTAAATACAAATTACTTTTGTGTAGCTCTCTTTGAATTTGGGCTGTGCAGCCCAAAGGTGGTCATTAGTGGCTCCTCAGAAATAACGAGCTGTGTGTTTTCCCAAAACTGCCAGGTAGCTTCTTTTGTTTGGGGGGTCACAGATATTATAAAATTTTAAAATTTTAGAAATAGCAACGATAGATATTTTATTAAAAAATACAGTGTGAGGTCTTAGTCCCTCACAATTCTATAAAGCAACTGTTATCAGTGCTTTTAGTATAATAGAGAACATGTACTAAAATAATAACAACTTGCACTTGTGTAGAAATGTTGTGTTTGCTTTATGTAGCAAGAATGTTCCAGGGATGAGGAATTTCAATGATGTGGATAGATCGGAGAAGCTGGGGCTGATGTCCTTCGAGAAGAGCGGAGTAGGAGGACATTTGATAGAGGTGTTCAAACTCATGAGGGGTCTGGGCAGAGTATATCTGGAGAAACTTGTTATATTGGTGGAAGGATTGAGAACACCAATTTAGAATGATGGGGAAAAAAAGCAATGGCAACATGAGGAAAATCTTTTTGAGCAGCAAGTTGTTAAAGTATAGAACATCTGAGGGTGTGGTGGAGGCAGGTTCAATAGAGGCTTTTAAAGGAGAATAGAATAATCATCTGAAAATAAAAAAATTGTCGGACTACCGGGCAAAGGCAGGGGAGTGGGACCAGTTGAGTTGCTCTTCCTGAAGGCTGGCACTGACATGACACAGACAAATGGGTCTGTGCTACAACCATTCTATGATTATATTTAATATAGAAATTGTCCCAAGGTCTCAAGGAAAATAAGGGAACAGATGCCAAGAAATGGAGGGAGATTTCAGAAAGTATGATCAAAAGATTGATCAAAAAGATAGGTGTTAAATTGGTTGTTAAATTAGAGAGAAATGCAGAAACTTGTGGAAAAGAGGTAAAATTAATTGAGGTTCTCTGACGTCAATGGTATGGTGAAAGAGAGAGGGGGGATACAAAAGACTAGAGTCAGAGGACTATAGAGTATTGGGAGAAATATAAGATTGGAGCCAGTTATGTGGATGGAGATGGATGCGGTAATTGAGAGATTTGAATTCGAGGACATGGTTTCAAATTTAAAGTGCTGGACAATGGGGAGCCAATATAGGTTAAGACATTGGGCATGTGGGGCTCAGTACAGAACATTACTGCAGGAGACTGAATTGGAACAGCAATAATAGGTGAATGAATCTCAGGAATGTCCAAAGGACAGTAATAGGTGCTTCAGGTATGGCTTACAGCATCATTATGCGATGAAGTACACTAAGCAGAGAGAATGGGTCCTTGAAACGATGCATGACTCAGAGAATTCTGAGGCAGAAGATGAAAATAATGATGTATAAGAATGATTTTGCTGGTCACAAGCAGTTTTAGTCCTGTGATGAATGGGTTACTTATGGACTTAATCAAATGAGCTAGCTAACTCTTGTTCTTTGGCAGTATGGGGAACAGATTGGTTAAAATGGTATCAGATTCATTCAGTAGTCAGGATTGATGTAAGGTTAAAGGATATTAAAGTACTACTTGCTTTCTGTTTGGTGATGACAGCACATTGAGTTCACGAAGGAGAGGTGTAATTCAACATAAAATAGCTGGAATAAGCAACTTTATCTGTTCTAATGTAATCTCTGGCGAGATATCTATGTGTTGGTAAACATTTTATGAAAAAGGCACAAAGGAAACTTAACATGAAGCATGGTAAGGCAATTATTTTTTCAAAGTCAGTGGATCTGCAGTTTACCCAATCAGAACATTACTGTATCCCATTAAAAAAATCTAATGTTTCCAGTCTGAATGTAAGACAACTATTAATGGAATCAGGGATAAGAATCAGAGAGATAAAAGACATAATTTCTTAAAGTTACCTAGATCATTTACTCAGCTAATTGTTAAAGAGTAAAAACCTTGCCAAAGGATGCAGGTGTGGTTGATGAAGAATGTACAAAGCTAATAGATGAGATTAGTGAGAATTGTGAGATCTGTAAGAAATATTGGAGAATGCCACCATGTCCTGTTGTAAGCTTGCTATTGGTATGTGACTTTAATGAAATAGCACTGTGGGTGTACTGACACCTCATGGACTGCAGCGGTTCAAGAAAGCAGCTCACCACCGCCTTCTCAAGGGCAACTAGGGATGTGCAATATATGCTGGCCCAGCCAGCGAAGCCCACATCCCGTGAATGAATAAAAAAAAGTTGCCATGGATCTAAACGTATGGGACAAACACAGAAATATTTTTGTTCTACATTTTATCGACCTGGCAACTAGATTTAGTCTTTCCACAAAAATACCTGGTAAGAACAAAAGGGTTATTATAGACAAAATCATGAAAAATGTATAAGGATCAGACTTGGGGCACCAACAAAGTGTCTGACTGATAATGGAGTAGAATTTGCCAATGGTGAGTTCAGTGACATGTGTGAAAACATAAACATTATGGTCATGAATGTCACAGCAGAAAGTCTTTTCAGCAATGGACTTTTTGAAAGGAATCATGCAGTGACCAATTAAATGGTGCATAAAATGTTAGCTGATCCATCGGAGTGCAAATTTACAACTGCCCTGGCATGGCAGTCCAGACAAAGAATTCAGTTCAGATGGGTGGAGGGTATAGTCCCTCTCAATTGGTCTTCAGGTGAAATCCCAAATTGCCTTCTGTGCTGTGGGATAGTCCTCCTGTTCTCAAAGGTATGGCAATTAGTTCCATTCTTTCTGCACATTTGAATGTTTTACATGTAGGGAGACAGGCTTTCATCGAGGCTGAGACCTGGGAGAAATTTCAGACATCACTGAGCAATGCATATGGCCATCCAAGACAGAATATAATGAATGAGATTTGGGCCAGGGGGCGGGCCCGACATGCTGGAACATAAAATGATGCGCGATGACATCAGGCATGCATCCTGACATCATCGCGCTGTCTTGCAATGGTTCATTCAGTGGGTTTGCGCTGGAGTCGGCTGCATGTACACCGATAATTAAAAGGTCTATTAAGGCCATTAAGGAACTAATTAATTTCAAATTTAGGCTGCCCATCCAACCTAATGGTTGGCGGGCAGGTGAAAAGGCCAAGCAGCCTTTACATTTTTTAGGAAACCTCAACAACAAGGGGGATGAGGTTTCCTAAGGCTTTTGCAAATTGAATAAAAACTTTTTTAGTAAAATAAGAACGTGTCGCATCACATGTGACACAGTCACATGAGGAGACATATTTCATTAAATTTTTATTGAATTTATTTATCTTTTTCAAAAGCATTTCAATCTCCCTGTGGCAGCTCTGTGCCTCAGGCAAGTTGAAGCGCTCTTTCGTGCACATGCGCAAAACAGTGCAGGAACCTACTGACCCTCCCCCCTGCTGCCCGCACAGGTAGCACTACTGCTCGCGTATTATGCTGGGTGGGCCTTAATTGGCCCGCCCGTGTAAAATGGTGGTGCGGACCCAATCGTGTGTGGCTCCACACCCACCCCAGCCCGCTCCCGATGAGTCCACCCAACACGGGAAAAATTCAGGCTTTGGTGTATTATAAAAGGGAGAGTCATAGGGAATGGAAATCCCCTTGCAAGGTAATAATAGGTGATGATTAAGACATTACAAATATGGCAATCAAATTGTTAAGATTCGTTCCTCACAATTATTTGGGATTAATTACACAATCTCTTACTCCAAACAACTGATGGAAGCAAATAAGACACTTTGTACCTCAAATGTTCATGTGTTTTATGATATACATCCTGAGGAACAGTATACAGTAGATCAAGGGCTAGATAGTGGTAATGTGAGTGATCATGATGCACAGGACAGAGCTATTACATCCAAAGGCCAATTGCCCAAAGTGGGTACCTGGGTGACATATATTCCAGAAGGATCAATGGAGGGACACAACAATTATGGGACATACAGGAAAAGCTACTGATAAATAGAAATAATGGTTAAATATTCAGGATAATGGCCAAGAAGCAAGGTCCATGGGCTGACAATGGGGTGAAAGAGTGGAGAGTTTGGAATCACAGTGCAAGTTCTGATAGTGGGTCTGGAAGTGGCTCTTGAATCAGAAAACAATCAAATAAATGAAAAGAACATCCGATAGTGGATGATAGAGATCTCACAGTAGTAGTCCTGATGTATAAAAATTCAAGTGGAGGCTGTAGCTCGAATAGATTACACAATGAAATAAGAGTAACAGTACAGTGTCAGAATGGAATGAGAAGCAGAAATCCTCATAACTATTAAGTTTTTGTGGTTGCTAGCAAAATTGAGGATAAACTAATAAGAGGCAAAACAAGAGGAGTTTAGATAGTTGGAGGAGGTTTGGAGTTTATTTGGAGGTACTTGATAAAGGGTAGCCAGATGGATTTGCACTGAAAATGTCCTTACAGTTGAGACTTAAAAGGCTAAAGCAAGACTAGTTTCTTGGGCTTTGAAAAGTGGCTAAGTGATGCAGATGTTAAGAGTGGACAATCCCACACCTGGAAAAGTCATCTTTAAAATATTATTTAGCTCTTTTAGCCACATATTCTTAGGAGAGTAGATCAATTCACATAAAATTTCTGCGGGGCGATATTTTTCAGAGAGAAGTGTTTCTGAAATATCCCAAAGAGCAGCAATGCAGAAGGAAAATTATGGAAACTAAACAAATGGATAAATAACCTGAATGATGCTTCCAGGGTGTTTTATTTTTCAGTGAGATCTATTTGGTGCAAATAGGCTGTGTTCAGCTAAAAGCAGATCCCACAATGTTTTGTCAGTATCATAAAGGAAATTCTCAGGCAACTTCACAATGCATTATGATGGTTTCTTATGAGGGAGCAGGATGGAAGTTCAGAAATGTGCTATTAAAAAGATTAGAGTAGAATTTAAAACTGGGAGGCAATCTTCTGTGCCATTAAATATTTTTGTTTAGATATTAAGCAGAATAGGTTTGGGATAGTTTTACATCAAAAGTCCTATTTAGAGAGTGTTACTCCCATCCTGGTTAATTGTGCTGGGGCAGAATCTTCTGCCTGTCGGGCGAGCCGGTCAGGAGCAGGCACAGGCGGGCGTGGAGCCAATCACTGCCTGCGATTGGTTGCGCGCTGCCATTTTATGTGGGTGGGCCAATTAAGGTACGTGCCTGGTGGTGCTACCTATGTGGGAGGGGGGAGGACGAAGAGTCGGGGCCTACGCTCTTTCATGCGTGCGTGCAAAAGAGTGCAGCAATCTCCCTGAGGCACGGAGCTGCCTCAGGGAGATTAAGTTCAAATTGAAAGTTTAAAATAAAGAAAGAATAAAATTACTTAGACAAGTTCCCTCATGTGACAGTGTCACATGAGCTGGGACATGTTTATGAAATGTGTAAAAACTATTTATTTATTTAATGAAACCTTCAGGAAACCTCATCCTGCCAGTGGACGAGGTTTCCTGAAAAACGCGAAGGCTGCTTGGGCTCTCCACCTTCCCGCCAATCTTAAGGTTGGACGGGCAGCCCTGTCAATTACCTAAATTGGTTTATTAATGGCCTTAACAGGCCTTTGACAGTTCGGCAGGCGCACAGCTGCCTCCGGCACCCGTCCGCCGAACGAAAGATCGGAATGACGCACGTTGACGTCGGAACGCATGCCCGACATCACCACGCATCATTTTATGCGTCGGTTTGTGGGGGCCCACCCCGCATGTTGACGTGAAAATTCTCCCCATGATGTTATGTCTAAAGAAGAGACAGAACAATTGCACAGCTTGATTAGTCAGTTGAACTGGCTTGCAGTCAGATTAGAGCAGATGCCAGTTTTGATGTGTTGGAGTTAAGTATTACAATAAAACACTCTAAAGTTTTAAGGGCAAATGAAACATTAAAAACAAAATCTAGGGAAATGCACACTCAATTTGCCAACCTTTGCTGACCCGAGAACATGAAACTAGTCATCTTTAACGACGCTTCATGTGCTAATCTTCCTGTTGGGCAGTTGAGTACAGCTAATTTCATTATATTTCATATGAGTTAGGAAAGGAAATGTTGTCCTTTGGCTTAGGAAAATAAGAAAATAAAAATTGTGTGAAGTACATTAGCTGCTGAAACACTGGCTCTTGTGGAGGCTGTGGAAATGGGATTCTACTTCTGATATTTTAAGTAAGATTCTGTAGAAGGAATGTACTGAAGAAAGTATATCCATTGAATGTTATATAGATAATTGTTCATTGTGGAATAACACTCTATGAAAAGTGAGTGAACAATGGTTAAAGAATAACCTTGCTGGCTTGAAACAAACCCGAAGAGAAAGAAATCTGAAAAATTAAATGGGTAGATGTATGTCATCAACAGTCTGATTGTTTTACAAAAACAAATGCTTATATGAAGAAACTGTTAGGGTTCCTAGGGGACGAGTATCTTGCAATGTAATGCTTTGCACAGAAAATAAAGTTTTTTTATTTGATTTGTTTTGTACTTTTGCAAATTAACTCCAATTGTTAGTTAAAGAGAAGGAAAGGCATCTGTTAATTTGATATTAATGTTGTTTAATTGTATGCAGGTGGCAGACAATATTTGGGATTTCCTTTGAGCACAAATAAAGAGCCACTTATTGAAATAGTGGTGTGGTTGAGTTAGGAGGTGTATGCATGAAATGTATCACTCTGTAAATAAATGCAAGATTGAGTAAAGGTTGGCTCCAGTATTATCCTTCACAGATTAGAACAGATGCTGAAATATTAATGCCAGCAAATGCACGATTGTACTTCTGGGTTTAAGTGGCGACAAGAGCACTCTGTGCATGTAGCCTGTTTCCACTGACCGCACGCAAGTTGACTTCATTATTGATGACAGTTTACTGACTTACTGAGAGATGGGTGGGAGGGTAGCTGACATCATACTCAATCCAGTAAGAAAATAAACATCTGTACTGCTTTTGGCATTCCAGTTGCTTCTTGCAATAGAGTTTTAAATCCATGATTAGAGGCAGAGGGGGAACAAATATCATATCTAGGACATCATGACCTAACCCTGCAGTGCACCAGGACTAGTGGTGAGAGAGCAAACTTTTTAGCTTTAACTTTATCACTACAGTGAATAATACATAAGCTATGCATAACCAGCAGTACAAAGTAGTAATAAAGATTTCAAGACGCCACTAGGTTTACAGATATCACCTTAATAACATGAATTATAGGCAGAGCCAATGCTATAGGGTAATTAGACAAGTCAAAATCCATTTTATTACATGGGATTATAAGAATTTGTACCAGAATGTCAAGAATAATTTTTCATAATCCTGTTTGTTTTCTCATGAATATTACAAATAATGGCTTAGGTTATAAACAATTAAGCAGAATTAGATCTTATTTTTATTCATATTCTTGACTGCGCATGTAGGGTTCCCATTTATTGATCTGCTTGCTCAGCTCTCTTACCCTTTGTTGTCCTTTGCATTGGCAATTGCTGGTGTGGCATCAGCCATTTTAATTTCTCTACTCCCCTCATTCACTAACCTACCTTGCTGTAAAATTGTAGCACTCTATTTCTCCCATTAACACCCAGTTTTGCCTTGCCCTATTCCATTCCCCTTATCATTTAGCCATTCTTGCCCTATCACAGACCTTTCCCCTTTTTTTTCCTCCACCACATTTTCCTGGTTCCAAACCTGATTATAAACTGTTAAATTTCTAACTTCTTCTAGTTCTGAAGAAAGTCATCAATCTGATATGTTTACTGTTTCTCTCCCCAGATGCTGCCTAACCTGCTGAGTGTTTCAATGTTTACAGTTTTTATTGCTCCATTACTAGAGCCTAGAAATTTTCCTGAGCAAATTTTGCACTCTTTCTACTGTTTCACAGTCTCTGACTTCCATCACTTTTTTTCAGCTGCTAAGTAATTTCATTAAGGGTAGATGCTTTGAGATCCTAATCATTTCTCTAACATACTGCGTCATATGAGCTCCCTAGTCTGTAATCTGTCCAATATGTTTTATTACTGAACAGCAATGGAGACAATGGGTAAATATTAACGTACAAAAACAGTGGCTTGGTGTCATGTCAGGTGCCAACATTTTACAGATCCAGTTTTACAGAGGCAGGCAAAGGGAATGACAGCCAACCCACTCCCAGGAGGCAGGGTTGGAAATTTAAAAATCTTAATGAGTCTGGCAGCCTCTGATATAAACTACTTTATGGATTTAACTATTGCCGGTCAGGTTCCCAGGCCTTGGAAAACCTGTAAACTAAAGGGAGCTGAGGACAGTTTTGGGGAGAAGCTACATGCCCTCACAGCACTGCTTGTGGGCAAAGAGGAGGAGGGCATAACCTCCCCCACCCACCCACCCTGGGATCCCATTATCAGCTGCTGCCCCCCTACCTGTGGTCTGCAATAAAGTCCTCCCTGCCTGACTGGAAATGAAACCTGTCAATCACGGTGATTTCAAAGTGGGGTACCTGTCAGGGAGAAAGGTAGGGTAATTTCAACTGCCTTTCCTGATCTTCTTCCCATTAAATCAACCTCAAGGTAGAATCATTAGCAAATGTCAATTTGTTATTTTCCCTATGGAGGCAAATTGCTAAGTGAAAATCAACATTGTATAATGCATATAGCACAGGAGTAAATATCTACGATTTGGATATAGTTAAGCCACTCATATTGTCTTAAAAACACCACACAGAATGATTTCTAATTCATTATCATCAGTTACCTCATGGGCTTAAACGTAGAAAGGGACTACTAGGAAAGACTAATGCACCAGATTTCTTATTAGTATAGCGAAGAAGGGACAACACATGAGACATGAACTCCTCTGTTCTATCCACAAATGAGCATCTACAATTTATTTTTTGTTTGTTTTTTTGTTCTATTAGTAAATTTCTCAGTGTAACAAAGCCTTGAGCACCTTTGCCCATTGATGGCAAAAAGACAATTTAATTTTTAACTACTGGTTCTCTAAGGAAAATGCTTTTAATCTTTAAAATTTCTTTGTGATCATATGAACTGGATTAGAAAAATATAACAGCAAATATTAGCAAGTGTGACTTAATTTCCTGCTTACCCCAATATTATTTAATTCTAGCTTAATATTATTTGTTGACAAAGTTTACAGTAGGAATTGAGTTTTGGAATACTGCTGCACCCATGCAGGTATGTCAGTCAAGCAATCATCCAGAATAAGAATGAATTAAAGATGTTTATAAATACATTCAAAATCACTAAATGCTGCCATTCTAAGTTAGGTAATGGGGTTTTCCATGTGAGGCACTGGATCTTGCAATTCCAAATTCCAAGATAGATTGGACTACAGCCTGATCAAGGCAGCTGGAACAAGCTTAGCAGGATCAATGATGGTGAAACAAATATTTTGCCATTTAGTGTTTAAAGTAGACAGTGACATAACCTCTCAGTGTCATAAAATTCAAACACAAAAGATGGTAACAGTTCCTTGTAATCAGACATGGAAATATTTAAAATAAATCATTATGTAGTAATCTTCTTATGGCATGAACCATTAACTTGTGGAACCAGGGTTGAATATTGTCACAGATGCAATCTCCAGTGCAAATATGTTAACATTGGATTCATCATAGGAGAAATAAGATAAGTATCAACCCTTGGTAGAGAAGATTAACGATCACACAATACATTTTCATATGGTATAGATCCTACTGAGCTTTCTCAATAAGTGAAGACCAGTATTTTGAGAGATCCAGGTTAGTAGGGTGGCCATGACTGAACTATGCCTATTGTTGTACTAAAATTGTTATTGAGTTATGGAGAGGGTATAGGCTTAGAAGCTCAGCGCAGGATCAAATAGGATGTTGAAGTTGCCAGCTGTTGGTTTCAACCTGAGACAGTGGCTGGTGTTGGGAGTCGAATCAGTGGCAAGAGTAAGAAATTAGGCAGAGGTCCAAAACGATGGCTTCAGCTTTTCTAATTGGAAGTAACTGTGGCTCATCCAGGATTGGATTTTGGACCATCAGTCTGAAAACACGCATTATTGGAGAAGTCAAGAGAGATTGTGAAGTGGGCAAGGGGTGGGTGTTAGAACTGGATGAAATTGGTGAATTTGTTGAGCATGGATTAATTTCCCTCAGAACATGTTAAATTTCCTATAGTGTTGAATATGGTTGGCTGAAATTGTGGTTATACTGCAACCAATGATATCCAGTAACATAAAGAGTTCTTGTGTGTATTTGTGTATTTAAGTAAAGTGTTCTTGACCTGTCAGCTATAACTCAGTTGGTAGCACTCTCACCTCTGAGTCAGAAGCTTCCGGGTTCAAGTTCCACTCCAGGGCTTGGGCACAAAAGCAAGGTTGACACTCCAGTGCAGTACTGAGAGATTGCTGTACCATCTTTTGGATGAGAAGTTATGGCCCTGGCCATTCATTCAAGTGGATGTAAATGATCCCACGGTACTATTCTGAAGAAGAGCAAGGGAGCTATGTTAATGTGCTGACGAGCATTTATTCTTCAAACAGCAACATCAAAACAGTGTATCTAGTCATTATTACATTGTTGTTTGTGAGAATTTGCTGCATGTAAATTTGTTGCTGCATTTCCTACATTATAACAGTGATTTCTTAAGTACATGGTTGTCCATAAGTTACAATAAAATGCTCGATGGTTATGAAAAGCACTATATAAATGCAAGAATTCCCTTGTTCAATAGGAGCAATATCCTTCAGTTCTTGGATATTCTATGGCATTCTTTGTGATGCTTATATATAGTGTTACAAAGTCAAATGTAACCATTTCCTCAGCTATTTGCAGTGAGATTCAGGGTGCTGAATGATGTATTGTTTATATATTGATATCCAACATGCTCCATTTTCCTCTTTAATTTTTTAGAACTGAGGAAGCAATGTGCAAACTTACATCGACAATGAAACTTCAATTATTCACACTCCTTTTATGCTTCACAATTATCAACAGGGGTTTCCCAAGAAAAATGCTTGGTTGTTCAAGATGTAATTTTATTGCACAGCAACATCTGTTATATGTATTTCATCTCTTATCCTTGACAAGTAAATCTGCACTATGCTTCTTTTGTTTATTGTACTTATATACCATCCTGTGCCTCAGGTATAACTGTCCCAAAATATAGGGACAATTGACTACCTAATTAACCAGTTGGGGAAGGATCGGGGTCCCAGTCATTTTACTTTTTAGCTTGACTCAAAGCGCAAACAAGAAAATGCATGAATAAAGCACCTGACTTTTTAAAAAAACATATTTACAATTGAAAGCAGCTTTCGGGAAATGAGGGCAAAAAAATTGTTACATGTATCTTTAATGTTTAAATCCCAAAGACAAAACACAGTTCTGAATATATAAAGACCCTGATATTCTCTGGTTCCCACTGTTTCTACTCGTCTCCCAACAGATTATGACAGGAGAATGAGTGAGTGCCTCAGAATATAAGCGCCACAGAGTGCAGATGTTTTCTGCTTTTTATGAGCATATCAAGACTTATGACATTACCTTGACCAACTCTATCTATTAATTTTTAAATTAATGAATTAAAAACAAATAGAATGTTGAGAAAAAGTGCTAACAGTCTAGCACTTCAGTAACATTCAGTACTATTCTGATGATTCCAGCACCTAAAAAATAGATTAATGAGTATTTGTGAAATAAGAAATAAAGCTGATGGTGCTCATTTGGACTTTGTTCAGACAATTGTTAGGGAATTTGTTCAGCATCTCACAGCTGCACCATCAGATTGAGAAATTTAAAAGATTATTTAAAAGATTATCAGATTGAGAAGTCAGAGTTTTAAGAACTTTCCATGAAGTGAAAAGTTTTGAGGTGTCACCACCGCAGTGACAGATGTGAATACCACACCAGACTTTTCAGACTATGAAAATAACAAGCATTGGCAAGTATACCACAACACGGCAGTATGAAGAGCACAGAGGGCATAACAGATACTTAATTCAATGTTTTTTTTCTGCCAGTCAGGGATAACAGGGGAGCAGAAGAGTCCGAAATTCATCAAAGAAGCATTGTCTGAGGTTTGCCACATGCAGTAGCAGGGAAGATGTAAATGCTTTCAACTTCAATGCCACAGGAACCTTCCATGTATCCACAAGGGCATCTCTGTTGAAAATCACCTTTGCTTCCTTTTCAATAACAAGGCATTGAACATGGCACATTCTTGAGGAGGAGATGGCAACGTTAACTGATGAGTATCAATTAACTAGGGAGAAAAGGAGAGGTTTAGCATTAATGATGGGGATGGTGGGAGATAAGCATCAATTTGAACTGAAGTGGGTGGAAGAAGGATACAAAATTAGATTAAGCTTGGCCTAAATAGCCAAGTGGTTATGGTACTGGGTTTGTAACCCCAAGATCAAGAGTTCAAATCTCACAATGGCAAACTATGAAACAATGGGGGCCTTGGTGGCTCCTTGCAGGCATTGCCTGTCTTGGGCTGTGCCTGATTTATCCCAATTTTTAAGCTTGGCCTAAATAGCCAAGTGGTTATGGTACTGGGTTTGTAACCCTAAGATCAAGAGTTCAAATCTCACAATGGCAAACTATGAAACAATGTAACTTCATCTGAAACAGATGGAAACAGGTTTACTCAAAAGAGTATCAAGAGTTCATTTGCTTGGCCTAAATAGCCAAGTGGTTATGGTACTGGTCTTGTAACCCCAAGATCAAGAGTTCAAATCTCACAATGGCAAACTATGAAACAATGTAACTTCATCTAAAACAGATGGAAACAGGTTTACTCAAAAGAGTATCAAGAGTTCAAATCTCACAATGGCAAACTATGAAACAATGTAACTTCATCTGAATAGGAACAGATGGAAACATGTTTGTACTCAAAAGAGTTACAATGAGAACTGTGGGGCTTGGCCTAAATAGCCAAGTGGTTATGGTACTGGGCTTGTAACCCCAAGATCAAGAGTTCAAATCTCACAATGGGAAACAATGTAACTTCATCTGAATAGGAACAGATGGAAATGTGTTTGTACTCAAAAGAGTTACAAAATTAGATTGGGGGAGGAGCAGGGAGTGTAAGCTAACCATTTTCGTTCCCAACATTGAGACCAATGGCATGTTGGTAAAACTCTGGTCCCAGGTTCTAAAAACGACTGGACTTAGGAACTGATAATGGTGTTGAGGGCAGATGAGAATGGACTTGCTTAGAAGGAAAAGACTTAACACACAGTTGGTCAGTGTTTACTCCCCCCTAATCTGATTCCGCTATGGTTCCTTTAAGATTTCCTCTGTGTACTATCTGTACTTATACTTATAAAGAATAGATCCAACAATGCTGTGGGGAAACAGTTCCCCTCACCACCATTCCCGCACCCCCTTCCCCACCACCCCCCCCTCCAACTGCAACCCCCTCCCAACTCCCCCACCCCCCGAAACCCCAACCCCACCCCATGCCCCAATCCTTCCTTGCTGAAACTTGGTAAAGATACTGAGTCCTATGCTTGGACTGCTATGTGTGAAGGCACTTATCATGAAATTGTAAAAGTTACTGCTTGGTTTAAACACTTTGGCACTGAACTTCCAGCTGGGCTTCTCCTGGTCTCTCACTGTAATTCTGCTGGGAAACCAGAGGACCTTCAGCAAAACATGTAAACGACCAAAAACTCTTTCAGCTTTTCATAAAACCTATTTGTTTATTAACTCCTAACTGCATTAGGAGTCAGTATTCCTCATTTGGGATTACTGTTTGATGTTCTTTTTCTTCTCCCACTTCTCCCATTAAGTTCCATTTAGGTTCTCACTTACTGAAAAGCCTGCATCCAAAGAGTTAAACTATCTTTCCTTTAAAAATGCTTTAGGACCTGTTGTTTATTTCTGGCATTCCTGATTTGTAATTATTATCATGGCTTTTTAGCAAAGAGCTGGATTTTCTGATTGGATTGAAGCCCTAGACATCCCATCGTCACAGAACTGCTGTACTCTGTAATAACCAGTGCTGCTTAAATGTCTGAGCTAAAACTGATTTATGTTTTCCATTCCATAAAGTTATTGACAATGAATGTTGTACAGATTGAAAAAAATAAAATTAAATTAAACCAACAACAGTTCATGGGTGTCTTGTGCATTGCAAAATGTTTTCACAAATCTTATTGCACCATTTCTGTCAAGTAATAATTTCTGCCTCCTTATGGAAATCATTTTTTGTTTGCTTTACAATATGTTGAAAGAGTCATTTGAGACTTTTAGCAATAAACTTTTCCAGCTGAATTTTACATGTGAAAGGATGTGGTGGAACAAACATTGTTGATGATAAATTCATAAATGTACATACAACAAACACGTTTGCAATTTTGCTACAAGAAGCAAACAGGAATTCTCCTTCCTCTGTAGGTTACTTCTACACACAGATGGTAGTAGTTTATTCATACAAGACTGGTTAGGCCTCATTTGGAAAACTGGGTGAGTACAAGGCTGCATGTCGTAGCTTTGTCTTTTCATATTGTTGTTGATGGTTGAAACAAGTTTCTGCTCGTGATACATACAGCTGCAACAGTTCAAAGAGGAGCTGAAGAGTCTTCATGCTGAGGTCAGTTTTGCAATACTAATACATGCAAGGTAGGTGGGGCGCACCACATGGTCACTGGGACCCAGTGTATCTACAGCACAGGGACTGCAGTGGCTCAAGAAGGCAGCTCACAACCACCTTCTCAAGAGCAATTAGGGATGGATAATAAATGCTGACCTAGCCGGCAATGCCCACATCCCATGAATGAATAAAAAGAAGTGTCAGGTTGTCTTAGATAATCTTGTATTACCCTGGAGAAAACATACATTATTTTTGGAAGGTGTTTATCTTCAATAAAGAAGCATCTGTTGTAGGATTGTAAGGGTAATGTATGTGCAAAATTCAAAGCCTCCAAAACTGATAACATAGTACACTGTTTTTACACTTCTGCAAAAAATTGTCACCCTACACTTACAAGTGCAATAATGGGAGGGATCAACAACAGGGAAGTGCTGGCAGTGAGTATCCTGATCAAAAAAAAGTGACTGCTTTGGCTTCAGATGTACTTTTTACTGAGAGGCCTTGGTGAGAGACTATGGCTCATACTGCAGGACACTCTCAAAGTTGGAAAGGATACAACAGATGCTGTGGTAAACCTGAGAATCAATTGTTATGTGAAATAAAAAGAGCAAATGCTGGAAACATTCAGCAGGTCAGGCAGCAGATGTGGAGAGAGACAGATTTAATGTTTCAGTTCTGATGAAACATTGGCCTGAAAAGTTGGACTGAATTCACTGCTCCCCTCAAGGTCAGGATAAAGGCGGTGGAGCGGCCTGAAATACTGACCACCGGCGGGTGTGCCAGTTTCATGGCGCTGTTCCTGGCACCAGCAGTGTTCAGAAGGGTGGGGCAGTGAACCTGCTCACCTCCTAATAAAGGCAAATGAGAGCAGTTAAAAAGCTCGTTAAGAGCTTGGTGGAGAGGGAGGTGGAATTTTGAAGGGGTGCACAGGTTTCAGGAGCTGTTTGTTTCTGACCAGCTGAAAGAAGGTGGTTACAGAGCGGAGATCCAGTCATGGCTGACCCATGCTTGGGTCAGGGAGGCAAAGGCAGAATTGGCATTTGAAAAGGAGATGGCAGGGAGAGTGGGCACTCAGCACTCGGGCATTGAATGGAGTTGTCCATCCCTGGCATTGTCGGGGCAGACAAGCAGGGGTGAGGCTGCCAGTAGCAATGGGGTAGCCACTTTCCCAAAAGGAAGAATGCAGCTGGTAATGAGGGCATGCTGTCAGATTTTGGGCCCAGTAGCGATAATGAGTTCAGGGAGAACCCCGAGCAACAGGAGGGCACATGAGAGTAGTGAGGAGCAGGAAGGCAACCAAGGCCAAACCCTCAAAATAGGATGTACTGCCAAAGGCAAAACTCCCTGGAAATGACCAAGACCCAGTGCCGCAGGAGACTGCGACTCTGCAGGCAGATGGTCACAGGCATCTGTGATCTTGTTTTCTTCACAACACTGGTCATCATGCCCTGCTAGTGGCTTTCAAGGGTTGAGTGAGGTGGGCTGTGAGAGTGAACATGAGTGCAGATGGTGAGGTAGGGTGAGTGTGAGTGAGTGCCCAGTGCAGGAAGCTCATCAAGGTGACATTTCTCTGCATGCAGTTCTCCTCCTCCATTTGGCTCCACCACCTCTACCTGCTCCTCAACACGAGGATAGTCTGTGCAGGCATCTTTCATCACGTGTGCACCAGTTATGTTAAATCCAGACAGCCAAAGTCTCAACCACTTCCTTTGCTATTTAACTGTGTCTTTGTGTACGGTTCAACAAGTGGAAATTTTCCCCTTTTTGTCATGTTGTCGGCATTGTAATTCCATTGTGAGCAAAAAAACCAATCAGAAATGAAACAATTAATGAACACGTAATGAATTTTCATTTTGGAAATGGGTATTTTTCCAGCTTGTGAACTATTGCAGGTTAAACAGCAGTCCCATTCCCATAGACATGAGGCTGATAATTGTTTAGCTGCCCAAAACTCACATTTAAATCAGAGGTACAGGGAACACATCAGAGCCACAGTGTGGCCCCATCGGGGCAAGGGGCTTGTTCAACTTCAGCCTGTTTTCTGTTCAAGTTCCCTGTAAATCAAAACCAGACATAAGCTAAAGTTGGCCGGCAAAATTGGGGGTGAAATGCTTTCTGGTTGCTCCGGTTGACCCCAGGTACATTCCGATTATTCCGGTTAGGATATGACCCAGTTACAGTTGCTTTTTCAACCTGGGCGTAGCCTTGAACTTCTCCGCTTTTGGCTCCTTCCAAGGATCAACTGTGCCCTTAGTGGCTTCTAGCAAATGGTTGCACATCAGTGCAACTTGCTGGTCACTGGTGACCTCTTTGCCAGAGCTGGACAGTACATTCACTTCAGAGAGACATAGGCCTGAATTTTCCCATTGGCAATTTGGGGGCAGGGCCTGCTCGCCGACGGGAAAATGACGGGGGATGACGTCAGGAGGAACCCCCGACGTCATTCCGGTCCATTTAAATCTTTAGGAAGGTGGGCGGACAGCGAAATCAGCTGTCCGCCCACCAACCAGTCAATGGCCAATTAAGGCCATTGGCAGAATAATTAAGATAATTAAAGACCCTGCCGTCCAACCTTAAGGCTGGCGGGCAGGCCAGAAGCCCCAGCAGACTTCTGTTAAAGCATGAAACCTCATCCACTGGCAGGATGAGGTTTCATGTCCATTTTTAAAAACTTTAATAAAGTTTCTGTGCTTCTTATTAACATGTCCCATCTCGTGTGACATTGTCACATGAGGGGGACATGTTAATAATTTTTTTATTTTTCTATTTTTAAAGTTTTTTAGACTGTCACTAATCTCCCTGAGACAGCACTTAGTCTCAGGGAGATGTGTGCTCTATCGTGCGCATGCATGAAAGAGCGCACTTTGACAGTTGGGGAATCCCTCTCCCTCCCCCCTGCACAGGAAGCGCATAGCACTTCCTGTCGGGTGGCCCGCTGGGTGGGCCTTAATTGGCCCGCCCACTCAAAATGGCAGCAGGTCCCATTTCGGCCGGTGGGGCCCGCCTGCCAACCTAGGGCAAAATTCTGCCTGTAGCCACACTCAGGCAGAGGGCATTGGGTTTTGCTGCCCTCTTTTGGTTTACCCCAGTTGAGGGTATCATCCACTGCACCCAACAAAGAGCCAAATGACCAGCCAGTGAGATTCATCACCAGGAAGCACTTCCACTTCCTCAATATCTGCAATCCCTGTGATGACAACAAGCAATTCCTCCATGTGTGCACCCACTCACCTAGCAGCTGCCATGACTCCTCTATCCTCTGCAAGTTCAGGCTGCCTCCGATCTTCAGTCCAAGCCTCCAAAGTGTCTGGATTTTTCCGAGGGGACAAGGGATATCCTTTGAAGGCATGGCTGCTGACCCTTCTACAGGAGCCCCAGGCAGAGACACGGAGGGAATATAGCCAATGTCAGCTGCTCAGCAAAACAACCATTGAGGAGGCAGTTGGACTTCTGAAGATGCAATTCCTGGACCATTTGGGTGATGCCATTCAATACCCTCCTGAATGGTCTCGGTCTTGTGGCGGTATTTTGCATTCTCCATAACATGACGCCCCAGAGAGGGGTGGACCTCGAAGACAGTGAGATTCTGGAATGAAACATCTCATCAGAGGAACAGTTCGTGAGAGAGCGAGAGAGAGAGAGAGAAAGGAGAAGGAAGTGGAGGCAGAGGGAGATGTTGCTGGATGGAGAGGTGCCCCGGCAGCACAATGAGATGGACAGGCATGGCTCAATGTGCAAAGGGCTTGTGAGGATGCCAGGAATGTCAGCGAACTCCTGATCCAGGTATCTTTCAACTTGCCCCCCTGACCCAGGTTGAGGGGCACGGCCTGGAAGGGAGTTGAGATACCTGGCTAACACATTCATGGAAGAAGCAGCCTGGAACATTTAATCACTTACCATCAATGAAGTCAGCTTTGCACTCAATGTAAAGGTTCACATTATCTCTCACCATCTTAAACCACTTTCCCTGTCATGACAGTAATAAAAAGAGTGCCAGATGTCCAGCTTAAACTGTCATCATTTATACTGTCCAAAAAGAGGGGAAATATAGACAGAGTCAGTAAGAAGACCTGCTTAGTCCTCCACACAACATAATGGTCTCCTCCTGCCATCCTCCGGTAAAGGACACCCCTCCCTTCTGTCACAGCCTCCAACATTCGATCCAAGTCAGCATCAATGCAGCTCTTCCACAGGTGCCAGGTCTCTGGCTCTCCTGGGACAGCTCTCTCCCCTCCAGTGCTCGGCACATTCAGCAGATTTTTCCCTTAGGACCACCAGCAGTCTCAGTGGTCACTGTCATAGGGAGGCTATATCAGTCCCCCACTTCATCTGACCCCGCCTCCATTCCTGCCCCACTGGCTCTAAATGACCAGGAAACCATCTCCATATCAATTAAGGACCCACCCCCTTGAAAATATGAACTTTATTAAAGTTTCCCACTGGAGGCAGCTTTCTGACCAGAAAACAAACTTGGCTCCTGTTTTCTGCCTCAGTGACGAAAGTTCAGCTCATTAACTCTGTTTTACTCTCCACAATTAACTGTCTGGGCTGCTAAACCTTTCCAGCATTTTCTATCTTTATTTCAGGCTTCCAGCACCAGTTTCCAGCGATAAGAGTTCTATAGTTTTGCACAAGAGCTGGATTAGGAGATAGTGTAATGAGTTTTCAGTTTTACAGTGAGGATGGCACTTTTGGGGCTTAGAAATCACACTGAAAAAAAAAAGGAATTTTATATTCATACAGCTGCTTTCATGTTCACACCAAGTGATAAAGAGCTTCACAGCTGAGAACTAGGTGGATAACCATTGGTCTTCTAGTGAAACCTGATGACCATTGAGGTCCCACACACAACAATGAGATTGTCAGTTAATCTATTTTGGTCATGATGATTGAGGATAATTGTTGGCCTGGACACTGGCGAACTCTTGTGCTCCTCTTTGAATTGTGCCATGTGATCTTTTACGTAAGTCTGAACAAGCATTGTGCCTGTGTTCTGTGCCATGGCGTGGGAGGATGCACATCAACCTCCAGCCTCCGCTCTTTAACATACTGGAAATAATTTTCAATTTACGCCACTTGGTTGGTAAGCCTGTAGAATGGCGCGCCTGCCTATTAAAGAACCTTCCTCAATTTGCAGTGATATATGCAGACTCCACTATAATGCAGCCCACAATGTGTGGAACTCAGTATGAATTAAGTCCATCTTGGACTCCAGAATTACATTGAAAGATGATTAATTGAACCTTTTTTCTTGTTAAAAGTTGGGGCCTATTCATTAAATATCAAGGTGATAAAATCAAATTGGTGAATTTTAAATCTGAGAACAACATGGATGTACGTAAGTTATCTTTATAGGTCTATGGTTGAATTGTGGAAGGTGGATCAAATTTGTGCACTTGACACTGTTCAGTGGCACTGGGGATAAATTTTCTTAAGGTCATGAAGGAAAAAATGCAGTTGCTAAACTGTTAAATGTCTACAATCTTGTTGAAGCTGTTGTGGTAATTCAGTTGTTCACTGATTAATTCCTATACAATATACCTTGTGTTTCTTTTTTTATAAAAGGTGTAGTTTTATGTGATAATTTAAGAATTGTTTTACTGAATGAGATGCTGGGAACTTGATTATTGAAAGCATTCCACAAAGCATTTCTCACCAATTTCTGTTAAAAGCACCGCAGGTCAGGAAAAGAGGCAGAATAAGACTTCAGTAACTGGAAATGCTTCAACTGAAACTGTTTTCAAGAAATCCATTTTGTGACAACTACTTTATTTTCATAAAGAAAACTGAGATTGTACTCCTTATACTCCTTTTAAATGTTCTAAGAGAACAGGATTAGTTTTAAAAAGCACTTAATGGGCACTTGTTTGTTGTTACTGCAACTCTGCATTATTCAGGCTACTGGCTTGACGCTGTTGAATGGACCTCATTGTAATGCGGTCTCACCCAAAACATAGTCTCAAGATATGGACCCCATGTACCGTGTTATGGGTGAAACCGCATTATAGTATTTGGGCATATAATGTAATGGCCAGGAATTGGTTTAGCATCCCATTTAGAAGGCAGTACCTTCAGCAATGCAGCAATCCCTTAGTACTACACTGAAGTGTCAGATCTAGATTCTGTGCTTAAATCCTGTGGATAAAAATTAACTTAAGGCAATTTGAGAAGCAATCTTGAGATAATACACCACTGCTGGCCATTCAACATGTTCTTTCATGAGTGTAAAAGAACCCCACAATGCTTGTGATATTTGGAGTTGAATTTTTGAATGGGCAAAACTACCTATGAAATATATACAGTCATTAAGTCTGCTTAGTGTGCAAATGATTTAAAACCCAATCATAATTATATATATATATATATATATAAAATTAATGTATAATTAATGTTATGTATAGATATTTTCTTTATTCTTTCATGAGATGTGGGCATTGCCAGCATTTGTTGCCCATCCCTAATTGCCCCTTATCTGAGTCGCTTGCTAGCCATTTCAGTGGACAGTTAAAGAGACAACCACATTGTTGTGGGTCTGGAGTCACATGTAAGCCAGACCAGGTAAGAAGGCAGATTTCCTTCCCTAAAGGACATTCGTGAACCAGATCAATTTTTACGATGATAGTTATTCGATGACAGTTTCATGGTCACCGTTACTGGGGCTAGTTTTATATTACAGGTTTATTCATTGAATTTAAATTTCACCAGCTGCTGTGGTGGGATTTGGACACATGTCCCCAGGGCATTGAGGAAGCTCAGTCATTGAGCATGTTCAAGACAGAAATTGATAGATTTCTGGATACTAATAACATCAGGGGATATGGAGACAGTGTGGAAAAATGGCATAGAGGTGGTTGATCAACTAGAATTTCTTTGAATGGTGGAGCAGGCTCAGTGGGCTGAATGACCTTCTCCTGCTCCCGTTTCTTATATTCCTGGGGCTCTGGATTACTAATCCAGTGACATTACCACTATTCCACCAACATGGATTGATGAGCTGAATGGCCTCCGTCTGTGCCATAAATTACCCTATGGGCAGAATTTTATGGTTCCCAACTGGTGGGTTTGCAGGTGAGGAGGGCCTGTAAAATTCTCAGGATAGCCTTCCCACCATCCTCCCACCAGCCCTGACTTGTCCACAATTTTACAGTGGGACGGGCAAGGCCTAGCCTGGCCTACCTGTCCTTGCCCCAGCTGAAGCCCTTAATTGAGAATGAATGACCACTTAAAGGCCATTTCCCACCCAACCTCAATTTTGAGGCTGGCAGGAGGAGTTTAGGAGCAGAGGGAATATCTGGCAAGTCACTCTGCTGAGGCCTCAGGTAGGAGGCTGAGGGGCGGCACCTCCTTTCCACATCAGACACATCCCCACAAGGCCCGCCCACTGTGAGTGCACCCTCCTGCCCAGCCTCTCCATTAAGGCCCCACCCTCTCTCTCCAGCTCCCTGGGCCTCACCTTCCATCCTGCTGTGAGACCACCCGCACTTACCAGGTCCTGGACTTTGGATCTTTGAATCTCGGAACTGCTTGTGGTCCCAGTCATGGCCACTGCTGCTACTGGTGCTGCTTGGACTACAAAGCTGCTAGCCAATCAGGTTGCCCAGCAGCTCTCTGAGGCAGGGCTACCTCTCGGGTGAGGGGCAGAAGTCCCATCTGTAGCCAATTAATGCCTCCTGGAGCATTAAATGGTTGAGGGCCAGTCAGTATCAGCAGGGATGAATTCTGGTGGTGGGACGGGAAACTCCACCATCTGAAAAATCTTGCCCAATAGCTTGATATTAACCCCACCCCCAGTCAGTAATGGGAAATTCAAAGCAATTTTATTTTTCTGCCAGCATCAGGTCAGGAACTAATGAACTCAGCCCACATCCCCCACTCCTCCGTTCCCCCCCCCACCCCACCCCACCAACCAACTCCTACCCCCAAGATTGAGTGTGTGTAAAGAGGAAGATCTCTTCTGGTGACTCTTATTTCTACGCTATACACCGAATGAATTGAGGAAATCTGCTATCTTTTGAGTGTTGGTGATATCTTCATTATTGGCCTAGGCCCGGTGTTTTTCGCTTGCCGCACTTGATCAAATTCAACTTTTTACAGCTATTTGAAGAATTTGCTAAGGTGGGGATGGGATTTTTAAGAAATAAGGAAAATGTTAAAATAGGGTTTTATTTCCCTGCCTCATCTGTTATTTTGTCGTAATTAGCAAACAAAGGAAATACATGATACCAGGCTGAGACTTATTTGACACAGTCCATTCTTCAGAGCTAAACTGCTATTTGGATTACTTTGGAAATTCAGGCAGAAAGCAGATGCAGCACTAAGGATTTTACAAGTAAATTATTAGCAGATGACAGCTGAATTGAAGCAGTTGGCATATTTCCTAAAGTTAAACCTCATCCAGAATACATGAACATTATCATCCATGGAAGGCAAAGTAAGCAAATAAATTTCAAGTTGACAGGAAGGCATTGAGCCTCATTATAAGAGTGTCACTGTAATTTAATTGGTATTTCTATAGTCATTCTTTGAAAGTGGGAATCGGTCTTTTTCTTCCAGAATATTATAAACAAATAACACTTTGTATTGCAGGCTGTTTGTTCATTTAACCAGGATGGATCAAAGTCAGATAGGTTTTTTTTGTTAACTAGAATCTCATCACAATGAGTCTTCAAAATACTGCGCTCATTGGAAAACATCTCGATCAAAGCTAATTCTTTTAGCTCAGTGGACACAAAGATGTCACTGGTTTAACAATGATGATTGAGAACTGTAACCAATTTTACATTACCTAGTACAGGATAACAAAGATTAATTAAATCAACCGTATAACCGTCTCAGCTGAGGCATGCTAGCACAAAATGGATCAAGACTGAAGTTTCTGCTTTCCCAGGTAGATGGCTCAACTTGGCTGTGGACTTTTACTGTGACTATTCTATATAGCTTATGCTCGAACTTCAATTAACTATCAAAGTGGAAGAAAAGAAACAAAGGGCAGGTATTGAACAAACTAAACAAACTCAAAGAGGATAAGCCCCTGGTCCGAATGGATTGCATCAACATATTTCAAAAGAATCTCGGAAAGAATCCCGAGGCATTACTACTCATATCGAATAATTCATTGCAAAAGATGTTGTGCCAGAGGATTACATTGCTGAAGTAATCCCTATATTTATGAAGGGGGATAGTACATGTCCAGGGAATTATAGGCCAGTCAGCTTAACATTAGTGGTAGGAAAGAAAATGGAATCCTTAATGAAGGAGAGAATAGAAGAACATCTAGAAATGAGAAATATAATAATGAATAGTCAGCATGGATTTTAAAAGGGAAAATCAATTGGCCAAGCTTATTAAACTCTTTGAGGAGGTAACAGGGAGTAGACAATGGTAATGTAGTAGATGTAACTACCATGCTTATTACAAGCATGAGGATATTGGATATTAAGGACTGTAAGATCGTACTTTGTGAAAATGGCACAAAACCTGTTAAGGTGGCTGCAACTAACATGTGAGTACGGGCATTTAAACTGTGGATAGTATTTGATTCTGTGACCAGTGCTTAGTTAAACATGGCCCTGAATAAGCGCATTTCACAGCCAGCTGTGAAGTTTACATATATATAAAAATAAAAACAGAAAACTACGGATGCTGGAAATCCAAAACAAAAACAGAATTACCTGGAAAAACTCAGCAGGTCTGGCAGCATCGGGGGAGAAGAAAAGAGTTGAAGTTTCGAGTCCTCATGACCCTTCAACAGAACTGATTTTGAAGTTTACATATCTAATTGTTAAAGGATGATCCAGCATTTGGGGAATATGAATCACCAGACTGGTAATCTCAGGTTGCCTTACTGAACAAAGGAGAATATTTGAGCCCAAGTTGAGGCAGGGATAAGAATGAATGACACTTGTCAACTGCCATTGTATGTGGTGGTCTGGACCCCGGAAGTGACCCCCACAGTCATGTGATTGAAACTAACTTTCAGGACTGCAGTTTAAAATATCCTGAAAAGTAACTCCAGGGGAGAAACATCTGAAACACCTGAACCATGGTAGCTGAAAGGCTTCTAATGCAGCCAAAGTACTGCATTTGTTCCAGCTTCCAAGTACACCTGAGAACCAATCACCTGGCTATTCAGCTATAACAGGCTTCATAGCTTCATGAGAATCCTTTGTTTCTAAAAGAAATTCACTCCAGCTAAAGTATAACTAAAATAGGAATACATCAGGCCTGCATTGACATAGAGACTGGGGCCAGAATTTTCCAGTCCTGCAAGTGGCAGGCATCACGATAGGCAGAACCGGAAAATTCGGAGTGCGGCCAAAAGTCAGTTTCCTGCTGGTGTAAAAATAGTTTGGAATTTTCTACTCCCAACTTTCATGGCGGGTTGAGTTGCCCGCCGTGTGCCATGTCAGGAACTGCATTTGCATGCATTTCATGAATGCTCATTAAAAACCAGATCCCCCCCTGCTGCAGATCAAGTAGCCATGCTGGTGACTAATTCGACCAACATAATTCACGACTGGATATAAATGATGTGTAACTGGTGAACTGCACTTGACTTGCAACCTTGAGGTGCAGTGCCCGCCTACCTTGCACTGCGCTGAAGTCACTGTTGCTCAGACACCATGCCAAGGCTGCTCAGGTAAGACCAGTGGGAAGGCAAAGGGAGGCTCAGAGCCGAGGCTACTCATTCAAGACAAATGGGAAGGTGGGTGGAGGAGTTGGAAGGCGAAGGCTTGACTGGAAGGAGCGGTGGAGACACAAGATAGATAAAGGGAAGGGGCCATAGGCAAAGACTTGACAGTGGGATGCTGGTGGAGGTGTGTGGCAATGGAGCCTGAGGGAAAGGTGCAGAGTGGGGTGGAGGTGGGAGGTTGGAGGGGAGGTGGTGCAATGACTGGGGAAGGGAACACAGAGATACATGACGGGGGGGGCATAACTGAGGAAGAGAGCACAGTGACGCATGACTGGGAGGGAAGATGACTGGGGAAGAGAGCACAGACACATATTTGGGGGAGTTGGGGGGAATTCGTCTGGGCCAGAAAGCATAGACAGTTCTGGGGATTTACACCACAACTTAGAGGGCTGTGCTTGCAGTCCAGTCCAAGGAAGGTGAGGTGAGGGCCTGTCAGTCCTTTTTCAGTCATACCCAGCATGATGCACTTGGCATGGTCCGTTCCTCAGACACATCGGCCCTGGTGATTAGTGGCTTGACACAGATGGCACAGTCACATTCAGGGGAGGCATCTGCAGCCTGTAGATGGGGAGCAGGCAATGTGGGGGAGTGGAGTGGCGTTCAATGGTCTCATGGGGTGGGCCTCAGTAAGTCACAGTGCAGTAGGCCTCAAGGTGGGGAGCGGTCAGGACCACATGGGGCATCGGGGCATCAACATCAAATTGTTTTGGGGAAAACAGAGATATCAATGACAATGATAATGGGATTAAGAATTAGAGGTGGAGGAAAGAGAGTGATTGGAGGGAGGAGAACCTGCACATGATTACTCTTCCAGCATGATGGGAGGGGCATTGACAGTCACAGTGTGGGGCTGGAAGCTGGTCTTGTAAGAAACCCTCAGCACCGGCATTTTACAAGCTGATTCAATGATGCAGTTGAAAAACAAGGAATGCAAAAAAATTGCCAGGGCAGGGCACTCAGGGCCTGTGGAAGGAGTCGACTTCTGTACTTTTGGGCCAATTGAAGGTGTACCAACTAGTTTCCACTTTAACAAATGGAGAGAAAGGCACAGCTGGGAAATGTTAGGAACAGTCAAATGCCAATTAAGGGATTGCGACACCTTAACTCATGTTGCGCATTCTTGCAAAAGCCAATTCCTGATTGGGGCCGATTTTGTACTGGCTTCCAAAGACCCTTTGTCCATCTGTTGGGAAATGGTGAGGGTCAAAGGGAACCAACTGTAAAGGGACAATGGCCAAAATGCATATGCTGTATGGCCCAAAAGCCTCTAGGCCTCGCAGTTGTCAGGTTCAGTCTTTGCAGGCACCACCCTCCCACCACCCCTCCGCCTCCAAATAATAATATAACATTAATGAAAGTTGGGGCTGCTACGTAAACCAAAGGATTCAGTTTGACAGTGTATCCAAGCCCCTGTGTGAAAGCCCGTGGCATTTGTGGAGGCGGCCTACTGGTGATCCTTAAGGCAGTGATATCACTGCAAGGGATGATGAGCGGGTATGGAATGGCTGGGATGAATACAATCCATGGGTTCCACAATGACTCCCTAGCTTGCGACTGGAAGGTAACCATTGCAGCGCTCTGTGCATTCATGTCTCCGCAGAGGTGAGCATGAATGCATTGTGGACGGAGCTGCCAAGGTTGCATTTATCCTGGCAATCAGACAACTGAGAAGGAGATGAAGAAGATCCTATCACCAACATGCTGGGCAAAGGGAAGAGCCTCGCCTTGATGAACAAGTGCCCATGGGGCACCCTCAAGACCATGAAGCGGAGGCTGACAGACCCATTCAACAGAGGCATTTGGCATGACCAAGGAAGTACCAAAGATGCTTCTCATACCTCGAGCGAGAGACAGTGCCGTAGATACCTTCACTTGTCACGAGATATGATGGCTCGCATCTCACACATTCTCTGGGAGGAGCTGACGTTGCAGACACTGGGAGGCCACTATTGCCAGTAGCTGTCAAAGTGACTGCCACTCTAAACTTTTATGCAAGTTGCTCTTCCAGGGCTGCACAGGTGACCTCTGTGGAATATCTCAATATCTCAATTAAAAGTCTCGTGATAACCACAAAACCATTGTCAATTGTTGTAAAAACCCATCTGGTTCACTAATGCCCTTTAGGGAAGGAAATCTGCTGTCCTGACCTGGTCTGGCCTACATGTGACTCCAGACCCACAGCAATGTGGTTGACTCTTAAATGCTCTCTGAACAAGGGCAAATAGGAATGGGCAATAAATGCTGGCCTAGCCAGTGACACCCACATTCCATGAACGAATGTTTTTTAAAAATCTGCTCCTAAGTGTATCTGAGAGGTTTCTGCTACCATATTTAGCAAGGCACACAATTACAGTTCTCCCTAGATGACTCCAGCCAGGATACATATGAACATACGAACAAAGACCAGGGGTAGGCCATTCAGTCTCTCAAAACTGCTCCACCATTTAATAAGATGATGGCTGATCTGAGAGTAATCTGAAATCTGCATCCCACCTACCGCCGATAACCTATCACCCCCTTGCTTATAAAGAATCTATCCAGCTCTGCCTTAAAAATATTCAAAGACTCTGCTTCCACAACCTTTTCAGGAAAAGAGTTCCAAAGACTCATGACCCTCTGCCAGAGGAGTGGGATTTGCAGCAATTTCTGGATTCCCACAGGTGCAGGATACCATCGACTGCACTCATGTGACTTTGAGATCTTCCTGGGAACAGCTAGTACAATTCATCAACAGGAAAGGGCTCCACTGTCTCAATGTGCAGACCACCAGAAGCAGATGATGCAGGTTTATGCGAGATACCCTCGAAGCTCCTGTGACTCGTACATCTTGAGTCACTCGCAGGTCTTTGGGGGCCTTCAGTGCATTCAGGATCGCCTCCTCGGTTACAAAGGCTACTCACAAAAGATGTAGCTGATGATACCCTTTTGGTGGCCGCAAAGTCCTTCAGAGGAGAGGTATAAGGAGAGGTATAACATTGCTCATTCTGTGACACACTCATTGATTTAGCAGACCCTTGGCATCTTGAAGTTTTTCGATGTCTGGACAGGTCAGGCAGCGCTCTGCAGTACTCTCTCCAGAGGGTCTCCTGCATCATCGTAGCTTGCTGCGCTCTACACAACCTGGCACTCCAAAGGGGGATGACTTGGCAGAACAAGAGATGGAGGAGCTGCACATCTCCTCCGATGGTGAGGTTGTTGAGAGGGCTAAGTTCAAAGAGGTTGAGGAAACTGAGACTCCAGAGGAAGAGGCCACAGCAAGGGCCAGACGAGGCAGGTGTGTATCTAAGATGCTTATAGCCACCAGATTCCAGGAGGATAATGATGACTAGCTCATCAAGCCTCTTTCACAAGTGCCCTCCACGCTGGGTCCACCTTAACATCCTCATTGCAATCCTCATTATCTCAATGAAGCACATCAATTTCTGAATGAGTAGTTACAGTTGCATCATGATGTCCTCATGCTTGGAAGGCAAGGGAACCTCTCGAGTATGTTGCCTTCCTATCATGGGATTAAAAGTCCAACAGCGTGTTTTGTGAGCAGAGTAGACATGGTGTAGCCTCTACAGGTTTCTCGCCAACATTTGAATGCCTCTGGCAGCCTTCAAAAGGGCAGGAGCAGCACTGCAATCCTAATGCACTCGTGTCAGTGTGCCTGTTGTGTTGCAAGGTGCCTCAAGGAGGATAATCATCACTCAACGGTTCTCATCTTCATCTGTGAGGTTTAATCTGAATCGACTCTGTGGTACCTCTACACAATCAATCATTCATGCAAGACAAGTGCTCTAGCCTCATCATCATACTGAGCCCCCAGCATGAGACCTGTCTTCAGGATGCAGTCATCTGTAACTCTCAATCATGGATGCGGGCCTGCACTTCAGCTTACCTTTCAGTGGTCCATGAAAGCTTCACAAAATCACGGAATCACAGGGCAGAATTTTTCACTGAGCGGGCAAAAATGCGCCCGACCCCCCCTTATGCATGAAATAGCGCGTGATGACATCGGACGAGTGTCCCAACGTCATTGCGTGCTATTTTGGTCAGCAGGCACACATCAAACTCAGAAACTGCCTGCCGACAATTAAGAGAGCAATTAAGCCCTTTAATAGTGCAATTAACAAAGATTTTTCATTGCCCGTCCAACATTATGGATAGCGGGCGGGCGAATAGGCTGGGCAGCTTTTGCATTTTTCAGGAAATGTCATCGTGAATTCGCAGTAGGGGGCCGATGGAGGTTGGCAGTCCATTCTCCAGCCAAACCCAGACCTGCTGACCGTGCCCACCCGCCGAACTGCCCACAGAATTGTTAGACTGCAGAAGGAGGCCACTCGGCCCATTGTGTCTGCACCAGTTCTCCAAATGAGCATTATGACTTAGTGCCATTATCTTGCCTTTTCCCCACACCCTTGCATATTGTTTCTATTCAAATAATCATCTAATGCCCTCTTGAATGCCTTGATTGGACCTGCCTCCATTACATTTCCAGGCAGTGCATTCCAGTCTCAAACCACTCACTGTGTGAAAAAGTTTTTCTCACTCACATTTGCTTCTTTTTCAAATCACTTTAAATCAGTGCCCTCTCATTCTCAATCCCTTTATGAGCAAGAAAAGTTTCCTCCTATCTACTCTGTTCAGCCCCCTCATGATTTTGAACTTCTGTATTAAATCTCCTCTCAGCCTTCTCCTCTCCAAGGAGAACATTCCCAACCTCTCCAATCTATCTTCATAGCTGAAGTTTCTCATCCCTGGAACCATTCTTGTAAACCTCTTCTGCACTCTCTCCAATGTGTTCACATCCTTCCTATAATGTGGCGCCCAGAACTGTACACAATATTCCAGCTGAGGTCTAACTAGTGTCTTACATAGGCTCAGCATAACCTCCTTGCATTTGTACACTGTGCCCCTGTTAATAAAGCCCAGGATATTGTATGCTTTATTAACTGCTCCCTCCACACATCCTGTCATCTTCAATGGTCTATGCACATATGCACACATGTCCCTTTGCTCCTGCACCCCCTTAAGAACTGTACCCCTTATTTTATATTGCTTCTCTATGTTCTTCCTACCAACGTGCATCACCTCACACTTTTCCACATTGAACTTCGTTTGCCACCATTCCACCCACTTGTCTATGTCCTTTTGAAGTTCTTCACTGTCCTCCTTGTAGTTTACAATGCTTCAAGCAGCATCATACTCCAACCTCTGTCAAGCACTCATGACGATGCCTCCGTTTGGAGTCTACCAAATTCCCATACAGTCTAGCCTTGGCATCTGTGGGCCTGGAAATGCTGCCACTCCATTGAGGCGTTGAATATGCTAATCTTTGATGATAAAGAGTGCACATCAGATATATTGGAGCTCTGATCCTATGTTAGGCCTTCACATTTTCATTCCGCCAGTCTGAAATATTCACACAGAAACCAGGCACACCAGCGACATTGTAATGAGCACATAATCATGTTGACTGGCCATCTGTGAGCTGGCACAGGGTTAATGTCAAGAGACCCTAGCCAGACCTCACCCAACACAGCATCTCTCATGTCAAAATTCAGCCTTTACACACACCTCCCACCTCTCATAATTTCATCCCTCTAGCAGGAATCACAAGGCTCAACACGTGTCAGTGAGGTCTATAGGTCTGCATCATGCAGGTGGGAAAGTGGGGACTACTGTTGGGGTGATGCTTAGATGTATGTGAGGACATGAGGTAACTGCAGGCCACCAGGAGCACATGACAGCCCCATGTTTTGGTGGATACGTACACCACATTCAAGGTTGGCAGACATTACATGGAGGCTAATGAAAGGAGAAATGACTTTGAATGAGTGCTAAGCACTTTGCCAATCAATCCTCTAAGATCCACATGCACTCTTCAGTGCAGAAGCAGCAGGAGATTAAACCAGCTTGCATCTTCTAAATCCATGAGGCAGCATTATGTGAATCTCTGAAGCAGGTTTCAGAGATGCATAGCTCAACCACCAAGTTCTTACCGCCAGAGGCTTCACTCATGTTGCTGCTGCGCAGAGAATGGTCAGGCACTGTAATGAGATGATGCTAGCCACCATAGACTGAGGCACTCTATGGGATATCTGTGAGGATGGGGGGGCATTTGTTACACTTGACTGACTACGGAGCATGTCGTCAGGTAGAAGAGTGCCAAGAAAACAAGAAATCGTAATATTGTTCTTCTGGTAACAACCCTGGCATATTTTCTTATGTACTGGAAATCAGGCTATAATTGGATTAAGAGCTAGAGTGACAGCAAGGGTCTAAAGTTAGCAGTAAAGTTGTTTTGATATGTTAATGAACCAAGAGGAACTTCAGTCAGAGTTTTACATAACTCAATAACAGGGGTGCTTTTGAATTGAGCTGCTGTAGTTCAAAGGGTGATGGATATATGCAGGTTGTAAAAAGGTGTAAGGGAGTGAGGTAAAGATAGGGTAAGTTTGTTTTTTAAAAGTCCAAGAGCTAAAGTAAAGAACAATTTAATCAATTCTAGGAAGAAAGCATTTCTGAAGAGACTGGTTGAAACAATAGAGAGATCAATAGGAAGCAAACACATTTAAGGAAATACTGAAGCCTATGTGGGGTGGTAGTTGCTTAGATCTCCCAGAAGACAGCAGGGTAGCTGGTCAGATTTCCAAAAGGGCAGTGTGAACAAGGCCAGACCTGAAGACCCAGTTGCTGTCAACCTCTGAGGATACTCCAAGGGAAAAAAAGCGCTGTGTGGTAAAAATTACTGGAGCTCTTTAGATTTTAGTATCTATACAGATAGTTTCTGAACAGAAAGGGGAAGGTTAGCTCTGAGGATAGTTAAGATTTGTGGAATTGTTTTAAAGTACTGCTCACTGGGCGAACCCATTCTTGTGTTTAAGTATAGTTGTGTTTTATTTTCTTTCCTTTGTTCTTATAATAAATGTTTACTTTACTATAAAATAATCACAAGTATTCAGGAAAATTGTTTCCTGATTTCAGAACTCTCCTCATACTATACAAATTGCAAAAACCATTTTGGCAGCTGCTTCAGGTTTCCCTCTGGGATTTGGGCAGCTTGGCATTTACCATCAACTGTGCCATAACAAGAAACATACAGCGGATGAGAAGCTGACAGTAACAAATTCTATTTACAGATGTGCAAATTATATACAGATTGTGAACATCTATGCCACTTTTGTGCTCTTAGTGTTTCTTAATTTTTTTTCCATACCACTGCAGCTTGGTGCATCCCCGACATCCACCGCAGAGATGGAGGCAGCCTGCTGACTGCTACGCCCTGTTGTCTCTGATGGCCTTGGTGGGTGTCCTCTGAAGGGCCGAGGCCTGGCGAGCCCCAGCCTGCTTTGGGTCTCCTGCTGTGGGGCAGGTACACCCTCCTCGACCTATGGAGCTGGGGCTGATGGGGTCACAGGCAGCAAGGATTTTGATCAGCTGCTGTGTGATAATAACTAACCTCCTTTATTTTTAAAATCACCAAAAAGCATGCTGTTGGAATTTATTTGAAATTAGGAAGAATCACTGAGGATAAGAAAATACACACACCTTACATACAAACGTCCTGATTACAGACTGGGAGGGACCACACAAATTCTTTCTGTAACAACATATCAAGATTTCAAAAGGACTTTGATAAGGTTTCCATAATAGACTTATGAATAAGGCCAGAGAATGTGGAGTCAGGGGACAAGTGACAAAATGGATTTCTAGCTGGCTTTGAGATAGAACGCAGAGAGTGGGAATAAAGAGTGATGTTCCACAATGATCTCTGCTATGAACAAGAGGGAAATACCTTAATAGTTCGTGGAGTCCTGATGTGAGCAATTGCCTTTGAAGACTTCAGCTGGAATACCACTGGGGCTGCAGGCTTTGTTGTTTTTCATCCATTTGACTGCTTATTGCAGATCTTCCATCGATGGTGGTTCACCCATGCATTCTACCACAGGGTACTGGGGGATAGTCTGGAGGGTATCAGCAGCAACTATGGATTCCGGATTGAGGGATTGTTGAAAATGATCTTCCCAGTGTCGTTGGATGGTATTATCATCATCCTTAAGAAGAGAAAGACCATCCTGTGAGTGAAGGGGAGATTTTCCATCCGACCTTGGTCTATAGGTGGCTCTGGTTGCTTCAAAATATCTTTGCATATCATGCTGGTCAGCATATTATTGGATCTTTCAGGCTTTCTCTTTCCACCACATGCCCTTTATCTTCCGGATTTGCCTTTGTGCATTGGCCTTGAGTTGTTGGAACGTTGCCTTCTTAACTTGCGACCTTAGGTTGTTCTGCCAGACGATTAAGCCTGCTCATTTTTGTTCTAGACGGTCACATATTTCAGCATTGTTTTCTTCGAGCGGTGACGATGATGCTTCAAAACCAATGATCTGGCGCAGGGATATTGTACAGCCGGCTTTATTTGATCCCACTGTTCCAGAATTGAATTGGAGGTGTGAAGAATTTCTGGATTGGTTGTGAGCTTTACTTGGAATTCCTCGCTTCGGTTGGCCTTCTTCCTCTTGCCTTTTGGGCCTTGTGATGTCTTGGCAGAGGTTCATCACCGATTGGACAAGTCAATGATCTCTCCAGCAGATATCCATCCTCTGCATGGATCGAGTGATACAGGCATCACTTACACCTTTGTCCCGAACAATGGCACAATCCAGGAGGTGTCAATGCTTTGATCTAGGGTGTCTGCATGTGGTTTTGTATTTGGCCTTCTGGCAGAATAGGCTGTCTGTTATAATGAGGCCATGCTGAGCACACTTTGTCAGAAGGAGGACACTATTTGCATTGGCTTTCCCCACCCCATTTTCCCTAATGGTTCAGACATTGGGGTCACGGCCAATCCTGCATTAAAGTTCCTCAGGAGGATGACCTTTTCTTCTTTTGGGATGGCACTGGGGACTTCACCAAGGTCAGAATAGAACTTTTCCTTAACAACTTAATCCAAGTCAGGTTTGGGGCATAAGCGCTGATAATCGTGGCATATTGGTTGGCTGAGGACGGCTGAGCTGTAGGTGAAGCTGTTGTGAGTCTTTTCATTAATACAAATGGAGTGTTCTGGCAGTGCATCTAAGATCCTATTCCAGATGGCAAAACCAAATCTGTGGACATGAGAGTCACTGTCAGCCTATCCTTTCCAGGAGAAAGTATATCTCCCGCTTCTTCCTTAAGCTGCCCCTCCCCAGTAAGGCGGTATCACTGAGGGCAACAATGTCAATTTGGAGTCTCATGTGGAATGATTGCAGCTCTTCTTCAGGATAGTCACTCTCAATATTATCCATGGGTGTTCTAACATTCCAAATTGTAAAATTTAAAGTTATTTTTCTTTGACCACAAAGATAGTGACCTCACAGGGTATGGTTCACCAGCCAGGAGAAAATGAGACAGCCCATTCTTAAGGCATCTTAAGGCCCCCTCCCCATTTGGGATGAGCAAGACAATTGCTAGTGTCAGAAACTGCTGTCAAAAGACACATCTGTCCCAACATCGCTGTCCAACAACCTTTATGCATTTGTTGCCTGTGTGCAGATTCTTGACTAGAGACTCCCTAGTTCACTGCCCTGTCCTTGTTGCCAATTCTCCATCCCCCCCAGGATTTGGCAAAGGGGCCCTGGTAGAAGCCTGTGCATGATTTTGTTTAATGTGCGGACGCTGGGCACACAATCTTGATGGGTTGGTAGTCAGATTTCAGTGACATGTTGAACCATGATGACTGGGACCACCTTGTTGGGGCAGCCTTCTTCTGCCTTCACAGCTGCGAGACGCACAGTCTTCATTCGCCTGTTCTGCCATTAAGGACTTTTTGGACTGCACTTTGTCTGGCACCATCCCTGACATTGCTGCCAAGGATGGCCCTGTACCAGGAGCAAGGTGCTCCAGATGGCATTGCTCAAGGAATAGTGTATTGCACAAGCCTCTCCATCACATTAAAGAGGTGATGTACAGAAGGATTATTAAAACTGCATGTATGAATGCATTAGCTCTTATTTTAAACATTAATTCAGTTGCTGATTTCATTAGAATTTAGTGTTATGGTATTTTGTATAGAGTTTTGTTTTGAGTAAAGCTGTAAATGGGGATTTGGTCCTTAAGGGAAACAGGTTTCAGAGTACCATGGATGATTAATGCATCACTATTGAAGAATCGATCACACATAAGACCATTACTGAAGGGAAAAAAGGTGGTATTGCAATTCACTCAAAGAGCATATGTAATCCACTTTGTTCTATGGCAATCGCCTAAGAAATATAAAGAATAAATATACAAAGGCTGAGCTTGCACCTTCAAAATTCTCCTTATCAAAATTCATTTACAACAACTGCAATTTTTAAAAGGTTTCTCTAATGAAAGGAAGAACAGGAACTTCTGTTAAATGTGGCAAACAAAAATTGCATAATGAAGCATATATAAAAGGAAGGCCTCATGTTCCAAACAATTTTTTCATGTCATGTTGCATTTAAAGTCACTGTTAAAGTAACTGTTTTGACTCTGCTTCATTGCTGAGGAATTGCTTAGAAAGATTACATTCTGCTTTTTAATCAGTGGGTTTTATTGTTAGATGTGGCTACATAATCATTTCTTTAATGTTGCATCTGACACTGGCAGAAATCAAAGTTAAGACGTGAGTAAATGTTGTTTTGATGTCTATTTCACCACTCTCTCTTTAACATGGAATAATACAATGACCCAGAATTTGCTGTTGTAATGACACTGAAATTGTTGATGTTCACAGGGACTGCATTTTTGGGTCCTGTCAGGGGTTGGGAAAGAAGTGGGTGGGAGCCAGTTTTATCTGAAGGGATAGGGCAGACCCACAATTCTGCCCAATCCATCAAAAAGGCCAATTAGCATTGTTAAAGGGAGGGCAACCCATTGGGAAATGTGTGCCATCAGTTTAGCATAGGCGGTGGAGAGAATGGGCATTAAGCGCTTGGGCAGTGCAGGGGTAGCTACTTCAAACCCTTGGCACCACAGGGGTGTAAGTAAAGAGGACAAAGCTGCAAAGCACAATTGCCGTGGGTGGGGGGTGGCTAAGGTTGCCTGAGCATGAGAAAGGCTGTAGCTGTCTTTGGAAAATATATCTCTTAGATATTGGGCCCAGTGATAATGAGGAGCAACACCCTCTGTAGAAAGGGCGAAGCTCTGGTATCAGGAGGGCAAGAGAGAGGGGTGAGGGGCAAGAAGGACACAGAGGCCAACCCTTAGCATAGGATCTGCCACTGAAACAGAGCTACCTGAAGATGACCAAGTACCAGTGCCGCAGGAGACGGCAACTCTTCAGACAGATGATGAGATACATCTATGCTTTTGTTACAGAAGTCATCACACTTTGCAATAGTGGTCACTATGCCCTGTCAGTATCCATCAAATTCACTGTGGCCTTGAACTTCTGTGCTTCTAGCTGCTTCCAAGTTCAACTTTAGATCTTGGCAGCATCACGCAACTGGCTGCACACCACTGTACCTCACAGGTCACTGATGGCCTATTTGCCAGAGCTGGACAGTACATTAATTTAACAACAGATATGGTCTCGTGGACACAGAGGGCAGTGGATTTTGATGTCCAGGTGCAGGGCATCATCAATTGCACCCAGGCGGCCAACAAGGCGTCCAGTGACAGGTGAATGATTTTCACCAACAGGATAGGCTTCCACTCATGCAACAGTCAGCTGGTCTATGACCACAGCAAGAGCACCTTCCAAGTGCAATCTTGCCTTCTTCATGACTCCTTCATCCTCCACCAGTCCATGCTGCCTTAAATCTTCACTCCAACACCCAAAGTCCATGGATAGATTCTAGGGGACAAGGATATCCTTGAAGATATGGCTACTGACACCTCTATGAGTGCTCCAGACAGAAGCACAGAGGCAATACAGCCAGAGCCATCTACCCACTAGGACCACCATTGACCGAGCCATTGAACTTCTGAAGATGAAGTTCTGGTGCATGAACCAGTTGAGTAGCGCTCTTCAATGCTCAAAAATCTTGTCAGGATGCCATGAATGTCAGGGATCACCTGATTTAGATTTGTTTCAATTGAGCCCCTCTGACCCAGGATGAAGAGCATGGCATGAAACTCACTCTTCACTGCCCCTGATCACACATCCATGAAGACACACCCTGGAACATGTAAAGCACCTACAGCCAATGAAGGAAGTACATCTACCTAGAGGTTTTTCCATCACCATTGACCAAGTGGAACCCTTGCTTTCTTTCAAAATTTCATATGGCTTTTCTTATTCTGCCATTAATAACAGCAGGCACATATGTCTGTCTTCAAATGCTATTATTTACATGGTTCTCAAAGGAAAACAGTGCACACTTGGTACAGGAGGAAACTATAGTGATGCACACAGTGCGCCATGCAACATGATGGCCTCCACACCATGCGGTGTTCCTTTGAGGCCTTGGAAGAGATGGCAACAGCCTACGCAGTTGTCTCAACCTGGGGCTAAGATCCACGTGGCAGTCATCCTCATCATGGAGGTGCCACTGGGGAAATCTCCAGAGGCTGCTGCACCAGAATCACTGGGCACTGTTAAAAAATGGTCCATCTGTCAGAAGGGCCAAGGAGGCCAAAGCTGATGATGGCGCCCCATGAGGGGTGGCAGCCTTGTCTTCCTTGTGACATCCTTAGCCCTTAGCTGGCACTCTAGATGGCTGGAGGAGATCACTAACTGGGAGCAACTGGCATTGCCTCCAGATATCCCTGTGTCATCAGCACCCATCCCTAATTGCCCTTGAGAACTCAGTGGCCAGAGGCTATTTGACAGTCAATCACGTTGCTGTGGGTCTGGCCAGACCAAGTAAGGATGGCAGATTTCCTTCCCTAAAGGACACTAGTGAATCAGATGGGTTTTTATGACAATCAATTCACTGTCATCCAGATTTTTTATTGAATTCAAATTTCACCATCTGCCGTGGTGGGATTTGAACTCGGGGTCCCCAGAGCATTACCCTGGGGCTCTGGAATACTAGTCCAATAACAATACCACTATTCCACTGCCTCCCACGTGGCATGAGTAAGTTGAATGGACTTCTCCATTCTCAGCCCTGCACTGCCTCAGGAAACTCCAACATATAAGAGCACGTCTACTGCTGCTACTGCTGTTCAAGGTAAAGCTTCCTTTCCAGTGACTCCTGAGGCCCTGCACCTGAGCCCAGCTAAGCAGGGCTTGTGTCTCTCCTCCATCCTCTGAGGGAAACTGAACACAGGTCATTCTATCTCTGGCACCTCCTCTTGCTCACCAGTGCCGTGCTCCTCAACCGGGGCCACCCTATCTAAATATGCATGAGTACTCAAAGAGATGACTGTATCTGTGCCAGTGGATGTGTGCTTGGCAGACACTCTGCTGTTGCTTTTGGCCCAGTGTTGGTGAGGGAGATGTAACCCAGAACATGTGCTTGGTGGTTCCCAGGAAGTACACACACAAGGACTGCATGGGAATTGCCGAGGAAGTTTAAACTTCCAACTTCCATTAGGTAATTACCCTGCACCTGGAACTATTCTGTTAAGAGAGTCAGGTCCACCCAATGTGTTCGATTTAAATCAGAGTTTTGGATGGATCTGACTCTCTTAGCAGAACAGTTACCCAAGAGAAGTTAGACGGATTAAAATCACTTCTAACTCCTGGGTAACTATAACACTGACCCCACCCCGACCCTCCACTGGACCCCCACTCGCACCCCCCCCCACCCCCTCCCTGCTGACTACACTCCCGGACCAACTATCTCACCTCCCCAACTACCGAACAATTCCCCAACCACCCACTCCTCCCCACCTCCAACTACATCTCCACCTCCCCAACCACCTCCTGACCCCCTAACTACAGCCCTGACACCCTCAACCAGCTTCCTGACTCCTCCGACTACCCCCAACCCCCTGACTATGCCCCCGACTACCCTGACTAATTTTCTTACCGCCCAACTACACTTCCAACTCCCAATTATTCCCCCACCTGCCCTCCTAACCCCTGATTACGCCGCCATCCTCCCGACTACACTCCTGACACCTCCCGACTACCATCCTGACCCCTCGACTACCCTTCTTACACCCCCAGCCCCCCAGACTTCTGCTAAACTTGTAAAACATGTATGACTTTGGGTTTTATCTGTTCTTTCTGATTGGTTATTTTTCCACTGTGAGCTCTAAGCAGCAGTAAAATAAGCTGTGATTCATTTCTACCCGACAGCCCTCCGCCTCCCTCAATATGCCACTGACTACCCCCTGACTACTCTCCCCACCCCCAACTACTCTCCAGACCCTGGACCCCAACTGCTCTTCCAACTCCAACTGCCCTCCCCTTCCTGATCACCCTAACCCCTCACCCACTTACATGACATACTCACCTTCTCCCTGGCGTTTCAAAGTGACTGGGACCTTTAAATTTACCACTTTACGGTAGCTGGTGCATAAAAAGGGGATGTGGCTTCACTTCCCCTGACGCTGCTGCCCTGCCCTGGAAGGACTCTGGAGCTGCTGCGCTGCACATTTCTCACTCGGCCTGGGTTGGAAGATCAGGAGAGAACTGTTCAGATCCTGACCTGGGTAAGTGAAAAGGAGCAGAGTGGCAATCCGTTGGTGATTGCCACTCCATGGAGGCTCTGCCCATTATCTTTCTCTCATCGCAGCCTCTCTCATATATTCAACACTATGAAGTAATTAAATCAAAACTGTTTGTTCACCTTCCCTGGGTTTTCCTTGGTATCTTGTGGCAGTTACTATCGAGAACTCTGGCGATGATAATAAAGCATTTGACATGCTAACCCTTTTTAATTGTGGAAGTATTAGAGGAATTGCAGAAAACGGAACAAATACACCCAAAGTACTCAGGTAACAAATTAATGAGCAGAAGGTGAGATTCTCTTTTTGAATTGTACTGTAAGTTTCCGTTACAAAGCATGTTAGCCTTTGCAATAGTTGCCAGTTCTTAGACATTGTAAATTGAAGCATAAACCCAGATGGGAATATTTTAAATTAAATTGGATCTTTGACAATCTTAACAAATTGGGCATTTAATAACCAGGAGAAATATTAATACGTCCAGTAGCCAATAGTGTTCAATTATAAAGGATGATAGCCACATTAAATCTTCAGTACTCCTCTTAGAATTACAAGGCACACTTAGTTTATCAATACTCAAATAATTCAGGGATTAAATTGATGGTACAGTTAATTTAAAAAGCTGTATTTTTAATAGTGAGGCTTATTGTTGGTGATATTAATGGGAAGGATAAGAACAGTCACTGAATAATATATTCTGACAAATTCTTGAGTCTTCACTTAGCTAGTTCTCTTGGATTTTTAAACTAATTTCTGCCAAGTGTAATTTTATCCATCTGATTTAAACTCAGATTAAACCAGTCTTAATCAGTCAGAAGAATAACGATTCAGCACAGGTTTCATTGCAAGACTTCTGCTAAACTTGTAAAACATGTATGACTTTGGGTTTTATCTGTTCTTTCTGATTGGTTATTTTTCCACTGTGAGCTCTAAGCAGCAGTAAAATAAGCTGTGATTCATTTCTATGAACATCCAAAGAAACAATGGACCTGAAATACAAGTTGATAGGGCCTGTTAAAGTGGATTATATTTTCAGCAATTTCTGGCTTGTAATAGCTGTACTGATTAAAACTAACTTGCATCTCTTAAAAGGGAGGTGCACTGGGGCTGGAGCAGGTGCTGGCAGTCTTGCAGGAAGTGACTCTGACCTGGAAACAGTGAAATGTGGAATAACGTGGGAGAGAGCAGGTTCCAAGGTTTTTGGAGGCTTCACTGGAGGTCTTACTGGAGGAGGTGGGGAATAGGGGAGATGTCCTATATCCACAGAGATCAAGAGTTCCTCCAGATACACACTCAAAAGATAACGGGAGCAGATACCTTTGGAGGTCAATGCCAGGAGTCAAGCCCTGAGGATCCAGATGCAGTGCCGCAAGAATTTCAGTGACCTTACATGAGTTGTCAAAATCAATGAAAGCATCTTCAAATGCCATATCCTATCGACAGCACTACCAGCCTCAGCCACTGTTCAAATCGCCATACCTTCATTACTCAGCCACCAGCAATATCAATCAGTGCTCATTTATAGCAATTACATGTTTTACCTCGGCCCTCACTGTTGCATTGTTATAATATTCCAAAGTGACTGAGGAACTATCTTGTTTCATGAGCATGTGTATATTCAGGATGCCATATCATTCACTACCACACTACAGTCTGTGTACCGAGCACACAATGTATTGTTCCTCCACACGTGTGGAGGTGTGAGAAAATGTACTCGGTGTAAGCTCCAGTATCTGTATCAAAAAGTGTGATTATTTTGAACTTCTAGGAGCCACAAGACATAACATAATGGCAGCAGGTGATTGTGAGTAAAACCCAAACATTATGAACAAAATAAATACTGAATTAGTTTGAGAAAATGGCAACAATGAACACACAGCTCCAGCCCATGATAAATTTGGTGGCTGATGATGTTGTGAAGGCATTCGAGAAGTTTAAACAAAAGTGCAAATTGACATTCAGTAGCTTTCTGAAAGGCCCTAGAGAAAAGGAAAAGGTCGGCTGCATCCTTTTGTGGACAGGAGAGAAAAGATTAGATCTTTTCAATAGCTTGGAACTGATGGTGTACGACACTAAAAACCCAGACAAGATTGTTGAGAAGCTCAGCACACATGTCCAGCCAAAGACAAACCATCAGCTCCACTGATAATAATTTCAGAACCTGAGGCAGGTACCTGGTGAGTCTAATGACAATTTCTTAATGAAATTGAAAAATGTAGCCAGCAAGTGAAAATTCAATGAAACTGAGGAGAGGCTGATAGGTCAGCTCATTTGGAGCCCTGCATACCCTGATGTAAAAAAATCCCTAATAGGAAAGGCAAACTCAAAATGCCACAGGCTGGTGACACTCCCAAAGCAGATGAAGCCAGGAGTACTCCGATTAAGGTACTGACACAACTAGTCTTCAGCTAAGTCAAGGGAAAGGCAGCAGGGTTGATGCAGTGAAACAGCAACAAAAGAATGCACACCAGACAAAGAGTAAAACATGCAAGGATTGTGACTGACAAATTCAAAGCCAGAAAGAAACATCCAGTATATGGATCAAACTTCAGAGCTTGTGGAAAGCCCAATCACTGGGGAAGGATATACAGAATGGTAAATGAATTACCAGAGGCAGAGGAACAGGGCGAATGAGAAAGAAACCAAAACATCCATAATCCTGGAAGAGGACACAGCACACCTGGGAGCCATACATCGACATGAAATTTTTCAATGCAACAGTTCCCAGAGAAAAGAAATTTACACAACCATTCAGAGCATGAAGAAAGATAAATCCACAACCATAAAGCTGAAGCTGAAGCTTGATACCGGAGCACAGAGTTACATCAGCCCACTCAGACTACACCAGAAGATCTTTCCTGAAAACTTGAAAGAGAATGGTTACCCAAAGAAAGATGCTCTGAAACCAAGCAGCATCAGGCTGATGGCATATGATGGAACTGAGTTTGACAGCGAGGAATGACCCAAATCAGAGGGACATACAAAGGCAAGGACACTAACTGTATGTTCTGTCACAGAAGTAGATGGCCCTGCTATTGTGGGGTTGAGCAGTTGTGAAGAGCTGCAGCTGATCTCAGTAAATGATGAGATGAAAGAGGTGTCACTGAGGGTTGAAAGTAGTACATGGAATGAAAAGCACCCTATGATCAGAAGCAAGAAAGATTTGTTCCAAATGTATTCAACGTGTTTTGATGAGATGGTTGGATGCTTTGAAGATTTGGAGTATCACACAAGAAATGATCCACAGAAGAAATCAATGATTTATCACACATGTTGACATTCCATTCTTAAACAAAGGAATGTGTGAATTTTCCGGATGGGTGTGAATGTCTATATCTAAGCAGGTATTTGCTTGAGTCTCGGGACTGTCTAGAGTTGATACTACCAAAAGTCATGTGGTTTGCAGTGACCATTTTAACGGTCCAGTTTTGCTCAAAATGTTAAAGTATTGTCTGAAAGTTCATAATAGGCTGGAGCATGACAGGTTCCACCATGGGGAAAAAATGGAATTGATGTTTTTTTTACAGGGCTTCTTTGTGAAGCAAAAGAAAAATGTACACATTCACTCCTGCATACAGACTCAGATATTCACATCTGGCACTGCGGCAGTTTCTCCATCTTATTCCTATTTCTTAACAAATCCTCAGTTATGTGTTATTTGGTGAATATTTATTAATATCGGTACACACGGTTTCAGGAATGGTGACTCTACTAAACAGACTCTGCTTACTGCAGTCAGCAGTTGTGGAAAGTTCAGACTCCATGCTGGCTCCTAGGGAGGTTAGGATTCACAAGGCTGGATTCTATTTAGAAGCTTGCAATATGGAAATCAATCTGACTGCTTTGTTATGATTCATACAAAGCTCTTAACCCTTTTATGGCTGCTTCCACAGCCTATGAATCAAATACTTTAGATTCTGCTTCACTGATGATCTGTATTTCTAGTGCAATGGTGTGAGGTGTATTGTTTTTAGATGCATGTGAGGTGCCCGGGTTCTCCCCCTGCATCCAATTGTCAGTGGCCTTGGAAATGGAACTGTTGGTTCAGGTGGATTGAAGGTTGGAATCTGATCCTGCGATGGTTCAGTGGTTAATTCTGCATCAGCTGCATTTGTAATTCTCTTGTGGTGTTCACAAGATTGGTTTTCCTTAAGATCTGTTGATTTCTCCTTTTCTGTTATTTTGGGGATGGGTTTGTCCCCAATCTGCCCCATGTCCTTTGGGACACTACTGCCGACAGGTGGTGGCCAGCTTCTGCTGTATTGCCATGCAGCTCTGTGTCTGGGTGAGGCATCTACCTCACTATCTGATTGGTGGTTTGGAATCTTTCTCTGTCCTATTTAAATCCTGAAAGAAGGTGTCTGCTAATGAGACCTCTGGTTCAAACAGCTTTATTCTTTTCAAATTCAACAGACCCTTCCTTGGCTCTGTTGGCCTGTTTTGGTCTGTTTGGCATGTAGGGGTTCTGTCCTGATCTTTTTTACCTTGGTAGGCCCTTTTCTGGCCTCTGGAAAGTTCTCTGGCTTTCTTTCTATTTCCCTAATCCTTATTGGCTCTATTTTCCCCTGTAGGATGTTAGGGTCTTCTTCAGCTCTCTGCAGCTGAACAGCATTTTTCTGGCTCTCTTCTGTTTCCCCAGGCTCTGTGGACTTTTACCTTCTGGCACAGAACCTGATAGCTCTCCAAGTAATTTCCCAACATTTTCTTACATTTGCAAGAAAAAGCCAGCTCTGGCAGGGCCAAAGGTTTTCAGCAAACTTGATGCCAGAAATGTCAATTGGACTGTGAAGGAATGTTCGCTGTTGACAACACACAACACACCCTTTGGACGCTACAAATTCCTGCATCTACCTTTTGGTCTTAAAGTGAGCGAGGATAGTTCCACAGAAAATGGATGAGACATACAAAAAATGCAAAGGAGCAATTGGCATAGCTGGTGATATCTAGATCTATGGTGTAGATAAAAGAAAAGACCGCAATTATAATCTACATGAGAGAACGAGGAAAGCTGGGATCAGACTAAACACAGACAAGTGCATTATGAAGGTGACAGAATGTCAGTTCTTCAGAATGGTGTACACACCTGTCAGAGTCAAGACGATTCCTGAAAAAGTCACAGTTGTCTCTGAGATGGAAGCTCCAACAGGCAAGAAAGAGCTGAGTTTTCTTGGCTTTAATCCAGTAGATGAGTTCTTTCATACCTCACATGTCATGAAATTTAAAGTGGCCTTTCACTGAATGATATGTTTTATTACTTCAGTGCTTCAAGGTCCAGCACTCTTTCCCCCTTTGCCGGATACAATGTTAGGCTGTAACATTATCTTATGCAATGAAGTTAACATTTGAGCCACATCACTGAGAAAGGGGAGAAAACATCAGCAAGTGGGTAATCCCAAGAACATAGGAATGTGCATAACCAGAAACGATCACAATGGCTCATCAAGTCAGTTCTAAAGTTTGTAGATATAAATCTGTCTGTTTAATTTTTCTCCTTTTTAAAGACCAATTTGGTTTTCTCTAGATTTCACTGACAAACTGCCTCCACTTCTTTCCCAAGCAATCAATTCCATACAGTAAGCTGTTTCTTAGATCTGATAATTAGATATAAACTGCCAGTTCACCTTTTTTTGAGCTTGAATCTGTGCAGAATCTTGTAGAATTTCTTAGGATCCAGTAAGTTCAGCTACTAATTCTAGACTGCAATTTCAATTTTAAAAATTGAAAACTAGAATTAATTAGAAAACTAGAATTAATTAATCACCCTTCTCTGTATCTTCAGTCATTCTAATTTCATCACTCTGACATTATTCACAGTAAATGGCATTTCTCACTTATCAACTGAAATTCCCAAACTGCTCCCTTCACGCTGCTGCATTTTATCTGCTTATTTCCTGTTAATTGCAAACCTCCAAACCTTAATGAATTTTTATGCATAAGAAGTTCTTTTTACAAAATATGTGCACCAACTGGGATACATGGATCAGCATCCTTTATTATTAACATTGTATTTAACATTTCTCGGGTACATGCTATAAATCTACTAGGCAACCTAGTTTCTTAACATGCAGCATATAATTTGGTCACTGTCTTCAATGCCAGAAACTCCATGGGTACAATTTTAATTGCCACGGGGAGGCAGGCTTGAGTGCAGGCATGAGATCGGCGGGGGAGGGGTTAAATCCTTAAAAAGTGGTGTTGGGTTGGGAACCAGATATGAGTTTAATCAGGTGGGTTTGTAGGCAAGCGGATAACCCCACGCAGCTGACAGAAATGATATGCAAGCAGGTAATTAACTTTGAATTTAACCATGCATTCTGGCTTTAACAATAGTGCACAGGTTTCCTGAGCTCTCTGCAGCTTGCCAGGGTAAACGAGGCGTGTGCATGTGCAGAGTACTTCTTCAGTGAAACTAACAGGCTTGGAAGCCTTTAAACAGTGAAACTGAAAAGCTATAGCCAGGCACAGGTGAGGGACTGATACTTTCAGTACCTCTTCTGAGACTATGTTCTTACTGCTTGACAGGTGAATTTCAATTTTAGGAAGCCAATTCACCTGTTTTGGACTTTAACCCACCTTGATCTGCACTTCCCTGTCAGCCTTCAGCATGGCCTGGGAGCAGTTTATGCAGCTCTAGCTTGCGCAATCGCATCACCAACAATAGCAAGAGCAACTCGGGCAGCATTTTCCTCAGCCACATGTCGTGCCAGAAGAAGGAGGAGAAGGGACTCAGCTCGAAGGAAGTGATACCCTCAACAAAGGGTCTACAGGGTGAGGATTAGCACTCTTGACACGTGTGCGTATCAGTGCCTCAGAAGGCTGGTGCTTTCATGGCAATTGTTGCTGATGTTGCCAGTGGCTGACAAAAATCCCCTGTCCCCCACTTCTCCCCACAACTCACACATGCACACATACCAATTCTCTGCCTTTTGAGTTCTACAGGGAGAGAAAACAGAGAATTGTGAGTATGGGAAATTGATTGTGCAGAGAGGAATGACAACATTTGTGGATGGTGACTGTAAGGCACAGGTATGAGATGGGACAAAGATTAGCTTAAGTGTGAAGGGGATGGGAGTATGAGGAGATGCTTGGACAGAAGAATGAGTGGAGCTGTAAGATGTGTTGGTTTGAGGAGATCTGTGTGGGAGAATGCTGGACAAGTCAAAGTGTTAGAGTTGGCAAGTGTTATGCCACTCACCTTTCCTGCCCTCCTGAGGTCCTTGGCCCCCTTAGCTACACTTTCTCCAGGTTTGAGTGATCACAATCCTGCTGCTCTTTTGCTTAGGCATTTCCATCTACACCTGTCTGGTTCAAGAGGCTGGCTTCCTCCTGTCCTTCACTGTAGCCACAGGAATCTACGTACAGTTCAAACATGCTATCCCCTGTCAAATTCCCTTTAACTTGGATTCCTTCTTTTGACACATTGGCTCGTCATCCTGCCTGCCCTTACTGATTAGCTGGGAACACCGGAAGCTGGATGCTCATGTATGGCTGAGTTAAGAGCCACAGAAAAAAGCAGCTTCAATTGCAAAGGGGTTCATGACCCACTTTTGGTTTTCTCACTGCCTGCAGGCCTATTTAACTGAGATCCTGCCATGTGGCTCAGATTTTGTTGTTGGCAGCGAATGACCTGTGCTCACTGTTCATGACATTTACAGCTGCCCACTTTAGTGGGCATTTGGGCAGTAATTTACTGTCATTGCATAGCGCTCTCTACAGAGGAACTGTGACCTGTGTGAACAGGACAAACACCAGTGTTTCTCTTCAACCAATCAATCTGAAGAATCCTTACTGAACCCTGAGAGTCTAAACCAGGAAGTGTGAGTTAGAATAGTAAATTATCTGTAAAATCATGTACCAAAAATGGAATAGAGAGGAAGAAACAAATAGAATTATGGAACATAAAAGAGACAAAGGGCTGAATTTATGGGCCATCTGTGTGGAAAAGCAGGAAAGTGGATCAGTAAATTAGGGTGTAGTGTCATCAGCAATGTGCCCGCCGTCAGCACACGTGCCCCCACCACCACCAAGATCCTACTAGAGGCTGGGTTGGTTGCCCACCCATTGTCTAGTTGAGGTCCTAAAGTGGGCAGTTAATGTCCAATTAAGGGCCTCATCCCACTGCCACTCTAATTAATGGGCAGCGGAGAGGTCAGTACTCAACGTGCAGCTCAGCAGGTTTACCCATGTGGGCTGCTGAAAAGTTAAATGGGGGAGTGCCTCTTTCAGGGCCTCGGCTGCTGATTGGAGGCTCCTCCCCACAGTTTTCTCTCCCCACATCCACACTTTCCTGCCCTGTCCAATATGCCCTGCCATATCTCACTGGGCTCTGTCAACCTGGGTCTAGTGAGAACCTGGACGCAACTGAATATCTGGGCCCCAGCAGTACTAGAATTGGCCACCGTTCCAGCTGGTGTTGGCACTGTTCAGAATTGCTGGCATCCGATTGGTTGGCAGGTTGAGGAGACAGGACTTCCTCCTGGAGCTGGATGGAAATCCCACTTCTTTGTTAATAAAAGGGCTGTCACCTGAAAAATTAAAGTGGGGCAAGCTGGCTAACCAGAGGTGAGCTCACCCTTGATGTTTATGCTGGGGGGCATGGGTGCGGGGAAACTGCCATAAAGATATAACTCAGCCCAAAGAAAAAATTAAAATATTTTTTTCTTTTAAATATTTCCAACAGTTGCTAAAAATTGAGGTAACGAGACTCCGCACATGGGGCAGAATTTTGCCCTTGACGGGCTGGTGGGCGGGCCCGATTGACTCGGCAGCAGGCGGGCAGCTGATTGCCGCCGCCAAAACGGGCCGCATCACCATTTTGCATGGGTGGGCCAATTAAGGCCTGCCCAGCAGGTTAGCGACTCCCGTGTAGAACGGGAAAATCGTTGTGGAGGCGGGCGTGCTCAGACCGCCGGTTCCAATGGGGAACCGGCAGTCTGTATAAAGAGTGGCCAGGCAGCCTGCCTGAGGCAGTGCACCATGGCCACTCGCAGAGAGAGACAGGCTGCTCTCAGAGGACAGGAGCAGGAGCAGGAGCAGGAGCAGGAGCAGGGGAGGCGGGCAGGCAAGCTGCAGGATAGGCCAGCAAGTGTGCCCCTCGGTCTCAGATGCCTGCCTTGCTGTCATCCTCCAAGAGGTGTCCAGCCATCAGGATATTTTGTATCCAGAGGATGGGAGGAGGAGGGCCCTTCATATCACCAGGCAGGCGTGGGAGGAGGTGGTGTGATGCACTAAGCGCCCATGACGATGTGCGGCACACAGGAACCCAATGCCGCAAATGATTTAATGATTTGCTGCATTCTGGAAGGGTGACTACCATGTCAGCCTTGGCCATTTGACCCAGCAGGTAGACTTCGCCTTTGAAACCACCGCCCCCATGTCTTAGTGTTATTACTGCATTGGGCATTTGGCGCACGGTGGGTGGGCAAACAGATAGTGACCATGCTACATCAGCCTTAGTGGTTGAGGAGGAGATGGGTTCTCATTGCAGCATATGTTGGTGTTTGTCACATTTGAGTAGTCTGGGGGAAACCTGCAGGGGAGGCAGCTAGACACATACTCAGAACTCCAACATTTGTCTTATTGATGGTGATGAGATGGTGGAAGGGGAGCCTCAAGGTTTCATGGCCAAGAGCCATCTGCTGGTATCGGCACCACATCTAGTTGCACTTCTTTGACATGGGCATTAAGACCCGTGTGTTATTCAAAGTGATGGACGTCGAATGTGTCCAATGTGTCCATTGGGGGAAAGGGTTTGGGACCAGCCGTACTATCGTCTGGGAACAGATCACCAGTAGTTTGGACAGGAGCTGCTGGAGGCCTCAGATAGGCCACTGTGGTTGGGGTGTGGCATGCGCGTACAGAGTACATGAGTGATCAGCCCCAATAAATGCTCTTCTCTGTTCTGCAGGCAAAAACTGAGCACAATCTCGGGGAGCGCCAGAGGACTGGTGGTGGGTACGCCCTGCCCAGTGCCTCACCACGTATGAGGAGCAGGGCATGGAGCTGGGGGGGAGGCAGGCAGGCAGGGTGGCAGGTAGCAACGAGGCTGGGCTGCAGCGGCCAGGTATTTGAGGTCCACAGTCCCATCCACTCTTGTCTCTCCACCATCCAAACCACTGGTGGTTGCTGCAATCGTTAATGCAGCAACACTGCTCATTCACAGACTGATACAGTCAGACCTGTGGGTTATACACAAAAGTCCCTCGTCCTCTTGAGGATGCATGTCTCTAGCTTCCAAAATTGCCTTATCCCATTTGTGGCCACTATCCCCATGGCCTAACATGCCATGGCATCACTGCTGCACAGCCAAAGACGTTTTGCATTTTAGGGGGGTTGATACCTCCACCACCCTTTCAGACAAGGTGCCCCTCGTTACTCTGTCCAAAAGGTCCTCAGCAACTCAGCTGTCAAACTCCTGGTACTCAACATAAATAAATGCCACCAAGTTACTCATCCCTGCGCCAAGGGGAAATGTTGCCTTCTGCCCACCCATTCTACTCCCCTCATAATGGTATGAAGGTCAATAATATGACCTGTCAATCTCCTGTGATCCACGGCAAATGTCACCAGTGTTTGCAATGTTTCCTCATCACCGGAACTGTCCAGGCCAGCATGCATCCAGGTCAGGGTACCTCTGCATTCTCCCCACTCCAATGGCACAAAACATTCCATGTGGCATGCCTTAGCCTATCTGACCAGCCTGTCTGTATGAGCGTCTAATGTTTGGGCCTCCTCTTGACTCTTTTCCACCCAACCAATGTTTGTTTCCTTAGGTTCTTGAAGGGTGAGCGACTTATGAGGCTGGGGGGAAAGGGATGAAAGGTGTTACTGACTGAATGCTAATTGATGCACTGTCCTTGTTGTTAATTTCAGCATTACCACCGCATGGCCACGCCCAACCACACCGCAGCCCCCCCTCCACACCTGCCGGCCAAGATGTGCAACTTGCGGCACATCATTTCAGCCAGCCAGGCACCAGCGCAGCCACAAACACTTTGGTGAGGAATTTAACATCGTCTAGTGTCCCGGGTCATAGTGGAGAGGGCACTTCATAATCTTTGGAGGAGATGGCAGGGACAGAGAGTGCTGATGGCGCCAGCAGCCAGAGGGCTGCGGGGGACCAGGCACATGCTGAGTCTGGCACTGATGATGTGTCTCTGGAGTTGTCACCAATGCAGCAGCTGCAGGACAAGTGGCAGGAATTGCGTTTGCATCTGGTAGGATTGCATGAGGGTGTGCTTCAGTTGGTCTCAGCGGTGGAGGAGTCCAGGCAGAGTGTAAGTGAAGGCATGAAACTCAGGACAGAGCTTCAGACTTTCTCCACTGAGAGATTGGCAACTCTCATTGATTGGGGCTTCGATCAGATGGAGACTCTTCTGATTGGGTTACGCTCTGACCTGCAAGCCCTCACAGGGGAGATGTTCTGGGCACCAAGTGTGGGTGCTCGATGCCCATGCAGCTGCGGTGAGCAGGGAGGTCTAATGTGACCTCACGTCAGTGCAACAGCTGCCTGTCATCGCTGCGAGATTCTATCAGGGCGCTCCGGATGAGGGCAGCAGCTCCTCCACCCCTCAGCCAGTCAACGTTGCATCCATTGAGGCTGCAACAACTGGGGAGGTGCCAGTTCTGGAACTGGCCACTCCCTCTCTGGCGGGGCCATCACAGGCTCCACGGGCCAGAGGACACCTGCCAAGGTCATCGACGCCAACAGGACAGCAGAGTCAGCAGGCTGTCTCACAAGCCACTCCAAGTGATGGGACGGCACCTAGATGTAGCACCCGGAAACGTAAGCATAAGGCACGTTATTCACTCCATGGGTATGTCACTGGTGATTTTGTGTTGGCCTTAGATTAGGGAACAAATAGTAATGTTTGTCATGGAGACATTTCTGTTTTATGTTGGACAGAATAAAGTCCACTTTTCTGACCATGGCAGAGGGTGTTTCCTTTGTGCTGCATTTGTATGTTTCACAGACATCTCATGAGTGTTTGAGTGGACATTGATGTTTCTGTACTAAGCCCTTAGTTGCAGCTGATGAGGTGGAAGATGTAGCACCTAAGTGCCATGTGTGGAAGCTCCAGGCAATGCTGATCCTGCTGATCGATGTGCGTGGAGTTAGCTGAGGTTCATTGGATTAAATTGTCTTGGGTGTCCCTGCCTCCTTGATGTACTGGAGGGTCAGCGTGCTGCCCCTCATCATTGCCCTGTGCTTCCTCATCCTCTGAGGCACTGCTGGATTCATCACGTGCAGCCTCATCTAGTGCGTCAAGGTCTTCATCATCAACTGCATCCCACCTTTCCAGCGCAAGATTATGCAGAGTGCAGCAGACTACCACTATCACAGAGACGCGATCTGGGGGGTACAGGAGTGCACCCCCTGAGCAGTCCAGGCAACGAAAGCACATCTTGAGAGGACTGATGGCTCTCTCCAACACAGCCCTTGTGGAGACGTGGCTCCTATTGGACTGCTGCTCAGCTTCTGTTCATGGATGGTGGAGAGGCGTCATGAGCCACCTTCTGAGGGGATAGCCCTTGTCACCCACCAGCCAACCATCCAGCCGAGCCAGAGCACTGAAGAGCCCCGGCTCTTGGGAGTGTCTGAGGATGTAGGCATCGTGGGAGCTGCCTGGGTACCTTGCACAAACTTGTAGAATCAGCATCCTGTGATCACACACTATCTGCACGTTCAAGGAGTGGAAGCCCTTCCTGTTGACGAAGGCACGGGCTCACCTGCTGGCACCTGGATGGCCACATGTGTACAGTCTATTGCACTCTGGACATGGGGGAAGCCAGAATTGGCTGCGAAGCCTCTGGCTCGCTGTGTCTGACTTGCCTGGTCGCTGCAGAAGTGGATGAAGGTCAATACCCATCTGAACAGAGCGTCTGTGACCTGCTTGACACAAGTGTGGACAGCTGATTGGGAGACACCGCAAAGATCACCTATCGAACCCTGGAAGGAGCCAGAGGCATAGAAGTGGAGAGCAACTGTGACCTTCAGAGCCACTGGCATGGGGTGTCCGCCCATACAGTTAGGGGAGATCTCAGAGCCAATCATCTGATAGATATAGTTGACTGTCTCCCTTAACAGACGGAGCCTCCTTCCGCACTGCACCTCAGTCATATTGAGGTAGCTGCTTCGCCGCCTGTATACCCTGGCAGCAGAATAGTGGCATCTTCAGCAGCCCCTTCCACCTTGGACAATCTCTTGGCCCTGCGCCCCTTGTGCCTGTGCCTGGCCTCCCAAAGGTGGCTCCCCAGGAGGCTGATTGTCCACGCCTGGCCTCCTCCTTATTCTATCCCAACCTTCCTCCTCAGAGGAGCTGCCTCCAGTGGAGATGTCAGAACCCATATCCTGACTAAATGGAGACCTCCGGAAAGCTGCAGGCCCGATAAAGATAACTGTCTGCAGACTGGTTTCAAAGTACACAAAAAGCTCTTGGAAATCGATGTGAACTGCTAACAATCACATAGGCAACTTTAAAACACTTTCTGCGTTAAATACTTCATGAAAAACATGAATAACCCCTCTGAGCCCACATATCCTGCCAGTGCATGAGTTTTAATAAAAAATCACCTACTCACCTACCCGTTGGGCCCGTGCGCCAAGCCAAAGTTCACACGGGCTCCTCAAAATTGTCAACGATTGACAAGTTACGGGCCTTAACGAGGCCTTTAATTAATGGTGGGCATGTCCCGCTGCATAGCAGGTCCTGCCGCCACCCGCACGTCAGCCAGAAAATTCTGCCCATGTAACGTTAACTTTCAATGCCAGAAATGTTGTTTGATAGTAATTAAGACTTATCATGCCATTAAAAAATCATTTACATTTAAATGGACAATGGCGTTTAGTGACTGATTAGTAAGTACCCCAATTTCACACCTTTCATGTGTTTGAATGCCAAGTGTCTCAGGAAGATGGTGGTACTGCAAAATATGTGGAGGATCTGGTCAAATTAGGTAACAACTTCCTGATTACCGTATTTGATAATGCACAGTACCCTGTGGTTGGATAGTGTAATTCTATTTTGTATTGTTATAGCTATATTGAATACTGAACTATTAAGAATATAGGATATTGATCAATCTCCATTGCTGCCTGACCAAGGGACAACTGCATGTAATCAGAAAACCAATTTTACATCTGTCTGCATCATCGTGTTAAACCCATGATTTGGAAATAATACCTGATCAAATTGTAAAAATGTGCACCAAGTACATTGATAACATTACAGTTTCTATTAAAGAGGGACGTGCACTAATAATACATTTGTCTTTAATTCAGATGTTGTTATGTTGAGAATTCTACACAGAGAAAAGAAAAAAAATAGTTGATTTCATTAGTGTTTAGCATTTGAATAAAACACCTAATGTGGAACTTAGCATTAACACTCATGGACAAAGTTCTCTGTAAGGATAGCCCTGGAATGAAGTAGCAGATAAGCTAACAATGACAATGGAGCCTGCCTTAATAATCACTTGAGCTTGGTTATTAGATCATGCCAAGAAAGTCTGACTGGTGACATCCCAGGGCCGTGTTGAGGAGAGTGACTGGTTCGAAACTCAAATAGTTTGCAGGTTAATTATAGAACCAGTCCTTTCTCCTTACTACACCAAACCAATTTGCTTAACATGACTGCAGTTCGTTGTCTTGCTCATCAACTATTGCTTGTTTTTTGAAATATGTTAGATTTGCACCAAAACCAGACCCTACCTATTCATTAGACCCTCATCACAATGGATATAACTTTTGTTCTCATTGACTTTATCGTTTTCACATAAAAGTTTGTACACCACTCATAAAACCAAGGACTATTAACATCTAATGGCAAGATAGAATCATTGTAATTATCACATCACACAGTATGCATGTCATGTCTGTGGTTAATAAGACTCTTCCACTGTCTCTTAAACCTATCATCTGTGCTACTGTGGGAAGATGATTTCTAGCTGCAGTGAAGCTTGGGTTTGTGTTTTTGATTAGTACAGCTACCATTTTCCTATGGACAGGCCCAAATTGCACTTGATCTACTGTAAAAGACAGGTAACTTGAGTACCATTTTATTATGTTTCCCTTAAGGGCCTGCAGATATCTTTTACCAAGAATTGTTGAAATAATATTCAGTATTACAGTGAAGCATTTCAACAATAGTAGGTTATAATTTAGATTGATTTCCTGACTGACTCTGTCCCTGCACAGAATGAAATTTATGTACACAAAAACCGCTAATGTCTTCAAACATCAGAGCAATTTTGAAAACTAGGGCTCTCCTGAACCTCAAGGTATCTGTAAATATTTCATGAGGAGCAGTGGATGACCTGATTTTCATCCACATGCAATGTTGTATCTCTTGGATTTGCAGCTGTTGAATTCTATTCAAAGACCATTGCAGTTAAATATTTTGTTCTGTTTTTTTTATTTCTGAGCTCTTGCAGTGTTCAGTGGTGCAGAGCTACCAGACTTTTGGTTCATATTGAAGATTTTGATTTCTAAAACTTGCTGACCAACTTGCGTCAGTGTCTGATTTTATAAATAGATACACTCTCATCCTAACCACTGAATTTCCACATTGATTGAGAGTTTCTTCAGAGTTTGAATCACCACTCCATGGAATCTGAAAATATCATTTTGTGGTTTTCAGTAGTAAATCTGTGACGCAAGTATAAGTTGCACTTCTGCATATGCTTGCCAAGTCATAAATGGATCAATGTTAGAATGGGAGTGAGAGAAGTTCATCCAAGTTAAACTGTAATATTTCTAAAAAGGAACTGCTGTAAATGTGAAAATCTCTGGAGTTTTGAGGAAAAGAGATTGGTCTGCAGCACAGGAGACCACCTTTCTTGGGAATCTCCCACTGTAAGGGGAAAACAACAAAGGTTTCTCAATGATCCAGTGGGTTACAATACTGTCTGGTATAATAACGAAGTGTAGTTGGCAGTTCTGGAGAAGTCACCTGGACTCAAAATGTTAACTCTTTCTCTTCACAGATGCTATCAGACCTGCTGAGTTTTTCCAGCACTTTTTGTTTTTGTTATAGTTGGCAGCATGTCCTCGGATGTCGGGCGCTTTGGTGGTGGAAATAGTCACAGGTTCCCACTCTTCCTTGCTATTCAGTGTGTGTATATGGAAATGCAGAATTGTGTTTAATTATAATAACCTTATTAGTTAAATTTCCTGATCACACTCACCTTCACTGGAGCTAGTATAGAGGCACATGGATAAATTAAGGGAGGACTGCCAATGCCCATGAAACCAAAGAATTAACCACAAGGACAGAAAATGACAAAACAGAAGGGAAAATGCTAAACCAGTGTGAAAACTTCACTGAAACACTACAGCACCTGTTATAATACACTGTTAGTTATTATGCTGTGACGTCTTGATTCAAATCCTGTTGAGGATATAAACTGGTTCAATATCCTGGATACTAAACACAGTTCCCAGTATAATTCCCATGCAGATTAATGTATTACCCAAAGATTTGGCACAGTAGGATAATTTGATATCCACATGTACAGTGCTCACCAGCCAATAAGAAAGTCGCTAATCTCAGTTTCTACTCTCAACTCTATTGTACATCTGTGGATTTGTAATAACAGAAAATTATGGTTTAGTATAAAATTTGTAGCTGCTTTTTCATTTTACTCAATATTACTTATACTGAAAAGCTTATAATTAGTAGAATCTAGGTAAAACATTTATATAGGAAGCATCTTAACATGGAAGATTTATACCCTAATGTGTTAATGACTTAATGTTCCTCTTAACATCTTATTCTTACAGTGGAATTTGTGCTTGGCCTTATGAGCTGCTGAGTGATATTCCACGTTGATTAATTGTTTTCATTTGCTACTGCAGTGAGATGAGCCCTGAATTGAGTGGGTGATTGGTAACAGAAAATCACCTTGTTTCCTTGCTTCACAAATTTCCCTGAAAAACAAAAAAACAGTTTAATTCCAAAAAATTGCGGATGCTGGAAATCCAAAACAAGAACAAAAATACCTGGAAAAACTCAGCAGGTCTGACAGCATCTGCGGAGAGGAACACAGTTAACGTTTCACCAGAACTAAGGAAAAATAGAAAAGAGGTGAAATATAAGTTGGTTTAGGTGGCAGTGGGGATGTGGGGGTGGCGGGGGGCGGGGGGCAGGTGGTGGGGGTGGGACTGGGACAGGTAGAGCTGAATAATTCTAAATTTGTTTGCACATAGGTCCAAATGTAAAGACCATCAGAGATTCTGGATAAAATTCTAAGGACAAGAAGTCTATGGTAATCAGGTCCTCTTTACCTCACATCATTGCTACCAGCAACAGACAACGGCACTGCTGTAAGGTAAATGATGTACTCTGTTGCAACTGTAACAATGATCAGACTATTTGCTGAAATGCATGGTTAGTTGATTTTTCTTTTACACCATATCCTGTTTCGCACACTTGTAATTTCCAACAATAATGCAATAAAACAGGAAATATTGCAACATGCTGAAACTTAATGCAACTGGCAACAGTTACATTTAAATTATTTAAGTTATCTAAGCAATTTTTGCAATTTACAGAGTGTAAATTACAAGACAATATTCAGGCTGTCTGGGTTATTCTTTTAAATAATTTTTTTTTTGGTTGAAGCACAAATCCCACTTTTAGTAATACTGTGTAAACCAGTTATATCATTTTCTGAACTATATTTACATACATTTATAGTATTTACACAGAAAATAATTAACAGCCTTTACACAATGCGTCAGCTTGTTCCAATTTCAACTGCACAGGAACAATCTCTCTCCATCTCCTCTTTGTCCTATATAACCTACAGGCTTTGAAAATGTTGGCTTGACGTCAGCTAATCGCCAAGTCCTGACCTACCTTATTTTTTATTTGATTTATTCTTGATAAAGTCCTGCACTATGGGCCTTGGCCTTTTCATGCGTTTCTTAATTAAGAGGTGCTTTGTTGGAAGCCTGTCTCCTGTAAACCGTGCAAAACATTCAGAGATTATAATAAAGACATCTTCATAGATAAAAGCAAAGAACTGCAGATGCTGGAAATCCAAAACAAAAACAAAAATAGAAATATCTGGAAAAACTCAGCAGGTCTGGCAGCATCAGTGGAGAAGAGCACAGTTGACGTTTCGAGTCCTCATGACCCTTCAACAGAACTAAGTAAAAATAGGAAAGGGGTGAATATAGGCTGATTTAAGGGGGGGGGTGTTGGGACAAGAAGAGCTAGGTAAAGAACCAGTGATAGGTGGAGAAAAGCAAAAGATGTCACAGACAAAAGGACAAAGAGGTGTTGAAGGTGGTGATATTATCTAAAGGAATGTGCTAATTAAGGGTCGAAAGCAGGACAAACAAGGTACAGATAGCCCTAGTGGGGGTGGGTGGGGTGAAGGAATACTAAAAAGGCTAAAAGGTAGAGATAAAACAATGGGTGGAAATACATATAAAAATAATGGAAATAGGTGGGAAAAGAAAAATCTATATAAATTATTGGAAAAAACAAAAAGGAGGGGGAAGAAACAGTGAGGGGGTGGGGATGGAGGAGAGAGTTCACGATCTAAAATTCTTGAACTCAATATTCAGTCTGGAAGGTTGTAAAGTGCCTAGTCGGAAGATGAGGTGCTGTTTCTCCAGTTTGCATTGAGCTTCACTGGAACAATGCAGCACGCCAAGGACAGACATGTGGGCATGAGAGCAGAGTGGAGTGTTGAAATGGCAAGCAGCAGGGAGGGCTGGGTAATGCTTGCGGATGGACCGCAGGTGTTCTGCAAAGTGGACACCCAATCTGCGTTTGGTCTCTCCAATGTAGAGGAAACCGCATTGGGAACAATGAATGCAGTAGACTAAGTTGAGGGAAGTGCAAGTAAAATGCTGCTTCACTTGAAAGGAGTGTTTAGGCCCTTGGACGGTGAGGAGAGGGGAAGTGAAGGGGCAGGTGTTGCATCTTCTGCGGTGGCATGGGAAGGTGCCGTGGGAGGTGGTTGAGGAGTAGGGGGTGATGGAGGAGTGGACCAGGATGTCAAGGACGGAACGATCCCTACGGAATGCCAGCGGGGGGGTGAAGGGAAGATGTGTTTAGTGGTGGCATCATGCTGGAGCTGGCGGAAATGGCGGAGGATGATCCTTTGAATGTGGAGGCTGGTGGGGTGATAAGTGAGGACAAGGGGGACCCTATCATGTTTCTGGGAGGGAGGAGAAGGTGTGAGGGCGGATGCGCAGGAGATGGGCCGGACACGGTTGAGGACCCTTTCAACCACTGTGGGTGGAAAACCTCGGTTAAGGAAGAAGGAGGACATCTTCATGTTTGTTCAAGTTGACTGGCAAAAAAACAGGTTTAAACTGAATTCTGGCCCGTTTAAATAAGTGGTCTTCATTTCCCACCTAATCTCTCCTTGTTGCTATTAGCACTGTAGTTGGAATTTTCCAGCCCCATTGGCATGGCAGGGGTGGGCACAATGTGCAAGAATGCCAAAAATTGTTTTAACACTGGCATGAAAGTACAGCGGGATCATCTGATGGTGTCCACCACCAAAATCTCACTGGAGGCTGGCGTGAACCTGATTTACATCCCGGTGATGGGATGCAAAGTAAGGCCCGACCTGAATCATCCTCCTGCGCCCCATTTACCATTACACTGGTGGGAAACATGCTGGCTCAGAACACATCTGGACAAGTGTGACATGCAGAAGTTGAGACTTACCGTCAGGGCCTTGCTCAGATTATGGACTTCCGAGAAGCAGAAGATGGTGCTGGAGACCTACAGCTACCGGACCCTGGAGGAACCCATGCATCCCATTCTCACAGACATGGCTCCACCATGAAGCAGCTCACGGAAGATGAGAGGTCTCTATTGATGCCTCGGGTCTGCTTCAGAACATCACAGTCTTGGCCATGGGCTGCTTTGCAGGGTGGAAGAGGAAGGTCTATCTGTGAGTGTGAGAGGAAGGTGTACCGGGGGGGGGCGGAGTTGGAAGGGAAGAGGACAGAGTACGGGGGGAGGGGGGAGGAGGATGTAATGGGGGAGAATATGGCAAGAGGGGAGGTAGGTGTAAGGGGGGAGGAAGTGTAAGGAGGGAGTTCGGAGAGGGGAAGGAGTTCGGGGGGGAAGGAGTTGAGGGGGGAAGGGGTATGTGGAAGGAGGGAGTTGAGAGGGGAAAAGGTGTCTGGGGGGGTGGAGGAAGTAAGGGGTTGGGGGGATGTCCAGGTGAACGTGCAAGGGAGGGGTCTGTGGAGTCAATGACTACCTCCTGGGGAGTGAACTGAGGGTGAGTGGGTAGGATGGAATGGTGAGTACGAGACGGGGCAGAGGGAGCCGGAAGAGTAGGACGGCAAGGGTGCACCAGTTGTGTTGAAGGGATGACGAGGGTGGTTGGTGGGAACTCGGAGGCAGATATGGGTTCTGGGGCTAGGAAGGAGGAGGTCAATGTGAACGGGGGAGGGATTCTCAGGAAAGTAGGGAATGCGCACGTTCACCTGGACATCCATGATAGACAAGGGTTCGGGTTGGTTGGGGAAATGAAAGGTGATGCTGTGTGGGGGTCAACAATGATGGGGGAATGTGAGGAAAAGCTTTTTTACCCAGAGGGTAGTGACAGTCTGGAAGGTGCTGCCTGGGAGGGTGGTGGAGGAGGGTTGCCTCACATCCTTTAAAAAGTAGCTGGATGAGCACTTGGCACATCATAACATTCAAAGCTATGGGCCAAGTGCTGGCAAATGGGATTAGGTAGGTAAGTCAGGTGTTTCTCACGTGTCGGTGCAGACTCGACGGGCCGAAGGGCCTCCTCTGCACTGTGTGATTCTGTGAAACAACATGGGTGATTGAGGGAGGGGAAAGGATGGGGGAACTGATCAAAATCTTGACTATGACCATTGTTGTCGAAATTGAAAGTGAGCGGAGCCTCGAGTTGGATGGACACAGGTACTGCATGAGAGTGTGATCAGTGGGTGGGCAGAGATGCAGGTCAGCTCAGATGGACAACTGAAAGAGAACCTTAGCAGGCAGCATTGAAAATGCTCAGGACAGTAAGATGAATGTGATGGATGAAGGCTCAATGTGAGTGGGAGAGTGCTTGCACAAAGCTCTGAAAAGCCCTGGCCCACACACATTCTCCCTCCAGAATCACTCATGGTCCGGCTGTGTGCAGCTGAACTGCTAGTGGGGGGGTTGCAGTGGGAGGACTTGCAAAGCCTGTAAATGAAGCTCAGAGACAACATTACACATTATTCAGTGAAAATGAACATATTTTCAGATTATAAAGTGTCAAAATGTTTTCACTGGGGCAACCACTTGTGATCAGAATTTCTTAATTCCTTTTCTAGGCCTATCACTTCTTCTAGGTGCTGCCCTGACATCCGCAGTGGTGGTGGAGACAGCCTGTGCAATGGTTGGCCCTGTTTCTTCTGATGACTTTGGCATGCATCCTTTAGAGATCCGAGGCCTTGAAGGCCTTGGCTTGCTTTAGCTGTGCTCCTGTGGGCCAGCTGCTCCCTTTGTGGTTATAGAGGATGAGGTTAAGGGGGTCAGAGTCAAAGGGGACCCAGAGAAAGAAGACAGCCTCAGATTCCTGAATGGATGACCCAGGGGTGTCCAGCTGCTGCTCCTCCTCCCTTTGCACACCCGAAGACCCTGGCCTGATTCCTTGAGGGGAAGGAGTACCTGGGAGGAACATTGAGGTGCCCCATTTCCCTCTCGCGTTGCCACTGCAGGAACTCATCCATGGCAACTGCGATGGAGTGTAGGTCTGCACATATCTAGGTGTTCTGCTGGACCAGGATCTCCATGGCATCCGCCATCCTTCCCATGGAGAACTCTATGCTTGCAAATGTGGGCACCACTTCATCAGTGAGCAGGTGGATGCACTCCTCCAACTCACATGCCACTCTGCTGAGGGCTTCCAACAACTCTGTGTGATGTTCCCCTGCTTTCCGCTGACTCTACACAATGTGTTGGAAGGCCAAATCCAGAGGCGCATCATCTGACTCGGTGGTGCTGACCGCCACTGCCACTGCCTCCCAGGCCAGAATGGCGATTCTGGTTGACCTCCTGTGCCTAGAGCGGGGGGGGTGGGGGGGGGGGTAGATGACATCATGGCAGCCTTCCACTTGGTCCAGCAGGAACCCCAGAGAGGCGTCACTAAATCTGGGAGCTGTCCCTCTTCTTTGCTTCTGGGGCCATCTGTTGCCTGGAGCAGTCCTGGTCTGTAGACATGAAGTAGGCAAACACTCTAGATTGATTAAGTATGGCGCCTGGAGTATGTAAGCACTGAGGACACGGCATGGAGGGCAAATCCGAATCCCCCTGCCGGCGATCCAGAATGTTTCCCGTGCTCGCCTGGATGCGCCAGGAATGGGATGATATGGCCCATAAAGCCCCCATTGCAGCCGACAGGTAAAATTACCACACTTTGTGCAAATTTGGCATGATTCTGCCGTGACTCCTGCCAATGCAAGATGGCCACTGATACCCTCTGCACATGCGCACTTGTCCACGCGTGTGCAGACAACCAACATTGTGCAGACAACCAATTTTTTAAGCCTTTTTTGAAAATGTGGTAAAAGAAAACACTTGAAGAAAACAAGAGCTGCATCAACACAGCCAGGGGATGTGCCATGAGGATCAGCAAACAGCAATTATTATTTAAGCTGATATGCAGGTCAGATGGCCTGAAATTCTATCCCATTAAAAACAGCAGCAGAAGCAGTCTTGCTGTCTAGGGAGCAATGCTGCAATTCCTCTGCAGATTTTCACACTGGTTTTCCTATAATACATCATAAGATAAAACTAAGAAATATTTTCTCCCCCCACCAAGACAATCTTATTCAGTTCTCTCCTCCTTCATCCTCCTCTCCTGAAGATGTTGCCATTTATCAGACTCTATATTAAAACAACAGAGACAGCCAGTTTCAGTTCTCATTAGTCTTGCTGCAAGTTTGAATTTTGCTTAAAAAAAATGAGAAACTAAATGGAGAGGTTGAGTATCACACTGAGATTGGGGGAGTGATTAGAGTCCTGATCTCCTTTGCTCATAATGATGTCACATCGGTACAACTGTGTATGCACTGCAATGGCAGCAAATGCAGCCTATTGATAATTGCTGGGCGTATTGACTACTGAGCAATTATAAGAATTTTATTTTAATGGTGTGAGACCCTGAAGAAATCACCCCCATTTTTAAAAATTTTTCTCTATGTATCACTTTGTTTATTCAACCTTCTGTGTTTAGTATGTAACAGGTCACAAATATGCTTCCTGTTAGCATTTCCCTTAAAATTCAATTTGCAACTCAACACCCCCATAGAGACAATGGACCATAATCTGTTGAAGGGTCATGAGGACTCGAAATGTCAACTTTGTTCTTCTCCGCCGATGCTGCCAGACCTGCTGAGTTTTTCCAGGTATTTCTATTTTTGTTTTGAGGCAATAGACCAGTCTGCTCAGGGGCAGGAAATTCTGTGCACTGAAATGGCCATCTGACCTCTCCCTTATACAATAAAAGCAAAATACTGCAGATCTGAAATACAAACAGAAAGTGCTGGAAAAACTCAGCTGGTCTGGCAGCATTTGTGCAGAGGGAAACGGAGTTAAAATTTTGAGCCAAGTATGACTAAGATTAGTCATATTGGAGTCAAAGTGTTACCGTTTCTTTCCATGGATGCTGCTGGACCTGCTGAATTGTTCCAGCACTTTCTGTTTTTACTGTTACAACCAGGATAGGAGGAGTGCACAAAGTATCAAGCTCCACTACTCTGCCATACCATTAATTGAAATGTTTAACTTTCTCATTGAAATAGTTAATTGTTTACCAATACCTCTAGTACTCAGAAAAACAGACTGACCAGACTTCTTTCATAAACACAGAATGATTAATTTATTTTAAAACAAAACTTCTTTTAACAAGTTGCAAGTACTAGTTAACACACAACTGTAATCGGGATGTATAACTATCTATCTCTTCCTAAAGAACTACCTCAACACACACACACAGACAAACAAAGGACGAACAGAGTCTCTCTCTGCAGAGATGGGCTTTAGAGGATGGACGTTATAAAATAAAGAACAAAGTCTGCAGGGTCTTGATGCTGTCGACCTGGCGTTATTTCATGTGCAGATGGGCCACTGTTCCTGAAGGATGCCTGGAAGTTCTTACCACTGGTCTCAGCTTTGCAGATCCAAATGCCGACTAGTTACACTCAGATGGCTACAGATTATTAGCCACTTACAGTTTTAGGCAAGGGAGAGAGAGGGAGCCAGTTAAGGTAGCCTTCTCTCCTCAGCTTGTTCTCCAACAAAACTGCCTTCAAAACAAGCAGGTTCACAACATAAGTTTTTTCCCTCTCTCCCATGTGATTGCCTTTTGCCCCCAGCTTTTCATTAATTAATCAACACAAACAAACAACTCCTTCTAAAGTACAATATAGGTCAAGTGATTTCTTGGAAGAGGCTTACTTGTTTACAGGTGAACTTATGACCTTTTAAAAAAAAATCTCAGGTTAGCATCCACATGTCCAGATCATGCCAAACCCTTCCATTTTATCAAAGAAAACTTTAGTCTTAAGAGATATGATTCTAACATTATTACCTCTCTCTTATGCTATTTCATCCTTCACACTGTGTCCCATGTTCTTTCTTTTGCTTACATGATGATATATTTCTGTTTATAAATTGTTGCAGAGTATAACTATGCAAAGGATGACTGGATGTTCCGGCTTTTCACTGTGTCCCCGTTTCCTGACAGTTTTCTTTGGATTGCTCAGATGTCCAGGTTTTCAGTTCCCCTGAGTCCCCACCCCTTTAACTTGCCCCTTCTGTTCCATTTCATATTCATTGGGAGAGTTAAACATAACTTTTTTATAAAGAGTAGATTCCTTTAAAATTGTAAATCATTAAAAGGGCCAGGTTGATGTCCGAAAATTGACCAATCAGCAGGCCTGTAACAAAGGTCTAGCAGGTCATGTGAGGGGGCTTCACACAATCAAAGGTGCACGTGCTGATTTGTGCATTTGAGCTGCGGCAGTTTCAAACCCGGGGGATGCTTAGTGACAGGAGCTGCTGCCGGTTGCACACAAACAAATACTGGTTCAAACACACACACCAGCACAATGAACTAGGCCCAGCCAGCAGTGAAAGAGAACAAGAGGCCACTGCTCAAGAGAAAATCCTTAGCATCTTCAAGCAGCATGTCAGAGCCTTAGGACAGTGCGCAGCACTGTGAGAGCTGGGGTGGGAAGTGGCAAACAGTTCCAAGCATAGAGCCTGCAGCATTGGCAAAAGCCTGGGCTGGGTAAGGCAGGGCTGCACCAGCCTTCACTGATTCCCTTCCACCCACTTTGCAATAGGGGGAGGTGGTGGTGTAGTGATATTGTCACTGGACTAGTAATCCACAGACTCAGGGTAATGCTTTGAGGATCCGGGTTTGAATCCCGCCATGAATAGATGGTGGACTCAATAAAAATCTGCAATAAAAGTCTAATGATAACTATGAAATTGTTGTAAAAACCCATCTGGTTCATTAATGTCCTTTAGGGAAGGAAATCTGCTGTCCTTACCTGGTCTGGCCTATATATGACTCCACAGCAATATGGTTGGCTCTTAAATGCCCTCTGAACAAGGGCAATTAGGAATGGGCAATAAATGGTACTGCCTGGGCTGTGAGATGCACAAACAGGAAGAGAGCAGATACTATGCATGTACAAATTTTGAAGGTCCGAATTACGGCTCCAAAAGGGACGGTTGGTCACTCTGACCATGACAAATTGAGTGAAGGTAGTGTTCATTACAGGAATACTTGGTTAGTTTATTACAGTTTACTCCTTATGGTCTGTCATATTCTTCAAGTTGAGTAAACCATGATAATTATTTTAGTATCAACAAAAGGTTATAATCATTACATTACGTGAAGCTAGGCTTATTATTGGAGCTTTGGTTATTTGACATGTAAAATCATAACATTGCAATGAGTTTGTACTATTGTATCCGATTAGTTATTTAATGTGCTTTACTTACATGAGTGATTGCACAAATGTTTATTAAATCAAAGGCCACTCCTATTTGCTACTTCAACCCATACAGTGTCTCCTGTTCTTTCATTTTATTTAGGCAAACACTTCACCACCTACCCACCCTGCCCCCTGTCCCCCACAACCTTCTCTGGGCAGGTGCAACAATTACTTTTACTACTACAGAAACTAGTAACATTTCAAGATAAGGTGCAACTCTAAACATTACATAAATAAAATAAGTGAATAAAATAAAATGAATCTAGTTCAGAGATATAAATCACTAAACCTTAAGACTTTTAGGACATGGATTTTATGCATGAAAGATAATTTAAATATGCCTTTGGTTGACTCTGACAACCTAAATGATTAAGTGTTACAATTTTTTCATGTCAAATTGTTTCACTCTGTGAAGATGCCTGCATACTTATTATGCACCATTTTATCGTTTTTATTCTGTCTTACTCAGTGTCTTGTGAGCAGGGTTCAGTTAAGTGTTCAAATTCAGCTGCTCTAATAATTATTTGATGCTGAAAAATCTCCTTTGCATTTTAATAGTGATGTCCAAGCTGTTAGTCTTCAAATGGTGGCTAATCTTCTAAAACTAGTACTTTGAGTTCAGAAGATCTAATTTCATGTCCTTAAATATAAATTTATCAAAACCTGCCTGATTTGCCCCAAGGATCCAGGATCCCACTCACCTGCACTTCGGGCCTCCTTGATGGTGGCTGTCTGGAGGCTGCTGCAGACTCAGCAGTGGCCCTGCTAGGACTGAGAAGCTGCTGGCCCTTTGATTGGCTGGCAACTCTTGGAGATAGGACAGCCAGCCTCCAAGGCCTAGTGCAGACAATTTAATTGCCTAAGGGTTGTAAAATCTGGTTGTGGCTTCCAGAGCTAGCGGAGGATGGGTTGCCCCTAACTTTCTGCACAGTGGTTGGAGCCACCAGCTCTGCGTAAAACCTTTGCACTGCACTTTAGGAAGTCCGATTAAAATTATTACAACCTGAGAACTCCTTATATAAATTAATGTATTTTGGGAGAAAAATATGAACATGATAGAAGAGCATTATGGCTGCAAACTAAAATGATCCATTTGTGTGAAATGACCTTGCAGCTTCAATCCAGTGAGTGTAGTTCCAAAGCACTAAACTGCTAATTTAACTATCCTATGAGGCTGCAGGAGACTTATGTAGGAAAGTGAGAAAAGACACAGCAGGGTTTGTATTTCATTTTGGTGCATATGAGGTGAGCAATGGACAGGGTGATGACATTAGCAACATGTCCAATTCATTTCAGTGGTTAGACCTCTTTCAAATGCAACAGGTAAGCTGCCATCACTAATCATGCTACATACAGACACTTCGTATTTCTTGAAACAAAAACATTTAACAAGATTGATATTTTTGTGAATGTTGTGCTTATCAAGGTTAGGGATGGTACTGCAGGAATTGGAACACTTTCTATTTAAAGGATCAAGTGTCAGTGTTAAACATTCCAAGGGCAGGCATAGCACAGCTAGATGTATCCTTAATCTGTCTCAAAAGCATGTCTGAGGGGTCAGCAGGCAGCCCTTACTATACTTAACGTAATATCCTTCCATTTGCCACACAGCCCAACCTGTTGCCTCTGTGGGTGAGTGGCAAAGTTTCACTCTGAATTAGGAGTAATTGTGTGCTATTGCATTTGTGCATAAGGGACTGGCTTAAGATTGAAGGAACTCATTTTACAAAGGACTCTAAGAGACAGTCTAAATTGCATTCAAACCTAGGTCCCAGAGGCAAAAGATTGGCATCAAGTTTTAGTACTCTAATGGATATCTGGGCTCTGAGCCAAGAATACATAATAAGGCTTGGCCAAAAGCCCAGAAATCCATTAACCTATTGAAACACTTGAGCCCCAGGGAAAGCATTGCCTGATTGACAGCTCTAGCTCTCTGCTCTATGCTGTCAATTGCTCAATGTTTATTTACACAAGATAAAGAGTTTCAAGCCAGACGTGCCAGGTGGATGATCCCTCTCAGCCTTCCCCAGGGGTCCCCAGCATCACTGATGCTGGTGTTCAGCCAGTTTGATTCACATAACATTGTATTAAGAAATGGCTGAATACTGGAAGGGCTATGGGCACTGATAATATTCTGGCAATAGTACTGAAGACTTGTGCTTCAGAACTTGGCGAACCCCAAGCCAAGGTGTTCCAGTACAGTACAAGACTGGCATCTAACGCAGTGATGTGGAAAATTGCTCAGGTATGTCCTGCACACAAAAACAAAGACAAATCCAACCTGCCCAATTACTGTCCCATCAGTCTACCCTCTATCATCAGTAAAGTGATGGAAGGGGTCATCAACAGTGCTATCAAGCAGCACTTGCTTAGCAATAACCTGCTCACTAACATTCAGTTTGGGTTCCGTCAGGGCCAATCAGCCCCCCACCTCATTACAGCCTTTGTTCAAACATGGACAAAAGAGCTGAACTCCAGAGTGAGAGTCACTGTCCTTGAAATCAAAGCTGTATTTGACCAAGTGTGGCATCAAGGAGCCCTCGTAAAACTGGAGTCAACGGGAATCAGAGGGAATACTCTCCACTGGTTGGACTCATACCTAGCACAAAGGAAGATGGTTGGGCCTAGTGTCATAGGTCCAACCATCTTCAGCTGCTTCATCAATGACCTCCCTTCCATCATAAGGTCAGAAGTGGGAATGTTCGCTGATGATTGCACAAATGTTCAGTGCCATTCGCGACTCCTCAGATACTGAAGCAGTCCATGTCCAAATGCAGCAAGACCTGAACAATATCCAGACTTGGGCTAACAAGTGGCAAGTAATATTCACACCACACAAATACCAGGCAGTCACCATCTCCAACAAGAGAGAATCTAACCATATCCTTTGACATTCAAGGGTATTACCATCACTGAATCCCCCACTCTCATCATCCGGGGGGTTACCATTGACCAGAAACTAAATTGGACTAGCCATATAAATACTGTGGCTACAAAGAATACCACCATCTGGAAGCCCCCCTCCAAGCCATTCACCATCCTGACTTGGAAATATATTGCCTTTTCTTCACTGTCGCTGGGTCAGAATCTTGGAACTCCCTCCCTAACAGCTTTCTGTGTTGCCCTATACCACATGGACTGTAGCTGTTCAAGAAGGCAGCTCACCAACACCTTCAAAGGTTATTTAAGGATGGTAAATAAATGCTGGCCTGGCCTGCAACACACACATTCCATGAGTGAATTTAAATAATGCTTGCAGTTTCAGCTTTTGACACTTTAAAAAGTCGGATGATTGATACTTTATTGGCCTGTAGTAAGAAGGACTTTATTTTAAGGAAGTGGAAAGTTATCAATGAATGGCTGGTTTTAAAAGTGTTTTTAACATATCCTATTGTCACTATAGTATTCATTGGTTCTATACAGCATTTAGTGGGTAAATGGGCATGGAAGTGCCATAGCTTGGCATAGGGAGCATGAGGGTCTGTAGAAGTTGGTTTGTGGGCATACCTTAGAATGAGGGGCATAAGGTTCATGGGGGTGGGCAAGGGGGCATAGGTTTGCATGAAGGCAAGACCAATGGTGCTGGGTGACATCAAAGGTTGGCATGTGGGGCATGAGGAGAATCTTTTAAACTTACCTTTTATGGCTCACAGCTTCTCTTTGAAAAGCTGGCCTGATTCCATCAAAATTTCAGAGGACTAGGACATGCATATTCCCGCAATGGAGCCAGCCAATTCGGGACTGCAGGATGCGGACTTATGACCCTAACCAGTCCACACTCTAAAAGGACACTCCCAAAAATTGGAAACCCGGGAATGGGGCCTGAATCCCAGGAGTGGGACCCACCCACCATTTTTAATGGGCTCCCAAGTTATCCTGACTCAGTGAAAATCCAGCACCACCTAAATATTTCTGATCTCTTGTCCTTTCCCTTGTGAGTCTACCTCAAAAGTGGATAATTTCACTTCTCATCACCAGCACTTCCCCTAACTAAGTGTTTTATTACACTAGTGCAGATCTATTCCCCTCTCTTGCTTTGATAGCTTATAGTACAGACCTAGAAATATCCCAATAGAGCTAGATTTAATCCCCATGTGCAATGTCTTCTCACTCCATTATTTTTATTCCTTTCCTTACAAAGATGACCACTCCACCTGCTCTCCTATCCTTCTAAACAATGTATTCTGAGGATTGCGAAATTCAGACCTATCTTCAAAATCCACCTTGACTTCTGCCAGGGCTACCAGCTCAGGGTTTACAGTTGCAGCATTGTGCTGTCATTATGTCAGTTTATTCCTAATGTTTCTTGTGTTTGTATAAAGGCACTAAAGAAAATCCCAAGATACTTTGTATAGCTTTGTCCCCTAACACCATCCTTTTGTGGCTCCTCCAACTGAATAGATATTACCACTTACATTGTCTAAAATGACTCCAATTATGGTTGGACATGTTCTGCTCTTTATTGAATGTGTTTTGTCAAATAGCTTGATTAGTTCAAAGGAGCTTATTGACAGTGGGAATTTCCATGGTGGGTAGGAAACCTGAAACATTAATCATAACATCTCCTCTTTGAAATTATGGATCCTTTTTTCATATCTTTGCTTCAGGATCTCAAACCGTCTTTCAATTATGTTGCTTGTCTGAATATGAAAGCAGTAGTAACACCCTTCAGCACCTTTTCTTCCATAATATCTTTGTTAGTGATCATAGGAACAGGAAAACATAAACTAGCAGTTAACTCTTCCTGAAAAGTTTCCTGCCTGTGAACCCAACTATGCAGCCCCCAAACAAGTAAAATGGTCCCGCTTACCTTGTAGAACTACCTGCCCTGTCTGGCCTGCTTCATGGCTCCCCAGGCGTTTTTAAGTTCAGAGCCTGTTTCTTTATCTCTTTACATTTTCTTCTTTTCTTTCTCAATGTGTAGGTTTAGATATTCCCTAGATGGAGTCCTCAATTATCTGCACTTGGAGACCTTTCAATTTGGCCCAGTTGTAGCTATCAGTTAGCAGTATGACCGCTAATCTTAGCATCTTCAGTGGAACAAATGCAGTTGAGGAAGCCATCTGCAGAAAAAATTATGGTCAGTTAACTCCACCTCCTCCTCTTCCTCACTTGTGACAGATTAACATTTTGCAGTACCTCCTTGGAACCTGCTGCCCTTCCAGAGTAACCTGGAATTTCTACAAGGTGCAAGAAACACTGATAAACCTCCCAGGGTGTCCCTGAAAGTGATGATAAGTTCCAACACTAGTACTTGAAATGATACATAGGGAGAAAGGAAAAGAAAACCAAAGCTATCTCTAGGCATTTATCAGTGATACCCGGTCTAGCTCCACAATCCCAACTTTTACAGTCACATCTCCCTTGTGGACGTAAAGCTTCTCTTGCTCTTGTAAAGTCTCACTCTGAAGTCTCACTTCATTCAACTATGCCTTTGAATTACCTTTCAGATTAAACATTCGGTTAACAGAAGTAAATAATCAAGGTATGTAGAGCAGGTCACCTAGTATCTGACAGACAAAGATAATTCAATGTTCTGAACTGTTTCTGACCCATCTGAACATTTCCAGTATTTTCTTCTTGTGTTTTAGAATTTCAGAATGTATTCTTTTTTAAATCTTTGTGAGTGTTAATCTACTGGTTTCTCTTTAAGTGGTGTTGGCTGTAGCCCAAATTCATTGCAAACTCTATTCTGAATACAACAGTATTTTGTAACTGGTGAAACTAGGCAGAGCTGTGTTCTCCACCTTAGTGTTGCTCTAATTCACACTATGATGCAGTACTAACATTTAGCTTCATGTGGAATTTAAGAACAACTACATGCTACTCAAAGATTACTTGTGCTGATTTGTCATCCATTTTCTGTTCCCAATCAGCTTATACATTATATAGCTGGGAATGGAAAATTCAGACTTCATCTGCATTAGTTTCATAAGTGAGGAACAGCTACCAGTGAGAGTTTCCAGGTGGCAGATTACTCCTGACACCCATCCATTAGTCAAGGGGGAACATTTTGACTGTGCCATAGTGTAGTGATTGTAAGTAAAACCTTTCCTTACTGTTTTAGGGATCACGTAATTGTACTAATGAATCAACCCTAATCTTAGGGTCGGAACCATCTAGTCTTGGACTTGATTCAAACATGTAACTTCTTCAGGAGCTCTGTAAATAAAGCTGACTGTTTCAAGCAAGAAACCTGTCTGGTGCACCAAATTTATTGCAATTGGCAATGAGGATTAATCGTTCTGACACTGCACCTGAATGTGAGTCCATCAATTCTTAAGGAAAGAAAGAAAAGTATACTCACCAGTCAAGCCACTGTTCGGCAGAATCCACTCTTATGGCTCGTCCATGGAAGACAGTACATAGAGCACCTAGGTTTCTGTTTCATGGCAAATGAAATAACAGCGGAGGAGAAGCAGAAAGCAATTCTTCTAAATACCTGCAGGAGAAAGACATATAACCACATCTGTAGTCTGATGACCCCTAACGCACCGAATTCGAAATCTTTTAACAAGCTGGTAGGCTTTGTGAAGACACAATTTCAGCCTAAGCCTTCGGTAATAATGCAAAGATTTAAGTTCAACTTCACTGTAAGGACCCCGGGTGAGGCAATTGAAACTTATATCACGGAGTATAAACAATTGACTGAGCACTGTGACTTCGGAGATACACTCAATGATATGTTGCAAATTTGTTTGGGTTGTAGCATATCCAGTAACACCATTCAGCACCTTTTCCTTGCAGAAGTTAATATTGATCTGAAGCGCACCATGGAAATAGCGTTAGCAATGGAGAGTGCTGAGAGCAACTCTCAGGCTTTACACAGTGTGCAACATGGCGTTGGGGTGGGAGCCTACTACCAGGCAAAAACCAGGGAAGCAGCCATGACGCAGGGAACAGTCTCCACTGCTCGAAAAATGAAAAGGTAGAGTGGAAGCATCTCACTAGCAATTCAGGAATTGAAGTGTTACTGATGTGGGGGTGACTATGCACTGGAAACCTGCAGATTTAAAGATGCAGAATGCCACTACTGCCACAAAATAGGGCATGCAATAAAGCAATGCAGGGCAAAATCAAGACAGCCAATCAGACAGCAGACCAAGATGATTGAAGTGCACAATATAACTGAACCAGAATCTGCTGATACTGATATCTATTCTCTATACAATGCCAAAGCAGTAAAAACTGAACCAATCACAGTTACCCTTCAAGTGAATGGGAAGCCTCTAGTCATGGAGGTAGACATGGGAGCCTCGACCACAGTGGTGGAAGAACACACATTTAAATACCTATGTGATGGTACCCAGTCACTGAATCTGGAGCAAACTGCAGCTCAGCTGAAAACATACACAGGAGAGTCAATACAGGTAAAGGCATTGCCACAGTACCTGACAGCCCAATGTCCAGAGATCATTGTAACAGGTGAAGGACCTAGTCTTCTGGGCTGCAATTGGTTCTAAGAAATTAAGCTCAACTGATCAGACATTTTTCAAGTTAGAACAGGAGGAATTCATGAGCTGTTAAAGGCAAATTGAGAAAGATAAAAGGCTTACAAGCAAAAATATATGTAGGTTCAGAGGTAACACCTCGATTCTTTAAGGATAGGCCTGTGCCTTATGCCCTAAAGGAGAAGGTGGATACAGAATTGTGCCGCTTAGAGAAGTTAGGCATCATCCAGCCAGTCCAAATTTCATTAATGGGCAGCGCCCATAGTCACTGTGATGAAATCAGATCAAACTATTCACATTTGCAGAGTCTGTAAATTAACTGTGAACAAGACTGCTAAATTAGACAAATATCCTATCCCGAGAATTGAAGATTTGTACATTAAGCTTGCTGGAGGAAAATCCTACACAAAACTGGACAGGAACCATGTATACCAACAGCTAGAGCTGGACCGCACATCTAGAGAGTATGTAACCATCAACATGCACAAGGGCCTGTATCAATATACACACCTATTCTTTTGGTGTGTCATATGCCTGTGCAATTTTCCAAAGGACCATGGAAAGCCTATAGCAAGGACTTCCCTGAGTGATAATGAACCTGGATGACGTCCTGATAACAGGATCAGCAGAGGCCAAACATTTGGCAAACCTAGAAGAAGTTTTGAGGAGATTTTTGAAAGCTGGTGAATGATTGAAGAAAGAGAAGTGTACTTTGCACACAACTGAAGTCACTTATTTGAGTCATCGAGTGGATGCCCAGGGATTGCATCCAATAGAGGAGAATGTCAGGGCAATCAATGAGGCAGTGTCCAGTGTCATTGAACACAAATCTTTTCTGGACTTGATAAATTATTATAGTTGCTTCTTTCCAAATTTGTCAACATTGTTAGCACTGTTACACTTATTATTGAAAAAGAACAATTGATGGTCATGGAGGGGGCAACAAGAAGAGGCCTTCATAAAAGTCAAGAAGCTTTACAGTTGTCATGTCTACTAGTACATTATAACCCATAAAAAAATAATATTAACCTCTGATGCATCTCCTTACGGGGTGGGAGTTGTGTTGTCGCACAGGATGGAAAGGTCAATAGGCTATGTCTCCAGAACCCTCTCTGCAGCCTTGAAGCGTTTCGAAAAACTCAAAAAAGAAGGTTTATCTATAATATTTGGAATAAAGAAACTGTATGAGAAAAAATGAAACAGAAGTCGAGCATCCTTTGGCTGAATAATGAGGTTGGAAAGAAAAAGTTAAGGGAAATAAGAAACTTGGAATCCCTCAAGACCCGTCACTTAAACATCTCTCAGTTCTCATTAATATTCTCTGGCAACATCGATATTGAGTTTAGGAATTTTTGCAAAGAAGTTTAATCAATAGTTCTCTCGGCAAGTTCTTTATTATGCAACAAACATCTTGGGAAAATATGCATCAAGCAATGATGTATTATCAAATGGTAGTCCAAATCAGAAGTAAAGCACTATGTAGATCTGAAATTAATGTCTTGTGAGCCTGAACTCCTAAATCCTTTTGCTCTTCCAGTTCACCTAGTTATCCTTCATTACAAGTACTGTATAATGAATACTTTATTTTATCAAAACTTACCATCTCACAATTAAGGGCATTGAATTCCATTTGCCTCTTACCCCCCCCCCCCTCCCCCCACCCCCTAGCATTCCACCTTCTTATTGCCATCCCCTTGCAGCTCCATTTGGTCCTCAAAATTATTTATCATGCACCATATTTTCATATTGTTGCCCAAATTATTGATGTTTCTTTTATTCATTCATGGGACATGGGCATCGTTGGGGGGCCAGTATATATTGCCCTAATTGCCCTTGAGAAGATGGTGGTGAGCTGCCTTCTTGAACCACTACAGACCATGAGCGGTAGGTACACCCACTATGCTGTTAGGGAGGGAGTTCCAGGATTTTGACCCAGCAACAGTAAATGAAGAGAATATATTTACAAGTCAGGATGGTGTTTGGCTTGGAGGGGAACTTCCAGGTGGTGTTCTCATGTACCTGCTGCCCTTGTTCTTCTAGATGGTAGTGGTCATGGGTTTGGAAGGTGCTGTCTAAGGAGCCTTGGTGAATTCCTGCAGTGCATCTTGCAGATGGTACACACTGCTGCCACTGTGTGCCAGTGGAGAGAGTGAATGTTTGTGGATGGGATGCCAATCAAGCGGGCTGCTTTGTCCTGGATGAGTGTTGTTGGAGCTGCGCTCATCCAGGCAAGTGGAGAGTATTCCATCAAACTCCTGACTTGTGCCTTGTAGATGGTGGAGAGGCTTTTGGAAGTCAGCAGGTGAGTTACTTGCCACAGGATTCCTAGCTTTTGACCGGCTCTTGCAGTCCAGGCCTTGCTGCATTTGGACATGGACTGCTTCAGATTCTGAGGAGTCATGAATGGTGCTGAACACTGTGCAATCATCAGCGAACATCCCCACTTCTAACTTTAAGATGGAAGGAAGGTCATTGATGATGCAGCTGAAGATGGTTGGGCCAAAGACACTTACCCTGAGGAACTCCTGCAGTGATGCTCTGAGGCTGAGATGATTGACCTCCAACAACCACAGCCATCTTCCTTTGTGCTAGGTATTCTCCAACCAGTGGAGAGCTTTCCCCCTTATTTCCATTGACTCCAGTTTTGCAAGGTCTCCTTGATGCCATACTCAATGAAATGTTGCCTTGATGTCAAGGGCAATCAGTCTCACCTCCCTTCTGGAGTTCACCTTTTGTCCATGTTTGAACCAAGGCTGTAATGAGTTGAGGAGCTGAGTGACCCTGGTGGAACCCAATCTGAGCATCAGTGAGCAGGTTATTGCATACAAGTGCTGCTTGACAGTACTGTTGATGACCTCTTCCATCACTTTACTGATGATTGGGAGCAGACTGATGAGTTGGGGGTGTAATTGGCTGGATTGGATTTGTCCTGCTTTTTGTGTATAGGACATACCTGGGCAATTTTCCACATAGCCAGGTAGATGCCAGCATTGTAGCTGTACTGGAACAGCTTGACTAGGGGCGCAGCAAGTTCTGGAGCACAAGTCTTCAGGACTATTGCCAGAATATTGTCAGTGCCCATAGCCTTTGCAGCATCCAGTGCCTTCAGCTGTTTCCTAATATCATGTGAAGTGAATCAGATTAGCTGAAGACTGGCAGCTGTGATGCTGGGGACCTCCGGAGGAGGCTGAGATGGAATTCCACTTGGCACTTCTGGCTGAAGATCGTTGAAAATGCTTCAGCCATATCTTTTGCACATATGTGCTGGGCTCTTCCATCATTGAGGATATGGATATTTGTGGAGCCTCCTCCTCCAGTGAGTTGCTTAATTATCTACCACCATTCACCACTGGATGTGGCAGGACTGCAGAGCTTAGATTTGATCCTTTGGTTGTGGAATCCCTTGGCTCTGTCTATCATTTTATGCTTATGCCATTTGGCACACAAGTAGCCCTTTGTTATAGCTTCACCAGGTTGACACCTTATTTTTCAGTGTGTCTGGTGCAGCTCTTGGCATACCCTCCTGCACTCTTCATTGAGCCAGGATTGATCCCCTGGCTTGATGGTAATGGTAGAGTTGGGGATTGCGGTTGAGCACAGTTCTGCTGCTGCTGATGGCCTCCAGCGCTTCATGGATGCCCAGCTTTGAGTTACTAGATCTGTTTGAAATCTCCCCATTTAGCACAGTGGTAGTGCCACACAACATGATGGAGGGTATCCTCAATGTAAAGACAAGACTTTGTCTCAACAAGGACTGTACGGTGGTCACTCCTACCAATATCATTATGGACAGATACATCGCGGCGGGCAGGTTGATGAAGATGAGGTCAAGTATGTTTTTCCCTCAAGTTGGTTCCCTCTCTATCTGCTGCAGGCTCAGTCTAGCAGCTATGTCCTTTAGGACTCAGCTTGCTCGGTCTGCAGTGGTGCTACCGAACCACTTGTGGTGATGGACATTGAAGTCCCCAGAATACATTCTGTGCCCTTGTCACCTTCAGTGCTTCCTCCAAGTGGTGTTAAACATGGAGGAGCACTGATCCATCAGCTGAGGGGAGAGGGGGGTGGGGGGGTGTGTGGTGGAGGTGATCAGCAGGAGGTTTCCTTGCCCATGTTTGACCTGATTCTATGAGCCTTCATGGGGTCTGGAGTCAATGTTGAGAACTCCCAGGGCAACTCCCTCCTGACTGTATACAACTGTGCAGCCACCTCTGCTGGGTCTGTCCTGCCAGTGGGACAGGGCATACCCAGGGAAGGTGATGGTGGTGTCTGGGCCAATATCTGTAAGGTATGGTTCTGTGAGTACGATTATGTCTGGTTGTTGCTTGACTAGCCTGTGATACAGCTTTCCCAATTTTGGCACTAGCACCCAGATGTTCGTGATGAGGAATTTGCAGGGTCGACAGGGCTGAGTTTGCCCTTGTTGTTTTCCAGTGCCTACTTTGGTGCTGGGTGGCCTATCCTGTTTCATTCCTTTTAGACTTTGTAGTGGTATGATACAAGTGAGTGGCTTGCTAGGCCATTTCAGAGAGCAGTTAAGAGTCAACCACATTGCTTTGGATCTGGAGTCACATGTAGGCCAGACCAGGTAAGGAAGACAGATTTCCTTCCCTGAAATGGTATTAGTGAACCATCTGGGTTTTTAAAGATAATCAACAATAGGTTCATGGTCAACATTAGGCTTCCAATTCCAGATTTTTATTAAATTTAAACTCCATGGTGTGATTCGAACCCAGTCCCCCAAAGCATTACCCAGGGTTTTTGGATTATTAGCCTAGTGACAATAATACTACACCACCACCTCCCCTGTACATGGTGAGCTGAAACTGTCTGAGAACAGAATCTCAATGGACATTTTTTCCATTTCCAAACCTATGAAAAACTCCCCATATCTTCTGTTCCCTAGTTCCTCCCTTCTATTCAATCCCTGATACAATTTTGCCATCCTCAGCTATTTCCACACCTATTAATCTTCTCCTGTTTGATATTGTTACAATCAGGTGAGCAGGAGTCAATTGGCTCCCCTCTTTTCCCACTCTGCGTTTGACCGCATCAGGTTTCAAAAAAGGTATACTTGCCAACTCAGTGAATATTTAACTATTTACATGCTGTGACTACCCTCCTCCTTCAAATACCATGCCCAAAGAGGGTATTGGAAACTATAGACTTCCTTTGGATTGGTCCATGATTATGCTTGGCAAAGTACTGCAGTGGTTTGCCATTGTCTTCTGCTGTATGCCTGACCAGGAAACTCTTCCATTCTTACCTCCTGCCATCAGGCATATTGGAAAAAAAGTTACAGGCTGATAATCAACCTGTTTGGTCATATTATGAATGCACCTTCTATGCCCATCAAGTGCTGAAATGGGACTTGAATCCAAACTTTCTGGCCTTGTAGCAGGGACATTACCAATGCACCACAAGACCACCTTTCTGCTGTGACTATAAAAGATACAAACAAGACAGATTTCCTTGAGTTTTTAAAAAATAATAAAAAAATATATTTATTGTACTTAACCCAGTCTAAAAAAAAATTAAAAACACTCCAGCTTTCACACACACACACACACAGAGCGGGAAGATAAATCAAGCAATTAAAGTCCAGAAAAGTTAAAGGGTATGTGGCTCTTAAATGTTGGTGACTTGGCTGGTTTCAGGCTGAACTTGGTGGTCCTGCTGAGTGCTGCATCAAGGTGGTTTAAAGATTTAGATGGACAATTCATCTGCTCTTTTGAAAATAGTAGCTTCTGGTTTGAGATTTCCTAAAAATATCTGTCTGCAGCACATGAAGAGTCAAAAAACAGCAGGCAGGGTTTGAAACTTGTGTTGAATGGAAGAGAGCAAGAGACACACACAGGGATGTCCCTTCTTCAATGCCTCACTTTCTTGTGCTGTGGCCTGAAGAAAAAAAAGTGCTTAAAAACACAAAGGGTTATCTGGTTTGTCACATGATCCTCTCTCTCGAACTGCCCAGTGACCACAATATGGTCATGGCTAGTGGATTCCGACTGTAACTTGATTTGATTATGGCTGGAAATCCTTCTCTCAGCTAGAGTCCTTTGTTTGAAATGATTATGGCTAATGCTGATTCCCACCCAGTTGATTCTGGATGTCCTGCAAATGGGGAGAGACATGGTTCATTCACAGTCCCCAAAGCTAATTGTCTTTGATGGGCTCTTGCAGGCAGGTAGTCTCCGTTTCAATGGCTTTGGAATATATAAGGTACATTAATGCAAATGTGCAGCCATCTTTGACTGTGATTTCAAGTCATTAGAATATAGCTTTCGTCTTTTTAAAAAGTCAGTTAATGATTTCCAGCCAGTAAAGTTATAAAGTCATTGTTTTATAAAGCATGGCTTCATAACAATATCTTATCAAAGGCTTTCTAAAATTCCGAAGGAACCGTATTTTCCTCATTCACTGTAATTGCCATTGCCTCACAGAGCCCTTATCAGGTGAAAGAACACTCATTATCCGCTATCATGAAAAGGCAATGGGTGCATGCATGGCGGGATGAGAAGGACATCCTTGTACTTAAATCTTTAACACAGCTTAACCTCCAACTTTCTTCTGCCCTTTGTGGTGTGGGGGTGGGGAGGGCAGGGGGATGGGGGGAAGAGGAGTTTAATATCAAAGCACATATGTGTATTTCATTGCAGCAAACTGTAGTCAGCTTGATTCCCAGGACAAATACACTGGCTTAATGAACTGATGCTAGTGCTACTCATTTCCAAGAGCCTATTTCAGTCTCAGATAAATCATAAGGAAAATGTCCTGCAGACAAGATGCTCCATCTTTTGTTATTTTGTAGAAATAAGTTCTTATTTAATCTGTTGGCACTTATGTTAAAATAACATTAATATAGAACACTTGTACTCATGTTTTATTTGGGTAACTGCTCAGCTTTTGTTAACATTTTTGGTGATAAAGCAAGAAATAGCAAATTAATTAATACAACAAAAGGAAAGTGAAAGGCTAAGGTAAACATGATTGAGTACCTTTTTTCTGCTTGGATTTGTACCCAAGTTTTTAGCTCTAAGATGTAAGACCTCACTCCTGGAGTAGACAGGTTTATGGTTCTTTTATTTGAGATTTATGAGAAAATACACAGGAGACATGAGTTATAAGATCTATGAGATTTTATTGTATATTCAAGACAGATTCAAAACTACCACTATCACACAATTTAAAATTACTTATAACAACCATTTTTTATTCCTTTTTTCCAGTAATGGACTGGATGGCCCAATGCTCTCTCCCATGTCGAGTCTTGTGGTGGGGGACATTTAATCGGGTGAGAGGATGGTGGGTGAGCACACTGCTGCCTTCCTGCCTCTGACCTGATTAAGTTCATAGTGGAAGGCTCACTTAATGCCCACTTAAGGGCCCTCACCCTGCCCCTCCAAGTGGACAGCACACCATGTGGGAAGCCCAGAAAGCAAACCCTGTCAGGGTTTCTTGCGGGCTCCTGGGTGGGGGAGTCCCTTATTCGGCATCTGATTGAGGGATTCAGCATCGATAAGTGTGGTGTGGGAGAGAGCCCGCTGAGACCCATCTTCCTGCCCTTGCTGCCAACCCCCTCCCCCAACAATCCCAACCCCACGACCCCCCACCCCCCCCCCCCCTCACCATCACTCACCTGTGCCTGGGACCCTCAGCGATCCTAGGCCTTCGACCAGTGTAGTACTGGCAGTGACCACCACCTTCCCAGTGATACTTCTGAGCACTGAGGAATAGGCTATTTGGCCCCTCAAGTCTACTCTGCCATTCAATAAGATCATTGTTGATCTGATTGCAGCCTTAATACCACTTTCCCAGGACTGAGTGCATGCAGTTGTCGGTAAGAAAGTAAAAGTTTTTATTTTGTACAAACCTAACTTAGTTTATAGTTGGCATTAAATTGAAATCTACAGTTTAAATTCTGTTGTTGCCAGCATTAAGCAGGGATTTTTCAAGGGTTCCAGTGAAAGAGCAGCTTAATTAAGTACCAGCTGAAACTGGATCCTCATTAAGTGACTCAGATAGGCCTTTTGTTTTAGGAGCCAATGTAGTGCAACTTAAATAGCCAAGTGGCTTGGCCTAAATAGCCAAGTGGTTATGCTACTGGGTTTATAACCCCAAGATCAAGAGTTCAAATCTCACAGTGGCGAACTATGAAACAATGTAACTTCATCTGAAACAGATGGAAATGTGTTGGAGTGCTGGAGTTGAGTGCTTCAGGGAGTTGAACAGAGGAAGGGAAGAAGGTGTTTGGTTGATTTTGCCTATACTTTTTACAGCCTCCAGGAATTGATTCTTGCTCTGCTACAGAAGAAGCTGGTTCATTGGTGAGTATTTGATAAGTGATTAAGATTTATTCTACTCCTAGGGCTCAAAATATATTTTGAGCAAGAGATGAATGGGAGAGGATAAAAGGCACGAATCGAGAGGCCTACCTGCAGTGAGGTCAGCGTCAGAATGATGTCACAAAATACAATGTGACACGAGTCTAGGGAAAGCAGCTGATTGGTGAGTAGGACTGGTGAGTATTTTGTCAAGCATTTAAAAGGTTTTTGAAAGCTGTGTGGACAAGAGCAGGGACTGCAGGCAGAATGAGCGAACTGACCACGGCACAGTGGTAAAAAAGCCATTCAAGTTGGAGGAGGAAATTGGAATGTAGCTGTGGGAATAGATACTGTTCTCTGTAACCGTGAACATTAGTCTCGAAGGCTGTGTTGCCTGCCTGGTGCCAGAGCTAAGGACATCTCCTCAGGGCTTGAGAGGAACTTGGAATGGGAGGGGAGGGATCCAGTTGTCATTATCCACATTGATACCAATGACATTGATAGGACTAGAAAGGAGGTACTGCTGAAAGAATTGGAACAGTTAGGAGCTAAATTAAAGCAGAACCTCCAAGGTTATAATCTTGGGATTGCTACCTGAGCCACGGGCAAATGGGCATAAGGTAAATAATGACAAGGAGTTAAAGCCTGGCTCAAAGATTGGTGTGGAAGGAATGGGCTTCAGTTCATGGGGCACTGGCACCAGCGCTGGGGTAGAAGGGAGCTGTTCCAGTGGGACGGGCTTCACTTGAACCGTGCTGGTACCAGTGTCCTGGTGAATCAAATAACTAGGGCTGTAGAGAGAGCTTTAAACTAAATAGAAGGGGGAGGGTTCTGGAGAGGGGCTATGTAGGTTTACAAAGCAAAAGGATAGGGCAGCATTGCAGGCCAGCTATTTAGGTAATAATACCCAGAGTGTGACAGGGAGGGACAGAGTGCACAAACATTTTTTAAAAAGCAGCAAATAGGGTCAAAGGGAGAAAAAGTGGTAGAAAGGCAAAATTAATGGCCCTTTACTTAAATGCATGTAGTATTCGGAACAAAATAAATTAATTGACAGCTCAAATAGACGTTGATGGATATGATCGTATAGCCATTACAGAGACATGGTTACAAGGAGATCAAATCTGGGAGCTAAATATTCAGGGGTATGTGACTTTTCAAAAGGACAGGCAGGAAGGAAAGACTGGTGGGGTAGCTTTGTTACTATGAGATGGAATAAGTACCATAGCAAGAAATGATCTTGGATCAGAAGATTAGAATCCATATGGGTGGAGGTAAGAAATAACAAGGGGAAGAAGACACTGGCATCAGTAATCTATAGGCCCCCTAACAGTAGCTATACTATAGGGCAAGAATAAATCAGGAGATAATGAGGGCATGTAAAAAAATGCAATGCATTAATCATGGGTGACTTTAATCTTCATGTAACTTGGGAAAATCAAATTGGCAGAGCCAGGCATGAGCAAGAATTCATAGTGTATTCAAGACAGTTTCCGAAGAACAATATGTTGTGGATCCAACCAGGGATTTTGGATCTGGCAATGTGTAATGAGGCAGGTTTAATAAATGATCTCAGAATAAAAGATCCCCGAGGAAACATTGACCATAACATAGTAGAATTTAGCATTCAATTTGAGAGCGAGAAACTTGGGTAAGAAACAACTGTATTAAACTTAAATAAGGTTAATTACAAAGGAATGAGGGCAGAGTGGACTGGGAAATGAGTTTAGCTGAAAAGATGATTGATGAACAATGGCAGATGATTAAGAAAATAGTTCATGAATCACAACACAGATATATCCAGGTGAGGAAGAAGGATTCTAAGAAGGGGATAAACCAACCATGGTTAACCAAGGAAGCTAAGGATAGTATCAAATTAAAAGAAAAAAATATGCAATGTGGCAAAGAATAGTGTAAGTCAGAGGACTGGGAAGTTTTAAAATCCAACAGAAGATGGCCAAAAAAAGGGAGAAAATAAACTTTGAGGGTAAAATAGCAAGCAATGTAAAAACGGACAGTAGGAGCTTCTTCAGATATATAAAAAAAAGAGAGAGGCTAAAGTGAACATGGGCCCCTTAGAGAATCAGTCTAGGGAAATAATAATAGGGAAGCAGGAAATGGCAGGGGAATTGAATATATACTTTGCATCAGTCTCCCCGGTAGAAGACATTAATTGTGTTCCAAAAATGCTAAATAATTAAGGGCCAAAATTGGGGGAGGAAATAAATACAATAACTATCACTAGAGAAAAAGTACTAAGGAAATTACTGGGGCTAAAGGCCGATAAGGACCCTATGGATTGCAGCCTAGGATATTAAAGAAGTAGCTACAGAGATAGTGGATGCACTGGTATCTTCCAAGAATTCTTGGGTTCTGGAAAAGTTCCAGATGATTGGAAAACTGCCAATGTAACACCCTTATTCAAAAAGGGAGGGGGGCAAAAAATAGGTAACTATAGGCCAGTTAGCTTAATATCTGTCATTGGGAAAATGTTAGCATCTATTATAAAGGATGTAAAAGCAGAGCTTTTTATTTACAATATATATTAATGACTTGGATGAGAGAAGTGAAAGTACTATCACCAACTTTGCGGATGACACAAAAATAGATGGGAAGGCCAAGTGGTGTGGATGACACAATCTACTGAGGGATATGGACAGGTTAAGTGAGTGGGCAAAAACTTGGCAGGTGAAATATAATGTGGGAAAATGTGATGCTTTGCACTTTGGCAGGAAGAATAGAGGAGCTGAATATTATTTAAATTTAAAAAGACTGCAGAAAGCTGCAGCACAGAGGGATTTGGGGATCCTCGTGCATGAATCACAAAAAAAAACTAGCATGCAAGTTCAGCAGGTAATGGGGAAGGCAAATGCCCTTTATTTCAAAGGGAATGGTGTGTAAAAATAGGGAAGTCATGATAAAATGATACAAGGCAATAGTTCGACCATACATAGAATACTGTGAACAGTTTTGGTCCCCTTATCTAAGGAAAGATATACTGGCATTGGAGGCAGTCCAGAGAAGGTTCACTAGGTTGATCCCAGGTATGGAGGGATTTTCTTATGAGGAGAGGTTGAGTAGGTTGGGCCTGTACCCATTGGTGGTTAGAAGAATGAGAGGCAACTTTATCGAAATGTTTAAGGTTCTTAGGGTGCTTGACAGGATAGATGCTGAGAGGTTGTTTCCCCTTGTGGGAGAATCTAGGACCAGAGGGCATAATCTCAGAGTACGGTCACTCATTTAAAACAGAGATGAAGATAAATTTCTTCTTTCAGTGGGTAGTGAACCTGTGGAATTATTTACTGCAGATGGCTGTAGAGACCAGGTCATTAAGTATATTCAAGGCTGAGATAGACAGATTTATAATTAGTAAGAAAATCAAGGGTTATGGGGAAAAGGCAAGAAAGTGGGATTGAGGATTATCAAATCAGCCATGATCTCATTGAATGGAGGAGCCGACTCAATGGGCTGAATGGCCTACTTGTGCTCCTACATCTTATGACCTTATGGCCTTCCTGCTTGTCTCCCAAGACCCTTGACTCCCTTGTCGATCAAAAATCTGTCTAACTCAGTCTCAAATTTATTCAATGACCCAACATCCACTGCTTGCTGTGGAGGAGAATTGCAAAAACTAACAGCCCTCTGAGAGAAGAAATTCCTCCTCATCTCCATCTTCAATGGGAGGCCCCTCATTTTTTAAACTGTGCCTTTAAACTTAGACTTAGATTCCCCCACAAAAGGAAACACTCTCTCAGCATCTACCCTGTCAAGCCTCTGATTGGCTCTTGCAGGCAGGATTCACACCCTCAGGGGCCTTGATCCTGGGGAAGGCCTGCTGTTATCCAAGTAAGTGTCTGATTAGTACTTAATTGGTAGACCTTGCCAGAAAGTGGCGACTGGTTCTTGTTGGCTCTTCAGTCGCGGACAAGAGCCCACCCCTTCCATTAAATACTGTCTGATGTTACACTGACAGGACCTCACTGTCCAGTAAAAGTCTTTTTTAATATAAATTATCCAATGGAGAGTCAAATTGTTTGTTTGAACTGAGGACGTAATGCCCATCCAAATATTTTCCAACTTCCATGAGTTTCTAGAGCTTTCAAACATGCTTCTGCCTTTGATCAACCAACGTTTTACATTATTGGCCCATATTTCACCCTAGGCTGTTTTCCCTTCAGCTCCTTTGAAATACCTTAACTCCTCTTTGTAACTAACTTTCTGATCATCTTCACTCATATTTGTTTGCAACCAGTCACTAATACTTAGAGCTGTTCATAGTTCAAACGATCTTCAGACTATTGAAACCATAAGGATGTATGTTTAGCTTTCTTTTATGACAATGATCTTCATGATTAAAAATTCCATGGCCTTGAATGTGTTGCTTCCCTTCACAGTTTAGTGGTTCTTGTCTATGAAGAATCAACCTGCAGCTTTTTCAGTTTACTTTATTTTGAAAACCTTCATTTGGCATTGCAAAGGATACTGGTAAATTTGGTCAAGTTTCAGTACAACTACATAAGCCATTGAGATGAGAGGGCATGTTGAGAGAGCAATTAATAAAAGATATAGCATCTTAGGCTTTATTAACAGGGGCGTTGAGAACATCAATAAGGAGGTCATTTTAAATTTATACAAGACACAAGCTCATCCTCATCTGGAGCACTGCATCCAGTTCTAGGTGCCATATGTAATGAACCTGATATACTGGACAGGTTCCTTACTTGAAACAGATAACTTTATTACAGAGCTTTTTTGGAAGATACATGCTTGAATCAGGTCCACGAGTAGAAAACTCTGCCCCTAAGATTACCTGCACTTAGGGCTCATTCCTCAGAACAATCATGTGACTGCTAATGGCAATAGGAAAGGTTATACCTACAATCACTACATTTCCTCCCCCTTTAGTTTTTTTACATTTCTTAATTACAAAGAATATTTTAATCCACACCATATACATATATACACAAATCATATGATTAAAGATGATGTCTCAGGTGGTTTTCTAATTCAGTTAGAGCGGCGTAGCTCTATCACTTGAGGTTCTCCCACTGGATCGACATGATCAGGAACTGCAGCATCAGGGACATTCTGAGACAGTGGCAGTTCAAGAATAGGTAATTCAACAGAGACATCAGATATGTCGATTCTAGGTCAATCTGTGTTCTCAGGGATTAAATGTTCAACATCAATTTCGGGTGGAATAACTGGTTGTTGGAGTGTCTCTCTACTTTTTTAAATGAGCAACATGTTTTTGAACAATCCGGTCTTCCATTTCCACCTGGTATGACAAAGGTTCAGTATCAGAGACAATTATACCAGGAGTCCAGCTGGGACAATTTCTAAAATTCCACATGAAAACTGTATCTCCCACAGTAAATCTTTGAGTTTTACTATGAATATCGTGATTCAATTTCCGACTACTCTGATTCTTCTCTACCTTCCCCTTTTAAGTTTGGAAACACCAGACTTAACCTTGTACGTAGATGGCATTTCATCAGTAATTCAGATGGTGTTGAACCCATTGTTGCATGAGGAGTCATACGACAATTGAGAGGAAAACATGAAATTCAAGTTTCTAAAGTACCTCCGGATGACTTTTTCAGTCCCGTTTTGAAGGTTTGCACTGCTCTTTCTGCTAAAGCAGTGGATGAGGGATGATATGGTGCTGTTTTAATATGCTTAATTCCATTTAAATTCATGAATCTTTGAAATTCCATATGAGTCAAGACAGCACCATTATCTGAAACAATGACTTCTGGTCGGCCGTGTGTACTAAAACATTGGTGCAGCTTTTTACACAATGTCGGTGATTTAACTTCATACACATCCATCCACTTAGAAGGTGTGTCAATGATCAATAAAAGCATGATGCCTAAAAATGGACCTACATGTAGTCTAACCCAGAGTTGACCCAGGCCACTCCCATGGATGCAGTGGAGCTGAAACGGGCAACTTCTGTTGTTGCTGACGACACTGGAGACAGTGCCTGACCATGGCTAACAATGTCACTGTCTGTGCCTGGCTGCCAGACATTACTTTGTGCAAGCATCTTCATCTTCAATTTGCTTAGATGGGCACTGTGAAGCTCTGTCAAGAGTGGTTCTCTTCCTTGCGAAGGGCGACAACTCTGATCCCCACAAGATTTCATCTTGACAACTTAATTCTGTGTTACGGGCATAGAATGGTCTTATTTCTTCAGACACTGGTGAATTAAACCCTCCTTGCAATACCTGCTCTCAAACTTTTGACAAAATTGGATCCCGGCTTTCTTATTTGATTCACACAGACCGGTGAGGAGTCCAAGAAATTCAACACAAGTACAACTTCTTGTGGCACTGGAACATGTACAATGCTCTCTGGTAATGAAAGACAACTGAGTATGTCTGGGTTGAAATATGCACACCAGGTCAGTGCATAAAGGTGTACTCATACACTAGTAATATCAAAGCCCAATGTTGAACTCTTGTTGAGGCTATTGGCGGAATGGCTTTATCCTCACTGAATGAACCCATTAGTGGTTTGTGGTCCGACACTATGGTGAAATGTCTTCCATGCAGAAACTGATGGAATTGCTTCACTCCAAATAGTACCGATAAACCTTTCTTTACTAGTTGTGAATAACCCTTCATGGCTGCAGAGAGGGCTATGGAGACATAGCCTATTGGCCTTTCTGAACCATCTTCATAAGAACATAAGAAATAGGAACAGGAGTAGGCCATTTAGCCTCTTGAGCCTGCTCTGCCATTCAGTAAGATCTTGGCTGATCTTCTTGTGTTTTGATTTCCGCATTCCCATCTACCCCCGATAACCTTTGATTCCTTTGCCTAACAAGAATCTATCTACTTCTGCCTTAAAAATATTCAACGACCCTGCCTCCACCACCTTCTGAGGCAGAGAGTTCCAAAGTCGCACAACCCTCTCAGAGAAAAAAATTGTCCTCATCTCTGTCCTAAAAGGGCGACCCTTAATTTTAAAACAGTGCCTCCTAGTTCTGGACTCACCCACAAGAGGAAATAGCCTTTTGACGTCTACCTTGTCAAGGCCATTCAGGATTTTTTATACTTCAATCATATCACCCCTCAATCTTCTAAACTCCAGTAGAAACAAGCCCAATCTGTCTAACCTTTCCTCATAAAACAACCCTCTTGTTCCAGGTAGCAATCTAGTAAGCGTCCTCTGAACTGCCTCCAATGCGTTTACATCCTTCCTTAAATAAGGAGACCAAAACTGCACATAGTATTCATGGTACGATCTCATCAATGCCCTGTATAACAGAAGCATGACACCCTTACTTTTATGTTTAACCCCCCTCTTAGTAAAGGATAGCATTCCATTAGCCTTTAATTACTTGCTGTACCTGCAGACTAACTTTTTGTGACTTATGTACTTGAATACCTAGATTCCTCTGCACCTCAGAATTATGCAGTCATTCTCCATTTAAGTAATACAGTTTTTTTGTTCTTCCTGCCAAAGTGAACAACTTCACATTTTCCCACATTAAGCTCCATTTGCCAGATCTTTGCCCACACACTCAACCTATCTATATCCATCTGCAACCTCCTCATGTCCTCTTCACAACATACTTCCCTACCTATCTTTGTGTCACCTGCAAATTTAGCTTCCATGTCTTTACTCCCCTCAGCTAAGTCATTGATGTCAATCATAAAAAGTTGAGGCCCCAGTCCAGAGGCCTGTGGGACTCCACTCATCACATCCTGCCAATTCGAAAAAGACCCATTTATGCATACTTCCATCCTGTGTGACAGTAAGGAGACGTATCGCAGGTTAACATTAGGTTTTTTTGGGTCATAATGTACTAGTATTTACAATGAGCGTAATAGCTTCTTGACTTTTATGAAGGCTTCATTTTGTTGCGCCTTCCATGACCAACGATGGTTGTTTTCAGAAGTAAGTGTAAAAGAGCTAACACTGTTAACAAGTTTGGCAAGAAGTGACTGTAATAATTTATCATGCCCAAAAAAGGCTTGAGCTCAGTGACACTAGTAGGAGAGGGCACCTATTTGATTGCCCTGACTTTGTCCTCCACTGGATGCAACTCCTAGGCATCTACTTAGTGACCCAAGTAAGTGACTTCAGTCACTTGGAATATACATTTCTCTTTCTTCAATTGTATACCAGCCTCCAAAAATCTTCTTAAAACCTCTTCTAGGTTGGCTAAGTGTTCAGTTTCTGTTGATCCTGTAATCAGGACGTTATCCAGGTACACTATTACTCGAGGAAGTCCTTGCTATAGGCTTTCCATGGTCCTTTGGAAGATTGCACATGTGGATGATACACCAAAGGGTAGGTGTGTATATTGGTGCAGGCCCTTAAGCGTGTTGATGCTTACATATCCTCTAGATGTGCTGTCCAGCTCTAGCTGTTGGTGTGCATGGCTCATATCCAGTTTGGTGAGGGACTTTCCTCCAGATAACTTAGCATATAAATCTCCTATCCTTGGGATAGAATGTTTATCTAGTTTAGCAGCCTTGTTCATGGTTAATTTGTAGTCTCCATAAATACGAATAGGTTGATCTGGTTTCATCACAGGGACTATGAGCGCTGACCATTCCGAAAATTGGGCTGGCTGGATGATGCCTAACTTCTCTAAGCGGCACAATTCTGCATCCATCTTCTCCTTTAGGGCATAAGGCACAGGCCTGGCCTTAAAAAACAGGGGTGTTGGCTCTGAGTCCACAAATATTTTTTGCTCGTACACCTTTTATCTTTCCCAATTCATCACGAAATACGCTGTCGTACTTCCTTAACAGCTCAGGAATTACTCCTGTTCTCACTTGGAATATTTCTGACCAGCTGAGCTTAATTTGTAGTAACCAATTGTGGCCCAGAAGACTATGTCCTTCACCTGTTACAATGATCACTGGAAGCTGGGCCGTCTGTGTACTGTGGCCAAACCTTTTACCTGTATTGACTCTCCAGTGTATGCCTTAAGCTGGGCCGTGGTTAGCTCCAGATTCAGTGGCTGGGGTCCTTTGCTTAGGTAATTAAATGTGCATTCTCTCACCACTGTGGTGAAGGTTCCCATGTCAACCTTCATGACTAGAGGCTTCCCATTCACATTCACTTCACCACTTGAAGGGTGAAGATTATTGGTTCAGTTTTTACTGCTTCGGCATTGTACAGTGAATAGATATAAGTATCAGCAGTTTCTGATTCTGTTATATTGTGCACTTCAATCGTCTTGATCTGCTGTTTGATTGGCTGTCTTGATTTCACCCTGCATTGCTTTATAATGCGTTCTTTTTCATGGCAGTAATGGCATTCTGCCTCCTTAAATCTGCAGGTTTCCGGTACATGGTCACCCCCACATCAGGAGCAAATTAATTTCTGAATTGCTGGAGAGATGCTTCATTATGCCTTTTCATTTTTCAAGCAGCAGAGACTGTCTCCCTGGTTTTTGCGCCACGCCCTGTGGTAGGTTCCCGCCCCAACTGAAGAACAGTGCCATGTTGCAAACTCCACAAAACCTGCGAGCCTCTTTCAGAATTCTCCGTTGCTAGTGCTATTTCCAAGGTGCTCTTCAAATCAATATTAACTTCTGCAAGTAAACGGCGCTGAATGGCATAATCATGGATGCCACCAACCAACCAATCCCACAACATGTCATTCAGCGTGTCTCCAAAGTGGCAGTGCTCAGTCAACTGTTTCAACTTCGCTATATAAGTTGCTATGGACTCTCCCGGGGCCCTTAATCTGGAGTTAAACTTAAATCTCTGCATTATTAACGATGACTTCGGCTGAAAATGGGTCTTCATGAAGTCTACCAGTTCGTTAAAGGATTTAGAATTGGGCACGTTCAGGGCTGTCAGACTAGGGATGAGGTTATGTGTCTTGCTACCACAGAATTGATTTCTGCTTCTCCTCCACTGTTATTTCATTTGCCAGGAATTAAACACTAGATGCTCTATGTACTGGCTCCAGTCTCCCATGGATGAGTCATAAGCATCGATTATGCTGAAGAGTGGCATGACTGATGAGCATACGTTTCTTTCTTTCCTTAAGAATCGATACTCACATTCACAAGGTGGGGTGCAGCGTAGGAGCCATTTATCCTCGTCGCCAATTGTAATAAACTTGATTTACCGGACAGGTTTCTTATCTGAAACAGATAACTTTATTTACAGAGCCCTTGTAGAAGCTACATACTTGAAACAGGCCCACGAGTAGAAAACTCCACTCTTAAGATTACCCGCGCATGGGGCTCATTTGTCAATAAAATCACATGACCTGTAAAGGCAGTAGAAAAGGTTATGCCTACAATCACTACACCATACTTGAGAAAGGATGTAAAGATATTGGAGAGAGTAAAGAGAAGATTCACAATAATGATTCTAGGGATGAAGAACTGTAGCTGTGAGGATAGAATGGAGAGGTTGGAACTGGTTTCCTTGGAGAAAAGAAGATGAGAGGAGACTTGATAGAGGTATTCAAAATTCTGAGGGGTATGGACAGGGTAAATAGAGAGAAACTGTTCCCACTCAAGAGAGCATCAAGAACTAGACAGCACAGATTCAAAATAATTGGCAAAAGGAGTAAATGTGATGTGAGGATTTTTTTTTTCAGCCAGAGAGTGATTGGAGTCTGGAACAAACTTCCTGAGAGGGTGGTGGAGGCAGGTTCGATTGAGTTATTCAAAAGGGAATTAGATTGCTATCTGAAAAGAGAGAATGTGCAAGGTTATGGGGATAAGGCAGGGGAGTGAGACTAGGTAGAATGTTCTTTCAGAGAGCCAGTTCAGACTTGATGGGACGAATGGCCTCCTTCTGCACTGTAATGATTCTGTGAATTGGCTTACAGTAAATAGCATTTGGGATCTCATCTAAACTATGGAGATTAGTTGAGAATATTACAGTTTCGTACAAAGTTTAGTGCAGGAAGTAATATTATTTAGATGTGATGTGATCTATGGACGTTAGGCTCTAAGATTTGGAATCTCCTTACTCAGCATCTCCACATCTTTACTTCTGTCCCTTCCTTTAAGATGCACTTTAAAACCTACCTCTTTGACCAAGCTTTTGATCATTAATCCTAACATTTCCTTATGTGGATCCATGTCAATTTTTGTTTGATAACACGCATGTGAAGTCCTTCTTGGGACGTTTTACTAAGTTAAAGATGTTTTATAAATGAAGGTTTAATTATTGTTGTTGAAGTGCTGAAGAACTTGGCATTTCCTAGAGTCCCTGGCCACTCAGGAAAATACAGATTTTAACTCTAATTTTTAGATGTTATCTATTTTAAGATGTACTTATAGTAAAATCAAGCATCATATTAATTCTGTTTTACACAGCAGTGAAAGGGTTAGTAAGAGGTGGAAAGCTAATGAGGGTTTCTATAGCCCTAAGAATAGCAGCCTAGAAATGGCTGTTATGGATATTAGTGGATGAATTCTTGATAATATGGATTTTCTGCATTGTTGTACCTGGAGAATGCTTAGGACCTAAGTGCAGTGAAGAACATGTCTCCCCACCTTCACTGTGTTACTTCAGGATTTCAGAGATTTCCCAATTTAGAGGAACCTAAGAGGCAAGAGACAGACACAACTATCTGTACAAACCCTGGACATGAACTGAAATGATGGGGAAAGCTGAATGAGTTCAAGTTATACTCATTGTTGTTTAATGTTCTTGTTCCCAAATTTATTTTCCTGCAAATAAATCCCATATGCTGTGGTAGTTGGTGATCTTTTTGGCAGGTGAGGCACATGCTAAACATGTCTAACCAAGCCTTGTCACCATGGCAATGGGTCTTTGTAGGCAATGTTTTTGAACACTTACACTGCAAAATTATGGACAACTTTTAGCTGCTCTTTCACAACAATTTTAAGTGGTGCATTGTGACATAGATTTGAAGAAACCATTGTAAGTAATACATTATCATTAACCAATTAATGTGATTGCAAAATGCCCTTTCTGAGTAGAGAACAAATACCTGTGACAAGCATATTGTCCAATTTGTACTCTTGTATGAATTCCATGTCTCTCACTGTTCTCTAAATTTATATTGGATTAATCAGTTGTCATGCTTTTACTGAAAATCTATATCAGAGGATAGCAGAGGAATCAAGAGACATGTGTTTAATAAAATCTTTAGGAATTATCGCCATAACAAGACACATTTCAAAAAAATACTTGTGCAGAATACAATTATCATTGAGGGAATTAGTCCAACACTTTGCTCAACATTTATAGTACTTCAGGGCTACAATGCCCAGGATGTTATTCTGAACATTGCATTGCTCTTAGAGATATTTCATTTTGAGTCAAGCAACACACAGGGAGTGACAATTCTGACATCTGTTTCCTTCTGCCAGACAATTATATTTTGACAGCAGTGTATTTGAATTTGTTTTCTGAGTGTTAATTACTTATGTGTCAGCACAATGTGTAATTTGGCACTAGGTCCTAAAGTAACACATCTTTAGCAGAGACAGATTGCTCCCGACAGAGTCAAATTTAGCCTTTTCTTTTCTCTGTCTCAGAAAATGCTCCTCTATGGCGTGGCTCTTCACAAAACCATACATTAGCTTCCTCCGGTATTTTCTCCTTTTTTTTAGGCATCTCGCCTTGTTCCACCGCTCTTGCTTCTTCTTTAAAGTGCTCATTCTCTATCTCATCACCCAAGCCCCATCCAGAGCTAGATCTAATGCAGTCCGTTGCAGTGGGAACCATGGCGACCAGGCTCATCTAATCACGGTAGAGATCCTGTGTCAGTCTCCCAACTGCAGGAGAATCTCCCCTGATTAAGTCAGAGGGCGGAAAGGCCTGGTGTGGGATTCCCAACTGGTGGCAGCGGGCTGCAATTTAGTGGTGCCTCAGGGATTTAATGTGAGTCTCACAGCTTTCCCATGCCCTGGGAAGACTGCCCAGCAAAAGCAGACAGGTTTGCCTGTGGCTTCCTGGGGGATGGAGGGGAGCCCCTCACTTTCAGTGCCTGATTGGGAGATCCAGCATTGGCAAAGGCGACCAACCCCCTCTTGTCCTTGCGTCCGATTCCCCTCCTGTGACCACCGCCACCCCCCCCACCCCACCACCACCTGAGGACCCTAGCTGCCCTCAGCCACCTTTGGTCTGGAGTCCCATGACATTGCTGGACCCCTGGTAGGTGCAGTGTCACCAACAACCATTGCTGCCATTGGTGCTGCTGGCAACGGGGACCTCAGTCACAGGGAAGGCTTGACAGTGGCAACTTAAATGCATGAAAGGCATTCAATTCCTTTGGGCCTCTTCCACATAACTGACAGGAGTTTCCCCCTGGTTCTCCAGCTGGTATGCGAGACCCCCATCAGCCCTTCAAAATCTAGTCCACCTGTGTTTCTTCCCAAAATTTCCTCACTCCTTCCCTCCCTCAATCTTTGCACTGGGCAACTCCTCAACTTCTGTGATTTAAATCTCTATCTCAGCTTTCTTCCTCTGATTTCACTGCCTCCCTATCTCTGCAATCTCCTCTAGATTTCTGTGCTCCTTCCACTCTGGGCCCTTGACCAGTCCCGATTTTAATCACTCCACACTGGCAGCTGTACCTTCAGCTGTCAAGGCCTGAAATTCAGGAATTCCCTCCCTATATCACTCTGTCTCTCTGCCTTTCTTTCCTCCTTTAAGGTGCTAGTCAAAACCTAACCCTTTGACCAAGCCTTTGGCTATCTAGTCTAATATCTCCTTAGACAGTTCAGTGTCAAACAGTGTTGCATAACACTCCTGGGAAATGCCTTGCAACATTTTATTTTGTTAAAGGTGGTATATAACTGCAAGTTATTGATGTTGATGGCTTAAATGAGGTGCCTCTCGATAAGCTGGTCCTGGAGAGCTTTGCCAGGTAGGGTCATCAATGGTTGCTGTCTCTCCTCTTCATCCCCTGGTCCTCCAGTTCTATGCTGGTGGACTGTGAACTGGGAGAAGTGGTTGCTGTCACCTGTTGCAGCCTGAGGAGCCAGTGATATAATATATGAGGGCCATTGTGACCTTGATGGCAGGATCAGGGCTGTTCCATCCCTGCCCTGGATCGAGGTTTAGGTTGTGGCTGCTGCAGGTGATTGGCTCAATGGCAGCATCCTTGGTGAAGTGAAGGTGCCTGACACATTGCCCCTGAGTGAAGTTAATATAGCAGAAGTGCTCCCTCAATACTTGTTGTGGGTATGGCCTACTGTACAGTGCTTTCTTTATATTAGTTATTGAGATATGGGCATCACTGAGAAGGCCAACATTTATTTCCCATTCCTAATTGCCCTTGAGAAAGTGGTAGTGAGTTGCTAACGAACTACTGCAATCCTTGTGGTATAGTTGCAGCCACAGTACTATTAGGGATGGAGTGCCCTCCTACTCCCTGTGGAGCTGCTCCTAAGCAAGGTTGCCTTTCTTGCTGCTGCCTCTCGTCCTCCATCCCATAAGGCAGCTCTTTGAGACCACCCATAGCTACCCCCAAAGTACTTCTAATGCAGCCAACAACAGTGTAACACTGCTCCCAGAATGATAAAACATGCCAGAAAATGGTCTGAGGTCAACCAGCAATCTGAAATGAGGAACCAGCCACTAAACTTGCAAAATCCTTTAAAATAGCACTGGAGAGGGAACATTCCTAACTGTTAAGTGACACAGAGCTCTGCACATTAAGCATGTGATGAGTGAAGCACTGAGACATTCGAAAATTCAAAACAAGTCCTGCTAGAAGCGCCAGACCTTAATTTAAATAAATGGAATTGCTGTTTAAATACTCCTGGCATGCACCCCTGATGCCAGCTCAACCACCTTCACCAGTATGGCAGGCAAGGTGCTCTTCTGGCTCAAAATGTGTGCACGCTTGCTGTCCATCATATTGGGATTTTAGTAGATCAATATGGTCAATCTTGAAGAGAATAGTTGCTGAATTCAAAATAATGAATTGAAAGTATGGAAGAAGAGTGTTATTTTGATTGGAATACAGTGCTGAAAAATAGTAGGGATATTTTACGTACATTTGCCTGTAAGATTACTCTTGCATTTACTGAAAGCTGAGAGCTCTTCAGCTTTGGACTTGATAGCGCTTTAAGTAACCCTGGTTAAGAAAGAGGAATGTAGTTCATGATAAAGAGGTTGGGTTTCACCTGTGACACTATGTAGGAGAGGCCATTTGGCCACTTCCGCACAATCCTCATGTTATCAGTATTTTTCCTGTTACTAGTGGAGTTTCAGACTTTTGGTAATGCTCTTGGTCATCCTGCTTTGACCTGTTTCAAGAGTGCAGGGTTAGGAAATCACAGCTAGAAATGGGAAGCGCATTTCAGCCATTGTAACATTACATCATGGTTGCAACATCATCTTTTATTCTTAGTAATGCATTTTGACATCCTGGTGCACTCCTAGGAGTTGTGGCATATTGCACTATTTTGTGATTGTCATATTTCCTTGATACTGTATCAAACACTCAACATCACAGTATAATTTTCCACAAGTTATAATTCAGGTCTTGAGAAATCGTTTTAGTTTTCATTAAAGAGAAAAAGCAAAGTAATGATTAAGTTCCTTCATTGAAGCTGCTGTGATTGCTACCTGATTACACCCTCTCATATTTATGGAGAGTCTTAGAAACACAACAGTGGAATTGTGGCTTATTTTTTTTCAATTCACTGAAAGGAGAATCTGTCCTTTAGTTCGATCAGCATTAGTTTCAAAATGAGACCACCAGCTCATTACTACGGCACAGTGGGTAACAGCTAGTTCACTCATTTTCTTTATTCCATTTATAATTTTGAATGATGTAATGTTAATATATAATTTTTTCTCTTCACTATTTCAGTGAAGACATTGTCCAATAGTTAAAAGCCATGTTATAATAGCAGACATTGGATTTTCATATGTTCCCATTAAGCTTTCACATGAAGTTTCTGTACATTAGAATTTTTAGTTACCGTGAATTTCCAAGTGCATATTTTAGTCCCACACAACAAAAATGTCAATGTCTAAAATGCAGTACATTTTATGGTCCATTTGAACAATGCATTGATGCCATATAGCATGGAAGCTTTATGTTAATTCCCACTGCATTTCAGCCTCCCCTTTATAAACATGAATTCAGATAGGGTTGGGAGAACTGTGAGTAACTCCTCCATTGGATTTGATGTTGAGATTCTAGAGGAAAGTGATAATGCTTTTGCTTTAAAGTAAAATAATGAGCCTTGGGTTTCTACAATTGCCCTTCCCCTACCAACTAACGTTTTGGCAGACCAGAGGTGCATAGAGGTGGAAAAATAACCCAGGAGGCACCCACTATTTTGCACAGACAGGTCGTATCAATATTTACTAACCCCAATTATGAGTCTAAATTCTATTGTATTGAAAGAAATGAGGCATGTTTTTGCTAGCTACTGGATGTTGGGATTGTTTTTCTTCAGTTGAGGCCCATCTTAAAACCTTTATTTGGTTATCCATCTTTGACTCGAAGCCCATTTTCACCCTCACATCTATGATGTCTCTCAGGATATTTTCTATGTTAAAGGTGTATTACAAATGTCACTCTTGTTGTTTGTTTCTACTGTTGTGGACAGGAGGAGGTTTAATTTAACCAGCCCTGATTACTCTTCTCACCGCCTGTCCATTAACAGAAAGATGTTTTGATTTGATGTCCCCCTTTATGAGCGATGGTGTGTCTTTCCCAGCCCCTCAGTTTTGGTGTGATCCAATTCCTATTAATAACCACAGTAAACTCAAGATCGGGTAAAATTAGCAATAGTGTCACTATGTAACCCCCAGTATATTCATACAATGAAATAGGGATAGAGAAAGAAAGAGGTACAGAGCAAAGACCACAGAGAAAATAAGAATTATTGTTTCACATGAGTCTAGAGTCCAGAATCAAATCCCAATGGTGTATTCTTCACAGAGTCAGTAGGTTGAAGACTAATGCTGGATAATTCACTTTTCCAGTAGAGATGACTTCCATGATGAGATGGGTACAGAGAAGTGAAGTAGTCTTATAGGTGATGGCACAGAATTTCCAGTAAAAATAGTGTTAATGGGGGCCAGGCATTCATCTGGACCGAGCCATTATTCTGAGCTGCTGTTTGATTGATGGAAGATGGCAGTCTGCTTTGCAGCTCCACAAGACAGGGTAACTGGTTTTCCCACTTTGGTTTGGACAAAGGATGTACATTCCTTTTGTCTGTATTCTTGAGATGGTTAATGTTTCAACCATTAATAATTTCAAAAGAGGTTTCAGGGTCCTATCAGACTGGTCATCTTTGTTGGCAAGCCTTGGCCTTAGAAACATAGATGGTCTTTGTACAATTCCTTTGGATTCGAACTCTGCAGTCACAGGGGTCATTAACATCTCTTTAGAGATAATGAGGTGGCAGCTGTTCTGAATGCCAGGAAGTTTCTTCTGTTTGAGCCATAGCCAATTATGGCTTCAGTAATTTTAAAAGTTATAAATTGGCCATGATGATATATATGTAACTTTTATAAAAATATAGAGTGAGATCTTACTTCCAGGACATCACTTGCTGCCTTGGAGAAAAAAATGTATTCGATTTATTTTTTTCTTATGTGGTCTTATGATGGAAGAATAGGAACATGCATTGTCTAATTCACATTGGTGTATCAAAAACACAGCTAGCGGGGTAACGGCAGCTCCCTGCTGTATTTTCTTTTTGAGGTTTAAATCCAGGAGAAGGCATCTGTAAGGACATTGTCCTTTCTGGTGATGTGGAAGGTTTAGGTGACTTGGGAACATTCAAAATACTTGTGTATGGGAAAGTCTGTTTGGGTGTAGAGTTCTGAATTCCCTCTGTTGGCGATCAAGCATAAGCAAAGCCCTTGGTTTCAGAACTCTGCCTGACCAAGTCCTGATTAAGCATCCTCTAAAGGGTCTGGGGATTTTACAGCATGGTTAGCACTCAGGGTCGAGTGGTCAAGCTGCTTTGGGTTATCTACAGGGAAATGCTGGGCACTTAACTCTAAGGGGTGCCAGGCCCTTGGATCATACAGCTGAGTGTCTTTTGTCCAGCTTAGCACCTGCCTGTCTACTGTGGGTTCAGCTGTTCAGACCCAAGGACTGTGGTTAGGCTGATTGTCAGGAAATTGGTGTATTTTAAAGGAACTTTGGCTCCTTTAGGGGATTCAAGTTCAGGGTCCAGCTTGGGTGCTAGCACAACATTCCACTTCCAGCTTCTGTTGCTAGGTGTTGTGGGTTGGTATGGCAACAGGCAGGCAGTTGTCTCCTGAATTTGGGCCAACCATTTAGGGCCTGGATGATGGAGGTGGCCCTCTGGTAGGGTCCTCTCCCAAATCCATACCAGATAGGGCTACAGGTTTGCAGCCTGGTGGGTTGTTCTGGATCACTTTAACTGCAGGGGGCAACCTTGTCTCGTCACCTTGTGATTCTGCATTAACATGGGTGAGCATGGGGTCCATTCTGGCTGGGTTCCCTTTGCTGGTCAGCTGCACAGCAGGTTCTGTGTCTTTTGGTGGATGGGCAGTTCTTGTTGTGCCTCCTGAAGGCTTTTCAACTAAGTGAGGCATCACCATCATTCTTTCTGAGCCAATCTGGGAATGTTTTTGGTCCACATTTAAATTCACCATAAGCGAATTAAATTAAATTAAACTGGCTGGACCAGTCAGTGGCTTTCTAGCTGGGACCCTTGGCTTTGGAGAGGGTGCTCTCCTAACTTGTTCCATGTCTCCAGGAACACCTCTGCATGGGAGCAATGGTTGATCAGGAATCTGCCTTTGGGGACATATTGGCAGCTTCCAAGAGAGCATGGAATATGGCTAAAGAGTCCCTATAGGTTCAACCTAAAGGGCCTAAAAACTTGTCAATGTAGTTGAAGGTCCTAAAACCACTCCATCTGCCCCTCCAACCCCTTCCAAATTTTCAGGGAATTGCTACAACTGTGGATGATATGGTCTCTGCCCAAAAGATATTTGGGAAATCCTATTTAATGTTTGTTCAGCAAATCGGTAATTCAAATTGTGTCACCAAGTTATATGTGCATGCCAGACAGTTGAGGTATTATTAGTAGTAAAGCATTATGTGAGAATTTGGCTATTATTGTTTGCAATCACAACTGTATATGGTTCAAGACAGACGTCATGAGATGATTGAAATATCAGACATACATTTAGCATTTGCAATTAAAAAGGCCGACCAGTATGAAAACTTCACACACCGAGACAAAAATGTCCAACAATGGATTCAAGACCATATTATAGTTTTTGCCACTCATAAACATGATTGTGGTAAACTTGCAGGGCCAGAGTCCATTGAGGATCATCCCCGTTCCCCAGCTAAACAATATCCCATACCTAATGAGAGAGTTCCCTTTCTTACAGACCTTATTAACTATCTCCTTAATCAAGGTATTTTACAGCAGGGCACTTTTACGACCAATTCTCCTGTCTAGCCAGTACAGAAGCTAGGTGGTTCTTGGCGACTCGCCATCGACTGCCGAGCACTGGAAAAAGCTATGCCACATCAAGCTTCTATTGTAAGTGAGGTACCCACTTTATGATGCCATCTAAAGCCAAGACCTTTTCAACATTTGATATCTCCAATGGTTTTTGGAGTATTCCAGTAGCTCAGGAAGATCAATATAAATTCACTTTCACCTTTGAAGGTCAAGGGTACACATGGCTTTCACAACTTGCCCACTATTTTTCATCAATGTATGGTTCAGGTTTTAAAAGGCTTTTCAAAACCAGATTGCTTTCTTAAGTATGTAGATGATCTTTCACTTCCCACTGAGACTGTCAATGAACATTTAATTCTTCTAGATGAATTGTTAACTCTTCTAACTGCAGCAGGTCTTAAAGTTAACTCTGAAAAGGTACAGCGAGTGAGGGATGATGTTACCTTTCTAGGAGTACCTGTATCACCCTGTGGTTTTAGCCCAGACCAACACATTGGCTATTGCTCAAAGACTATCTCTCCCAGCTTCAAAACTAGCTCTGAGGTCCTTTCTGGGTTTAATGGAGCATCAATGCAATTTCACCTTTAATTTCGCTGAGATAGCTAAGCTGTTGTATGAACTCCTCAAAGGGATAGATGACCAGGTTGGGGTTCTGAACACACAAAAGTCATGGAGGCCCTGAAGAAAGCCGCTGCCCAAGCCAACCTGCCTAACTGCTCCTGACCCTACCTAGCCATTTCAATTAGAAGTCCCTTCCACCGAGACCAGCAGTAATAAACTTGGATACTGCTGGTCAGGTTTCTTGTAAGACAATGAACTTTATTAACAGACTGCAGAGAAGATTACATGCTTGATCCCAGACCAACGCGAAAAAGTTCCACCCCTAAGATTCCCCATGTTTAGGACTGATTGGTCTATACAGTCACATGATCCCCATAAAAGTAAGAAATGGTTTAACTTACAATTATTACATTCCTCCCCCTTTACTTTTTTTTTTACCCTCCTATTTACAAAACATCTGAACCCATATTATATACAATTATACACAGTGGATGCCATCATAAATTCAGTCTTTGAGGAGGTTTTTGGATTCGGGTAGAGCTACAACCCTACAACTGGAGGTTCTTCCATTGGATTGACTTGACAAGGAACTGCAGCTTCAGGGACTTCCCTAGACAACGGCAGTTCAGAATTATTGACCTCAGTAGAGACATCAGGTATGTCTAATCTTTGTCAATCTGGCACCTCAGGTGTCGAAGTTTTGACTTCAATTTCAGCCAGGTTAACTAATTGTTGGAAGGTTTGTCGACTTCTGAGATGATCCATGTGTTTCCTAACAATCCCATTTTCCACTTCTAAGATGATTGTACCAGGGATCCATCTCAGTCCAGTTGCAAAATTTTGTACAAAAACTGTCTCTCCCACAATAAACTCTCGACCTTTACTGTGAACATCATGATTTACTTTCTGACTCCCCTGGTTTCTCTTCACCTTTCCCTCTAAGTTAGGGAATACTAAACTCTATTTCATATGAAGTCGGTGCTTCATTAATAATTCTAAAGCTGTTAAACCAGTAGTCGCATGAGAGGTTGTACAATAGCTGAACAGGAATCTTGAAACTCGTGTTTCTACTATTCCCTCTAATAGTTTCTCCATGCCTTTTTTAAAAGTTTGTACTGCTCTTTCCCCCAAGCTATTAGAAGAAGGAAGGTACGATGCTATTCTGATGTGTTTAATCCCACTTAGGTTCACAAATCTTTGGAATTCAGTGATAGTGAAAGCCGTGCCATCGTCTGACACATAGTAAATCGTGAACACTGAACTTTGGCACAATTTTTCAATGGTTGCAGACGAAGTGGCTGATCTCACTTTAACTAAGTCCATCCATTTGGAATGTGCATTGATAATCATGAGAAACATGCTACCTAGAAATGGACCTACGTAGTCTATATGTACTCTAACCCAGGGTCAACCAGGCCACTCCCATGGATACAGTGGGGCTGAAACAGGAAACTTCTTCTGTTGCTGGCACTGTTGAAAGTGGGTGGAATCCACCCAGGTTTGCACTAAGTGCCACAGCGGGCAGGTAAAATGACGTTTTACCCCCAGGATGCAATGGCGGGTTTTCATGCCGTATCATCCAAAACCTGCCACTTTATTTATGCTTTCACAAAAACATGCTGTTTCCATGGTGGATGGGCTCTCATTCGCCCACCTGCCATCACCTTATCGCTTCATCACGCCAGGCACCATATTTAATGTCCAACCCCACACTCCACATCTCTTCCAGCCCATGACTGGTGCAGGGAAGATGCCCACGAAAGGCAAGATGACTGCAGCCACCAGGCTTAGCAATGCATCACTGGATGCCATGAAGGCTTGCTGCAAAATCCTCTACCCCCACTCTGGCTGCAGAATGGGCAGCAGCATCACCAACCAGGCTTGGGAAGCAGTGGCAGTGGTGGTCAATGCCAACACCCTGCAAAAGAGGACAGTCACTGTGGTAATTGTGGTTTTATTTAGTGTGTAATTTACCTTTAAGAAGAATGCTTGTTAAGGAAGATCACATGCTCTTTAGTACCCAATAGGAGAGTAGCACAGGCCACCTCTGTAGTTAGTCGTTAGTACTGTAGAGATAGAGGTCGAGTTGGAAACACATATTTAGTTGCTGTTGAGTACTTTTGTAAATAAATTAAAAGTTTCCACCTAAGACGTGTCTGCTGATCAACTCTTAATAGTACCAACTCGGCCACCACTCACAACAGCTACCCAGGGCCACAAGAGGATGAATGATCTCCTTCATTCCACCAGGGCAAGTCACTTTTCTCATCACTCTCAACTCACACATTCACAAACCCATCACACATCCACAGGGCCCACACTCACTGCCAGTTCAAGGGACATCACCATTCATTCTCTCCCACTCACCATCATTGTCCTCATCCCATCCATGGGGCCATTCACCACCTACACAGGCCAGGCTTACTTATCACCTGGCCCGCAGGTGTCCTGCTTACACTCTATCTGTATTCATGCAGGACAAGCTGGCACAGAACAAGAGGAAGAGGTCACAAACTGATGGAGGAATGCCTGAAATCAAGATCCTCACAGACTTTGAAAACAGCCATTCAGCTGACCGACGACAATCTGGACCATTCCTGTGCTGATGGTGAGGTCAGCGCTGCTCTATCAAATGAGGATCCAGCAGTACAACATCCATCAGATAACCATGCTGTGAATGATGTGTCCTCTTTCACAGGCCATTGCCATGCACTAATTATCTCCCCTTGCTTTCACAGACACATCTGCCAAACAGCCAACAGAGTCCATGACCCAGGGCCTCCAATCAAACCCCGAAGAAACCTCTGAAGAGGAATCTGGAGGCACCCTCCCTGGAATCTCATCACAGAACTTACCCACACCCTCCACTAGCTCTGAGAGACACATTCGGTGGGACCTAGCTTTAAAATCACCACAATCTGGTGAGCACATTGCACTGTCTAATCCACTGCAGGCAGCGGCAGGGACTTCCCTGGTGTCTGGCACTCAGAGGACTGCTGGAGGCCAGAAATTTGCTGAATCCGAGTCAGATGACGAGCGTCTGGACTCGGCCTTGTCACAGTTGCTGGAGCTGCAAAGGCAAGCGAGGGAACATCAGGAAGGGATGTCCGCCGCACTCCTCAGATTGCAAGGCACAATGGAGAAGTCCGTCCACTTTCAGGCTGAGGTGATAGCGCCAGAATGCATTGTCATGCCGGCACTGATGTCAACACTGGTAGGATGGTGGCTGCCATGGAAACCTTGATCCAGGATGCTGCTCCTGCACTGCTGCATGGGCTCAACTCCATTGCTGATGCCATAGTTGGCCTCCAACAGTGTGTATGTGAGAGGCATGCCAGGCAGCTCAACCTCACTCCAGCTACCCTTTCTCCTTAAAGAGTCAACCTGGGGCCCCCGGGCACCCATAGGGAGGAGGATCAGCAGGTGCACACCCCCAGATCATCCATCCAGGTGACTTCGACAGTATCCGGCCTAACCGAATCCCCTCTTCCTATAACCTCAGCAGCTCCAGCTCCACACGCCGAGGATGGTGCCATTGCCACACAGCAGGACCCTGGAAGCAGACCTGTGCTCTACAGGTCTCAGTCCCCCAGAGGATGGCCGCCAAGGTCATCACATACAGGGCAAAGGAGTCAGCATGCTGCCTCTACCTCCGCTGCGGATGTCCAGGGAGCACCAAGACATAGCAGCAGGGTTAGGACAGTTAAGATCAATTAGCTGCACAGCCTAGGAACGGACGTACAGATTGTTCACTATTGCCAATAAACACCCCAAAATGTCTCTCTACCTATGGCTCCATTTTCTAATGAACAGTGTCCTTGTCACTCAGATGTGAACCCTTTCTGCACAAGATAAAGCCAGGTGCCTCAGTCCAGGCCTCTTCCCTATACTCTGTGCAGCCTTCAGACCGAAGTGATGGTCCAGCCTTACTCCCTGAAGACATTACTGATGCCTGCACCTTGAAGGTGCTTGTCATTGTTGCAAGAATGTTGTGGGGAGGAGTCACAGAGTTCTGTCATTCTCTCTGTGTGTTCTCAGCACCTTTAAGGTGGGGTTGGCTCCCATCTCTTTAGCATCTGTGACCACTGATGCTGTGCTCCTGAAGGGCTCAGGTGCTGAAGGTGGAAAATGATCAGGTGCTTCTAAAGTTTCATGGTTGCGTCTCTAATGATATGACCCTGATCACAGAGCACAAGCGAGCTGCCCTCAGCCAGACAGGACTCAGACATTCACAGAGGCAATGTGAAGATTTATGGAGTGTCCTCACTGCATGTCATCTTTATCCCTCTGCAACCAAGCAACTATTAGGGCCTCCACTGCATCTCCATGACAGGAGCGTTCTCACAGGGGGTATTCACGCTCCCATAAGCCAGACTGGAGTCAAACGTTCTGAGGATCTATGGGGTCGCCTCACTGCCTGTCGTCATCATCCTTCACATGAGAGCCTCTGAGTGCGCCTGCCTTGTCTACCCAGTGTGAGGTCCTCTTCCCCATCATTGTCACCTTTGAGGACCTCCTTATCCTCATCCCTGTCAGTGGCGTTGTCATTGGAGGACACCTCCAGCTTCTCCATCTCCTCCTCAGCCAGCTTGTCTCCCATTGCGCCAGGTTGTAAAGGGCGCAGTAGATGAAGACGATGCAGGTGAGCCGTGTGGGATCTTACCCTCAGCAGAACGTATTGCAGGGCTCCACCAGACAGGTCCAGGCACTGGAGCATCATCTTCTGCATCCCGATGGTCTACTCCACCAAGTTGTGAGTTGTAGCATGAGCCTCATTATAACTTCACTCTGCTGTAGTCCAAACCGGGTGTCATTAGCCACGGCCTCTGCAGGTAGCCCTTGTCCCTGAGGTTCCATCCCTGCAGCCTCTGTGGACCCTGGGAGACTGCAGGGATCTGTGACTAGCCAAGAATGTAGAAGTCCTGCACACTCCCTGGAAACCATGCGCAAACCTGCATGATGCCTTTCGGGTGGTTGCCCACCAGTTGCACATTCAGCGAGTGGAAGCCCTTGCGGTTGATGTCGTTGACCGAGTGTTGCGATGGTGATCTGAGCGCTATGTGAATGCAGTCGATCGCGCCCTACACCTGTGGGAAACCCAAGATCTGGGTGAAACCAATCACTCTTGCATCTTGGCTCTCCTGGTCCCGGGCGAAATGCACAAAGTTGTGTGCCCTCACAAAGATGACATCTGTGACCTTGTGGATGCATTTGTGGGTGGTGGCTTGTGAGATCCCACAGAGGTCACCTGTGGAGCCCTGAAAGGAGCCACTGCCATTGAAATTGAGTGCCACGGTCACTTTCACAGCCACTAGCAATGGATGCCCTCCACGTCCCCGTGGTGCCAAGTAGCTGCAGTAGCTGGCAGGTGTGACTGACCAGTTCCCTAGACATGCACAGCCTTCGCCTCACTGGTTCTTGGTCATCTGCAGGAATAGTGTCACTAGACACCAAGCAGCACCGGCTGTATGTACTGGAGCCCCAGCTGCCCCTTCTGCCCGAGGTTGCTGCTCCTGCCTCTGCCCAGCCAGGACCCTCAGTTGCTCTTTCCTCCATTCGCTCTCTGTAGGCCATCAGGCATACAGCTAGTTCACCAGGCTCCATGATCCTGATATACTGCTCCTGCAGTATGAAAGGGAGACATGTGGGTTAACATAAGTGTACTAAGAACCTTTCCTGCCCCTTACTGTTTCCTGGAGATTGTTGGCCACCATTTGGACGGCCAGAGATTAGCTCCATCCCACTCCATCTGACTGATTGGCAACAGCTTCACCCACTGGACTGCATGCTGTGCTCTCAGCTCAGGTGCAGGCATTCTCCTGACCCACTCTGCTAGGCTACATTGTTAGCTTGAAGCATTGGGGAGACTGGTCCAAACCAGGATGATGACATTGCAAAGGGCCATGAGCATCTCCAGCAGTTACTGCTCTATGGCCAGCTTTAGCAAGGAGATTGTACAACGTGTGCAGTTGTCCAACTGTTCTGTGGTCCACTAAAATGCTTATGACTTTGCAGTCTGTGCCAGGGAGTGGGGGTGAAAAGCTCTGGAGCACTTAGTGGCACTTTGATACCTCTGCATTGCCTGAGTGGGCAGATAAGCTTGAGGCCTGACTTCAATCATATCAACGTGGCTGCGCTTGAACTGTCTCAGCTGCAGAGGAATGGTCACTTTATATGTATCCTAATGCGTGGCTGTTTCACTCGCTCACACTACCCCCACCCTGAATGCTTGTGTGCTATATTCAATGGCAGAGCTGCCCTTGTCCCCCACCCAAAGTCGCCTCAGCGGCTGGGCTATTATTGCTCTCGCTCCACAAGTTGCCTCAACAGTAGGGCTGCCCTTGACTGCCCCCATCCCAAACGCTTGCCAAGCTTGAAGTCCAACAGGTGACCCTGGCAAGCAATGCACAACATTGCTGTGGACTCATCTCTGAGTTCCGTTCAAAGTGCAGCCTGCCAAGTGCACGCCTTTTATATGCTGTTGTGAAACATGTCGGCGTGCATTCCCGTCCATGTGGACAGACGATCCAGCAGGGGGGTTACGATTCCGCCGGTCTGGCCTAATAACAATATGCAGATGTATTACAATGAGGTTCCCAACATCCAATGGCGGGAAACGCGGCCCTCCGTTGGATGGCTGAGCGGACGATCGCGAACTGGTTTCACACCATTGTGAAACCGAGCGCAACATATTGTCCATTCATGCCACTGAACACGCCTGATGCTGACAGACACGGAAAATCCCAGCCATTGTTTCACCATTTTTTCTATACCACTATCTATACCTGGCCACCAGATATAACTTCATGTGAACATCTTCATTTTTGAAATACCAGCCTGCGCAGTATGAAGTTTTTCTAATTATGGTTACCTTCCTTGCACAGGGATAACAACTTTTGCTCCCCATAATAAGATACCATCTTGACAACTCAGTTTGGATCTATGTACAAAGAATGGTTTTAATTCTTCAGAGGCTTGTGCATTTGACCACCCTTGTAACACTTGTTCACTGACTCTTGCTAAAACTGGATCCCAATTCATCCAATTCTTTGTGTCTCGTGCAGACTGGTGAGGACTCCAGGAAATTCAACATAAGTACTACCTCTTGAGGTACTGGAACATATTTAATACTATCTGGCAAAGGGAGATACTGCGGGCGCCTGCATTTGCTATATGCATAAAAATATACTTGTATGCTGACAAAATTAAAGCCCATCTTTGAAGCTATTGGTTGGATTGCCTCATCTTCACTAAACAAGCCTAACAGTGGTTTGTGACCTGATACTATGGTGAACTGTCGACCATGTAAATATTGATGGAACTTCTTTACTCCAGATAGATAAGCCTTCTATTTCAATTTGCGAGTATCCTTTCTCGGCTGCAGACAGGGTTCTGGATACATTATCTTATCGGTTTTTTAGATTCATCCTCCATCTTGTGTGACAATACTGCTCCTACTCCGTAGGGAGATGAATCACAAGTGAGTATCAATTCCTTATACTAGTCATAGTGCTCTAGTAGATATGATGAGTGTAAAAGCTTCTTAACTCTAGTGAAGGCTTCTTATAAGAACATAAGATGGAGAAGCAGAAGTAAACCATTCAGCCCATCGAGTCTGCTCCGCCATTCAATGAGATCTTGGTTGATCTGATAATCCACAATTCCACTTTCTGGCCTTTTCCCCATAACCCTTGATTCCCTTACTGATTAAAAATCTATCTATCTCAGCCTTGAATATACTTAACCACCCAATCTCTACAGCCCTCTGCAGTAAATAATTCCATAGACTCACTACCCTCTATGAGAAGAAATTCCTCCTCATCTCTGTCTTAAATGGGTGACCCCTTACTCTGAGATTATGCCCTCTAGTCATAGTCTCTCCCACAAGGGGAAACAACCTCTCAGCATCTACCCTGCCAAGCCCCCTAAGAATCTTATATGTTTCAATAAGGTTGCCTCTCATTCTTCTAAACTCCAATGAGTACAGGCCCAACCTACTCAACCTCTCCTCATAAGAAAATCCACACATACCTGGGATCAACCTAGTGGATCTTCTCTGGACTTCCTCCAATGCCAATATATCTTTTCTTAGATAAGGGGACCAAAATTGTTCACAGTATTCTAGGTGTGGTCCAACTAGTGCCTTGTACAGTTTTAACAAGACTTCCCTATTTTTATACTCCATTCCCTTTGAAATAAAAGCCAACATTACATTTGCCTTCCCTATTACCTGCTGAACTTGTATGTTAGTTTTTTGGGATTCGTGCATAAGGACCCTCAAATCCCTCTGTGCTATAGCTTTCTGCAGTCTTTCTCCATTTAAATAATATGCAGCTTCTCTATTCTTCCTGCCAAAGTGCATAACCTCACATTTTCCCACATTATATTCCACCTGCCAAGATTTTGCCCATTCAATTAACCTGTCCAAAACCCCCTGTAGACTCTTTGTGTCATACTCACCGCTTACTTTCCCATCTCTTTTTGTGTCATCCGTAAACTTGGCAATAGTACATTCATTTCCCTCTTTCAAATCATTAATACATATTGTAAATAATTGTGGGCCCAGCACTGATCCCTGTGCCACTCCACTAGTTACAGATTACCATCCTAAAAATGGCCCCCTTATCCCAAATCTGTGTCCTCTATTAGTTAGTCAATCCTCTACCCACGCTAATATACTACCCCAACACCATGGGCTCTTACCTTTTTAAGTAGCCTTTGTGCAGTTACTTATTAAACACCTTTTGGAAACCAAATATATTAATCTACTGGTTCCCCTTTATCCTGCTTGTTCCCTCCTCAAAGAATTCTAATAAATTTGTCAGGCATGATTTCTCCTTCATGAAGCCATGCTGACTCTGCTTGATTATATTATGTATTTCTAAATGCTCTGCTGTTACATCTTATATAATAGATTCTAACATTTTCCTAATGATGGGTGTTAGGCTAATTGACCTATTGTTACCTGTTTTTTCTCTCCCACCCTTTTTGAATAAAGATGTTACACTGGCAGTTTTCCAATCCTCTGGGACTTTTCCAGAATCTAAGGATTCTTGGAAAATTATTACCAGTCCATCCACTATCTCTGTAGCTACTTCCTTTAATATTCTAGGGTGCAACACATCAGGCCCGGGGGACTTATTGGCCTTTAGTCCCTTTCCTCTTGCTGAACCTTCCAGGACCACCGGTGGTTCTTCTTCAATAATAAATGCAAAGGGGCTAACACTGTAGATCGATTAGGCAAAAATCGAAGATAGTAGTTTACCATGCCCAAAAACTTGAGCTCCGTGATGTTAGTGAGACAGCTTCCTAGATGGCCCTGACTTTCTCCTCTAATGGATGCAACCCTTGGGCATCCACTCGATGACCCAGATATGCAACTTCCTTTGCTTGAAATGTGCCCTTTTCTTTTTTTAAACAAACGCCAGCCTCTAAAAGTCTCTGCAGCACCTCTTCCAGAGTTTGCCACATGTTCTGCTTCAGTAGATCTATGATTAGGACATCGTTCAGGTACACTATAGCTCAGGGTAGTCCTTGTAGTAAGCTTCCCATAGTTCTCTGGAAAATCGCACAGGCAGAGGACACACTGAAGGGTAGGTGTATATATTGGTACAGGCCCTTGTTTGTGTTTATGGTGACATAACTTGATGTGTTGTCCAATTTGAGCTGCTGATATGCATGGCTTACGTTCAGCTTAGTATAGGATCTTTCTCCTGCGAGTTTAGAATACAGATCTTAATCTTTGGGATTGGGTATTTGTCTAGCTTCATGGCCTTCTTTACCATTAATTTATAATCCCTACAGATGTGCATGGTTTGGTCAAGCTTTAGTACAAGCTACTGTGGGTGCTGCCACTCTGAAAGTTGGACTGGCTGTATTATTCTTAATTTCTCCAAATGACATAATTCCACATCAACCTTTTATTTTGGTACATAAGGCACGGTCTTGCTTTAAAAAACCTGCGTGTTGCTTCAGAGTCCATGTATATTTTAGGTTGCAGACCTTTGATTTTCCCCAACTCATCTCGGAATACACTGTCATACTTTTTCAGCAACTCTGGACTTCCTGCAGTCCTGACCTGAAAAATTTCTGACCAATTTAGTTTGATTTCTTTCAACCAATCACAGCCCATAATCTATGGCCTTCTCTAGTTACAAGTTATTGGCAGCCGAGCTGCCTGTTGCCTGTATGATACAGGTACAGAGGTGATGCCTTTCAACTGTATTGCTTCTCCTGTACATGTTTTTAACTGAGCAGTGGTTTTCTCCAAACTCAATGGCTGGTACCTTCTCTGAGGTACTTAACCATGTGTTCTCACACCAATGTGGCCAATGCTCCTGTGTCCACCTCCATGAGTAATGCTTTTCCATTTACTTGAAGTGTAACAGTGATTGTTCAGTTTTCCTGTCGTTAGATTGTGCAAGGAATAAATGTCAGCCTCAGTAACATCTGGCTCACCTATATTGTGCACTTCATTTAACTTGACCTGAGTCTGAATGATTGCTTTGATCTAGTCCTGCACTATTTAACAATGTGCCATTTTTCATGCCTCTTTAAGTCTACAAACTTCAGGTGCATGATTTCCTCCATAATAGTAACACTTTAACTTCTGGGTTACTGGAAAGCTGCCTTCAGCATTTCATTTTACTTTTCTAGTGGTAGGAACTGTGTCTCGCTTCACTGTAGCCTCCCTACATACGCCACGCCCAATGGCAGGTTCCCGCTCTAGTTGCAAAACGGCGCCATGTTGCACATTTTGCAAAGCCTGCAAGTCTTTCTCAGCACTCTCCATTGCTAGCGCTATCGCCATGTCGTACTTCAGGTCTATATCAACTTCTGCAAGCAATCAGCTCCGAATGGCATCGTCGTTTAAGCTGCAAACTAAATGATCTTGCAACATGTTATTTAAAGTATCATCAAAGTCACAGTGCTGGAATAACTGTTTTAAATTTGCGATATACATTGCAATCAACTCATTAAGGGGGCCCTTATTCAAGAATTAAACTTAAACCTTTGCATGATCACTGAGGGTTTTGGCTGAAAATGTCCTTTGATGAAGTCGACTGGCTTGGTGAAGGATCTGGCATTTGACACATTCAGAGCTGTCAAGCTATGGATTAGATTATAGGTTTTGCTCCCACAGACACTTATTGCCTTCTGTTTCTCCTCTGCTGTTATTTCATTAGCTAAAAAGTAGAAACCTAATTGCTCAATATATTGACTCCAGTCCTTGACAGATGAATTGTGCAGGTCAATTCTACCAAAGCGAGGCATTGCTGATGAGTACACTTCTGTCCTTCCCTTAAAATACTGGAGTACTCACAGTCGCAAAGCGAGGTGCTGTGTCTGCGCTTTTTATCCTCTTTGCCAGTTGTAATAAACTTGGAGAGTGCAGTAGGGGTTTCTTGTAAGAAACAGTGAACTTTATTAACAGACTTCAAAGGAAACCAAATTAACAGACTTCAAAGAAGACCACATGTTTGTTCCCAGACCAAGGCTTAAAATCTCTGCCCCTAAGATTCTACATGCTTAGAACTGGTTGGTCTATATAGTCACATGATCCCCATCACAGTAAGAAATGGTTTAGCATACAATCATTACACCAGTTTTACTGCAGTATTGAGTCTGGAGATAGGAAAGTGCCTGCATTGATCTTATCTGCATCCCGCAGTACTCAAGGACCCAAAGTGAATTATCCTTTGCGTGACCACCATTTATTGGCTACGTTTTGGGCGCTTAAGCATTTCATATATGGGATTACAGAAGGTCATTTTACATAAACCTCATACTTCATTGAACTTTTTGCTTAAGCCTGGTGATTCTCTTATTCCCTCGCAGCGATTAAATAAATGGAATTTAGAGTTTCTCCAGCAGGATCTTAATATAACATCTGCATGAATGATCCTCCTTCTGTTGATGCTGGCCTACGAAGGTGATCCTCATAAGTGTCCCCTCCCACTTATCGACTTTGACGAACATCCTGTGCAACGTACATCCTATATAGGATACTATGGAAATGTATGTGGATAGTTCAGTATATCAAATCGAAGGCTCCCCTGGCTGTGCTATTGTTTTCCCTGATTGGATATTAAAGTGTAAGCTGGAACCGCATTCCCCTCTGTATGCAGAGATACTTGCCCTCATGCTTTCTGTTCATGAAACTGACACTCAGGAAGTTAATATTTGGTCTGATAGTGCTTTTGTCATCAATGTCATATTGAGTCTTCCCCTGTACCATTAAAACTCCTAACACTCCCTTGATGGTAAATGTTTAGTTCATGCAGTTATGGCAAACTCCAAGTCAGCGATCTGCCCCTTGTCACATTGGGAAGGTAGCTGCTCACCAGCATGATGCTCCAGTCCATGATCAAGGTAATGCTGCAGCCAATGTAGCTGCTGAAGAGACTGCCATCTCCAATGAGAAACCACTTTTGGAATTGAAGGCCTTAAGGTACCAGTTTCCTCAATAAAAGTCTTGTTTGACTTAACTGACTTAGAGCAGAGTCATCCCTGCTTCTGCACTGTACTGGCTTGGCATGAGCAAGGTCAACCTTTAGCTGCTCCTATGCCATGGGCCACTGACAGTTCAGTTCAAATCCAAGGATCGGCACCACTCCTTATAATTAAAACACTCTCCAACCCTACTCCTGTTACTTGTGTGTCTCCTTCCTTGAGCAATGATCTTATTTCCCTTTTTCATTCTCATTCAAATGCAGGTCTCTACTCTGCAGACACCACTCTTGCCAAACTTGCAACAATAGGATGGTGGCCAGGCATGGTACAAGGTGTACAGATGTAAGTTAATCAATGTCTTCCATGTTTGCAAGTTAATCCCCCTATTGGCATCCACCATGCACTTCTTCAAAGCTAGCCTCCTCCAGAAGGCCTCTGGACCCACATTCAGATTGATTTTATTGGTACACTTACTAAATCTCAAGACAATTATGAATATGTTCTGGTTGTCATGCATCAGTTCACTAAGTGGATTGAAGCATTTCCCTGTAGGAACATTACAGCACTCATTGCTGACAAGAGTGTTCTATAGGTGTGGATGACCATTGCAAGTTGATAGTAACCAGGAATTACATTTTATGGGTGAAATTTTCTCACAATTGCTGAAATTGTTAGGTGTCAAACACAAACTTCACATATCATTTTATCTTCAGTCATTAGGAATCGTAGAGAGAGGGAATAAAACATTGAAAATGATGTTGACTAACTTGTGTACAGAACACCCCGCTCAATGGGTTAATATGTTATCTATGCGTCAAATGGCGATTCAATTTACCTCACACAAAACAAGACAAATGCCCCCATATGAGACTACGATGGGTAGACAGGTGAGAATCCCAGGTCACTTAATCTTGACCGGAACCACTCCCCTAATCCTTCAGCCCTGTAGTGTGAAATGGCTAGAGCAATTGGTGCAGCATATAAATACAGTGAGCAGATTTCTTGCAAGAGGTCTGGGGATGTCGAAGACCCAGATTAAGAAGCAATTTGATAAAAGGATCAAACCTGTGGAATATCAAGTGGGAGATCAGGTTATGGTAATGAATCACAGTGAGGAAGAAAACACTTTTTAGCCTAAATGAAAGGGATCATTTCGTGTAATTGACAAAATAAATCCAGCAGTTTATCTGATTGAAATTTTGGAGAAAGGGACAGGGAAATGCCACAAAGCTAAGTGGAATTACATTAATCAGTTGAAAACTATATAAGACTAATTGCTACACTTGTTTTGCAGGCCAGCAAATAAACAACAGAGATGTGGATTCCAGCATGATCTGTCATTGGCAGTGATCTATATCTCAAAGGATGGAAGCTTCAAAACTATGGACCCATTGGTGCACCATCTTCCTGCTTTGAATTTAAAAGGCACACACTTTGATTGGACACATTTGACTGATCATGACATTGCTTCTGATTCTCCACAGGTGATACCAGGCAATGTACGAAAGATAGGACCCTGGGAGGATGCAGGGGAAATTAAGAGTTTTGTACTACTGATTGTTCCTTGAAAGGTAAAGAGCAAACCTGGGAAGTGAAAGGGATTATGGAGCATGCTTGGTGTGTGAATACTGCTGGAAACATTTCTATGAGGGGGCGTCTTATTTGAGAAAAAAATGATTTATGAGGCAGAAAGCAGACAAAGATAAATGGGAACTGGTTGGTGACCCTTGGATTAAATACACTACACCATCGCAGATTAGAACAGAAGCATAGTAACTGCCGATATAGCCTCTCCTGCTATCTATCAGGGTTCATGTGATGTTCTAGGAGGCTCCGGACAATGAGCTCTAAGCACGGGCAGTCTGGAGGGTGGGACTTTCTGACTAGAGTCCTGAACAAGAACGTAGCACCTGAAAATCTATCTATAATATAGTTATCTGTTTCTTGTTGAAAACTGTCCTCTCCATCGTGTCATTACATTTGGTGACAAGGGTAAAATAGCTCCGACACTGCACCTCACCTTGTTAATGTGAGTACACCGAATCTTAAGAAAAATGGAAAAGACTACTCACCACTCACACCACTCTTCAGCAGAATCGATCCTTACGATGCACCAGTGGAAGACTGGTATGTAGTATGCACTATGTAGACCATCTCGGATTTTATTTTGTAGCACACAAGATTACCGCAGAGTAAAAGCAGAAAGCTATCCTTTTGAGCGAACGTGACAGTAAGACATTCAATCTCATCATGGCCCTGAATGCATTCATTTCTAAGCCCTTTAATGAATTGGTGGACCTCGTGAAAATGCACTTCCAACTGAAGCCATCCGTAATAGTGCAGCATTTTAAATTTAATTCCAGAGTTAGGGTCCCAGGAGAGTCCTTTGCAACTTACGAACCTTAAGCAGTTGACAAAAAACTGCGACTTCGGGGATACATTAAAAGATGTGCTGCAGGACCGATTAACTTATGGAGTTCAGGATGATGCCATTCAGCACCATTTGCTGAGGTCGACATCGACGTTAAGTGCACCCCAGAAATCTCCCTTGCCATGGAAAGTGCTACGAGAGACTCATAGGCTTTACAACACATACAACATGGTGCTGTTCTTCATGTGGAGTGGGAACCAGACCCATAACATTGAAGCAAGAGGCAATGTCCACTGTTAGAAACATGAAAAGGCCTAGTAGAAACACTTGAGCAGCAATGCCAAGATTAAGTTGCTATAGATGTGGGGATGACCACTAACTGGACACCTGCAGATTCAAGGATGCAGAATGCCATTATTGCCATAAGAAAGGTCAGGTAGTAAGGCAATGTAGGGCAAAGTTGAAACAGCCCATAAAGCAGCAAACTAACATGATTGAATTAAAAAATACAGCAGAACCTGAAGCTGCCGACACTGACATTTATTCCCTGTATAACGTCACCGCTGTAAAAACTAAACCCATCACTGTCACAATCCAAGTCAAAGAGAAGCCACTAATAATAGAGGTGGGTACGAGTGTCTCGACTACAGTGGTGGGATAGTACACATTCACATACCCTAATGAAGGTAGAAAGCCATTATCAGTGCCTTATAGGCAACAGACCAGCTGCCTGTGATAATAGTGAAAGGAGAAGGACCCAGCCTTTTAGGCCATGACTGGTTACAGAAGATCAAGCTTGACTGGACCAGTCTGAGATATTTCACCTGAAAACAGGAGGAGTTCCTGAACTGCTAAGGAAGTATTACATGGTATTTTGGGATGAATTGGGGAAGTTAAAAGGCATGCAGGGCAAGATATATGTGAATCCCCAGGCAACACCATGTTTCTTTAATGCCAGACCTGTACTTATGTGTTGAAGGAGAAGGTGGATGCAGAACTGTGCCAGTTATAAAAGCTGGGCATCACCAAACTGCCCAATTCTCTGAATAGGCAGCACCCATAATTCCAGTGGTTAAGCCTGACCAAGCCACATGCATTTGTTGGGATTATAAATTGACAGTAAAAAAGGCAGCAAAACTAGACAACTACCCCATTCCAAGGATAGTTGGCCATGTCCTGTAGCAAGAGTCTCTGCCTGTTCTGCTGCACTACCCATTGGGGCGGTCTTAGGACCACTACTCATATGGAGCCCTGCTAGGCCACTGGGCCTGCCATGCAATCTCCAGCACTCAGGACTGGAATGGCTTATTTTGTTGCAATGAGCACAAACCGGCCTCTGGGAGTTCTCCTTCTCGCACCCTTTTTAGTGTTTTCTTTTCTGGGTGGAGGGGCCTCCCCTATTTAGATCACCCTGCTTATCTTTCAAATGCTCATGGGAATGGTTTGGATAGAGCCTGCCTGAGTTTCCAGGCCTATGGGTGAGATCATAGCTGTCTGCTGTGATGGCTGCAGCCCTGGCTGTGAGGATTCTCTGCTCCTCTAGGTGCAATCACAGATTGGAGGGTAGGCAATTTTTGAATTTCTCCAACAGTACCAGATCACGCAACTCCTCATGGGTGTGTGGGATTCTTAGAGATCTTATCCATCAGTCAAACGAAATTTGCTTCAGCCACTCAAACTCACTGTAGGTATGGGTTGGCTACATACAAGCTTCCGGACTTGCTGGTGGATACCTCCGGGACTAATTCATAGGCACTTAGGATGGCAGCCTTGGTCTGTTCATAATTCACAGACACATCAGGAGTCAGCATGGAGAAGATTTCTTGAGCTGTCCCTGACAACTGCCATTGAAATAAAAATGTCCAGGTATCTGAGGGCCATTTTAACTGTCCTGCTATTTTCTCAAAAGTGGCAAAAAATGACTCCGCATCATTCTTTTTGAATTTGGGAATAAATCTAGCATACTTGAGGGCCTCAGGGAATGGTTCAGGGTTAGGGAGATAGGAAGTGTTACTGGGTAGAGAGATTCTCCCTTGCAGCTTCCAAGTGTTGGGTCTCTCTATCCTGCTGAGTTGCCAGCTCCATTTCCAATTTTTGGTGTTGGAATTCTTCTGTCTCCTCTTCTCTTTTCCTGTTTCTCCTTCCCTTGCTCTCTCACTATCTCTCTTTCCCTTTTCCTTTATTTTCCCCTCTCATGAAATTCTAGTTGCAATTTGATCTTTTCCAGTTTGAAATTGGCTAGGGGAGGGTATTTGGGATCATGACTAAGCTCTACATCTAACTGCTCTATCGGTAACATGAGATCCAAATGTTCCACTAAAAACTGGATCAGTTCACTTCTTTTCACTTCACTGGGCAATTTTAACTGTACCTCCCTAGCTAGTCCCATGTTAAGGGCCACCAAAACTTCACCATTTAAATTCCTTTGCTGAATAAATAGCCGGGCATCAAATTTTGTCATTTTCTTAGTGTTAGCAGAAAAGGGATTTGCTGTGGTAAGTTACTTGTGTTTTAAAATTTGTCCAGCTGCTGAGTTTTCCTCTTAGCTTCCAATTGGCTTTTTTACATCAGATTTGCCTCATGTCTTAACTTGGACTCTGGTCAAATTCAAATTGGGTTTTCTGGGACTTGAGTTCCCAAGTCCTGTTACGGACAGGAGGTGAGATTAATTTAAACAGCCCTGAATTCTCCTCTCACCATCTGTCCATTAACAGAAAGATGTTTTAATTTTGATTTTCCCCTTTATGAGTTGTGGCATGTATTTCCCAACCCCTCATTTTGGTGTGATCCAATTTCTATTAATAACCCAGCAGCAAACTCAAGTTAGGGTAAAATCAGAGGGTTAGTTTATTTGCGTATACTCAAATATGGGAGGGGGGGCTGTCACTACATAGCCCTCACTACATTCCATACAATAAAAGAGGGATAAATAAAAAAAAGGCCCAGGCAAAGACCACAGAGAAAATAAGGATTATTGTTTCACGTGAATCTAGTGTCCAGAATCAAAGCCCAATGGTGTGTATTCTTTCACAGAGTTGGCAGGTTGATGACAGATGCTGGATAACTCACCTTTCCAGTACAGATGACTTCTATGATGAGATGGGCATGCAGAGATGAATTAATCTTGCAGTCAATGGCACAGACGTTCAGAAGTTTCAATAGAAACAGTGTAGCTGGGGCCAAGCATTCACTTGGACCAAGCCCTTGTTCTGAACTGCTTCTTGGTTGATGGAAACTGGCAGTCTGCTTTGCAGCTCTACAAGGCAAGGTAACTAGTTGTCATACCTGGGAGGAGGAGGGGGGGTGGTGGTGGGTGTCATTTGTCCTATCAGACTGGTCACCTCTGTTGGCTAGGCCTTGACCTTAGAAATGTAAATGGTCTTTGTACAATTCACTTGGGTTTGATCTCTGCAGTCACAGGGGTCATTCGTGTCTCTTCAGAGATAACGAGGTGGCAGCTGTTCTGAGTGTCAGGAAGTTCCTTTTGTTTGAGTCATAGCCAGCAATGGCTTTAGTCATTTTAAAGCCTTTTTTAAATTATAAATTGGCCATGATGATACATGTATAATTTTTTGTAAAACTATAGAGTAGGGCCTTCGCTCCAGGACATTACCCAAGGAAGGAAATCATAATTTTTTTTAAAATAGCAGTGGACTCCCTGGTAAGTCTATTATCTATCCCAATGAAAATGGGGAGTACTTGAACCAGTTGTACTGTGCCTGGACTTTCCTTATATTTTGACAGCAAGTTCAATATTTAAAATAAACCTTACAGAAAAAGGAATTGGAGTCATTGGTCATCTGATTAGATACAACGTAATGAATTTTGGATAGATTTTATTCTTTATCTATTTCAATGTTACTGTGATTGAAAGATTGTCAAATGTCGACAGGATATTCTAGTTAGAATCATCCTCCTATTGTGTGCTAATGTCATGGATGTTCATTTAATGAGAAGATGGCTACTGTGATGGTGAAAATATGAAGATCAATGTCTGAAGATCATTATTTCTTTTTGCAGTGAATTGTTCCCTTGCAATCATGCCCCATTAATGCAATGTCCAATAACCTACAATGTTGTTGTCTAAGAAGAATACATTTGGAACAATATTCAGTAACCTTGGTTTCTGACTGCAACAGTTTTTATGAAAGATGCATGTTCTGTCATAAATCAAGTTTCAGTAGCTTTATCTAGAAAATAGCCTACTGTTTGTTTTCAATAACAAATCCAATAATTAATGTATTATAATGCATGAGGATGCTTTGTCACAGGAACTACATTTATTGGCCTGTAATGTCCATGCTCCCCAGTGTCAGATTTGGGAGGTACCCCAAAGATGCATTGGGGAATCCCTCTGGGAAGTTCCCAAATAAGGGTTTGCACAGTAATTGCCCAGAAGTGCACAGTCCTGGATAATTGCGCTGCTCTGGGAACCATCCAAAAGTGCAGTTTAGATTGCAAACTTCAGATGGTTCCGTTGGAATTATACCAGTAGTTACTGAGAAAAAGTTAGAAGAATTAAAACCTCTTCTAACTTCTGAGTAACTATCGTAAAGACCTAGACCAACCCCATGGGACCCCCCCTAACACCCCCAACCCCCACACACCCCCCTCCCCCAACATGGGACACACCCCACCTCCCAACTTCTGACGCGCCCACCCAGACCTCCAACTGACCCACTGTACCTCCAACCAACACTGCTCCCCCTCCCAGACTGCCTCCCACCCCACCCCCCCACCGGACTGCCCCCGCACCTCTCCCCACACCTCCCCAATACCCCCACCCCACGCATCCTATGCATTTACCTTAGATACTTACCTTCTCCCTGGCCTGTCAATTTCCCTGGCCCTTTGAGCTTACCTGCTTGACGGCAGCTAGTGCCGTAAAAAAGTGAGGGGGGCCTCCTTGAATACTTTGGAGCTCCACTTGGTTGGGGCCTGCAAGGAGTCTTTTGATGCAGGCCCCAATCAGTTCCAATGAATGGAAGTGACAACTTAATTTCTAAGACCAGGTATGTAGATATTTACTTCTTCTAATTCCTGCGGGCCAGCACCTTCCAACGTTAGTTGGAGATTATAGCCCATTAATACTTTATGGCTTGGATTTTTCTGGTCAGTGGTGAATGCATAGCGCTAGCCATTCATTACAGATATTTAATGGGCTTTTGCTTAGGAACTAGCTGTGATTAGAAAGTCATTTTGTCGCAGGTCTCTATCACAGAGGATCTGAGGCTTTTTTGAGCAAAGAAAGCAATTGTCTATCCCCTTAACCAGTCACATTGAAAAATCTTTAATGAGCACTGCAGACTCTAAATCAGGAAGTATAAGTTAGAATATTTAATTCAATGTAAAATTATGCATAGCAAGTCAAATTAAGAGAGATGGGATTAACAGAGAGAGGGAGGGAGAGAGACAAGACAGAGAAAGTTTTTGTTTTAAATCTGAAGGAATAAGTCTCCACACTTGTAAAAGCTAAATTTTAGTTTTAGAGAGGTTGTTTGACAATTATTAAAACTTATCACACAGTTAGAAGTCCACTTAATGTGTTCAACACATGTACTACAACATTACACTTTTCTACATGTTTCAAGGCCGAGTCTTTTGTTAAGATCCTGGTATAGTGAAAGTCCTGGAGGAGCAGGATAACTCAAGCAGCAGTGTCTTGATTTCCAAGTTTAAGTACATATGTGCGGTCACTGGAATCTGCTATCTGATTTACACTTTGACAACAATGATCTTTGATAGGATAAAGGAGGCAAAGGGCATGGCTGAGATAATAAACGAGTACTTTGTATTGGTTTTTTCTTTAAACCAAGGAAGAAGGCACTGCTCCGGCTACCCACCTCAAAGGTGAAAATCCAGCCCTATACGTCTATTTTCCTCTAGCTGACTTTCTGTCGCTTTCTAGTTGTCTGTCACTTGCTGGCTATCTATTCTTACCAACAGCACATTTATGAATGGAATTCTCCCTTTAGCTGTACTGATTGAAGAAGTTTTGGAGGAATTGAAATGTGTCAAACAACTCAGACTATTCCAAATGTACTTATCTATTAGTATTTTCCATCCTTATTTACTGGGAGAGGTAATGTTGTCGAAGTGGCCATTGAAGCTCTAGGTCAGCTGTAAGGCAGATGCCAGAATTGTGCACCTGCTTCAAGAATATTGGCAGTTAATCATAGGGTTGGACTGCTGGTGACTGGAGAAATTAGTTGTGTTTGGGGAAGTGCCTTTTATGCAATGTGGCTTGCCATGATCATGTGACCTCTGATGTCATCCTTGGTGTATAAAGATTTGAGAGCAGAGGCCATTTAATTGATCACTTGGAATATGGTGTCAGGAGTGTGTAACTGAAATTGGGTGAATTTTGATAGCTGTAAGAGACAGCAGTGAATAATTATAACTTCAATCTTCAATTTTGTACAGGACATTGGTCACTGGGAAAGTCAGCTCGGCTTTGAACATTTTAGTATATTTTCCTATGGAGATCAAGGCAGATTTGAAAATAAGTTAGAAATCCTTCCACTCAATGACAAAACTATGAAATTGCCACAGTGAAACAACCAGGAAAGCTGAGAGTGTGCATAGATCAAAGGACCGTATTAATCAGTGCAGTGCTTGTAACGAATATCAAGATAAAGAGCTGCTTATGACTCAAGACATCACAAACAGATCATAGAGAAAGCTTCACTCTCCCTGAAACTGATTATCTTGTCACATTTGACTAGAATTCAGAATACTGGGAGTTAGACAAACTGATATCAAAGACTACCAGTGAGATTGTACAATGCCTGAAAGCACGTTTGATTTGTTATATCATTCCTTACATTTTAATGAGCGACGATGGCCTTCAGTTCACAAGTGAAGAATTCAGGTGCTTTGTAACTGATTGGGAAATTCAGCATTACACATCACCCCCACACTAGCCCTATCCACACTATCACCTCAGCTAATTAAGGAAAGTAATCTATATGCCTTATTAACCACTTTATCTCTAACTACAATGATCTGTGGACATGCTCTCCAAGGTCCCTCTTTTCCTCTATACTTCTCAGTATCCCATCATTTGTTGCATAATCCCTTGCCTTGCTTGCCCTCCCCAAATGCATGACCTCACACTTCCCCAGATTGAATTCCATTTGCCACTTGTCTCCTTAGTTGATCAGATAAATGGTTAATAAGACATGTAGATTACTTTCCTTAATTAGCTGAGGCATTGTATATAGGAGCAGAGAGGTTATGCTAGAACTGTGCAAAACACTAGTTAGGCCACAGCTGAAGTTTTACATATAATTCTGACCACTGCATTACAGGAAGGGTGAGAACATAAGAAATAGGAGCAAGAGTTGACCATTCAGCCCCTGGAGCCTGTTCCACCACTCAATATGATCATGGCTGATCTGACTGTGGCCTTAACTTCATTTTCCTGCTTGTAACTGTTCCTCATAACTCGACTCCCCAGTAGATCAAATATCTGTCCTAATTCAGCCTTGAATTGTTTCAACAGCCCAGTCTCCACTGCTCTCTGGAGCAGAGAATTCCAAAAATTAATGACCCTCGTAGAATAAATTCCTCCTCATCTCCATCGTAAATGGGTGATTCTTTATTTTGAAATTGTGCCCCCTAGTTCTAGATTCCCCCACAAGGGCATCCTCTCAGCATCTACCATCTGAAGCCCCCTAGATCATATATGTTTCAATAAGATCACCTCATTCTTCTAAACTCCAATGAGTGAAGGCCTAATCTGCTCAACCTTTCTCCTTATCTCCATTTATATCTTCCTGAAGTCTACAGTTTTCTTTCTCACTATCAAAGGCATGGCCAATTTTTGTATCATCTGCAAACCCCTTGTATGCCTCCTCAAAAATTCAATCAAGTTAGTTGGACACAATCTTCCCTTAACAAATCCACATTAATTGTCTTTGATTAATCCTTTCTAAATTATGATTTATACTGTCCCTCAGAACTTTATCCAATAATTTGCTGACAACTGAGATCTGGTTGATTGGCCTGTAGTTACTTAGTCTATCCCTTTCTTCTTTTTAAATAATGTACAGCGTTAGCAGTCCTCCAGCCCTACACATCACACCTGTATGCTGAGAGGATTGTAAAATGATAGCCAGACCCTCTGTTTCTTTTAGCAGCTCAGGACGCATTTTAACATGGTCTGGTGATTTAACCACATTCAAATATGTTAAATCACTTAATACTAATAATAGGGCCTACTCTTTCTTTAGTTATCATCTTGATTTTTATACATTTATAAATCACCCTTGGGCTTTCCTTGATTTTTTACTTGCCAGTTCTTTTTCAGGCCCTCTATTTTTTTTTCCTAATTTCCTTTTTAATTTCACCCTACACCTTCTATCCTCCACTAGGGCTCCAGGGACCGAATGGTAGACTCTTGCTCTTATTTCTTATGTTCTTAACCACTTTTGCTCTCTCTATCTATTGTAAGCCATTTTTGCTGCACCCAACTCTGTATGCTCTTTGCCATCCAGGGGATCGAGACCAGTGAGTCGCTTTCCTTTGTACAACTTAATTGTTTTGAACTCTCACTATCTCACCCACCATAACTTTGGCAGGAGTATGCAAGAAGAGTGTGAAATTAGGTCTTGGCCAGGTGAGCTGTAGACTGGCCTAACAAGTGAATTCTCAATTGGCCTGTCTTGAAAAATGTCAGAGCAAGAAGGGGACAAGATCTTCCAACATTCAGAGTTTCTGAGTGCCTGCCCTCAAAAAGACCAGATGCAGAGTTGGAGATGGACCAGTGTACCTTAATAATAACCTGGCAATGGAGAATCTAAATGTTTCTTCTATTTTCAACATTTCCTCTTTGATAAAAACAAAAAAACTGCGGATGCTGGAAATCCAAAACAAAAACAAAAACAGAATTACCCGGAAAAACTCAGCAGGTCTGGCAGCATCGGCGGAGAAGAAAAGAGTTGACGTTTCGAGTCCTCATGACCCTTCGACAGAACTTGAGTTCGAGTCCAAGGAAGAGTTGAAATATAAGCTGGTTTAAGGTGTGTGTGTGGGTGTGTGTCCTCTTTGACCCTGTCTCCTATATCATCAATAAGTTTGGAAATTGGCATGGCAAGACAGACTCTACACCAATAGGAGTGTTGAAGTTGGCTGATCAAGGAGCCTCTTCCAGACTCTGAGCTGGCAAGTACTGTCAACTATAGACAAAACAGAAAACAGAGGCTGGATTTTACTCTGGCATTTGAATTTCCATTGGCCTTGATGGGGTAGGGCTACCAACGTAGATGTGGCAATGCTGAGGGCAAGGACTTCCTGTACTTAAGAATTCCCATGTTGTAGCCTCCAAGAAACACACTGTAGGTTTTCAAGAATGCATTAATTTATATTGGACTTCTGCAGGCTGCAAGTATGCCCCACTGAGGCATTCAGGGCAGAGAAGAGAATAGGACCCTGAAGACCAGGTAAATCATTCTTAAAATTCTGACATTATCGGTCCTCTTACAAAGGGGACAGAAATAACAACAAATCAACAAATTATCTCTGGACTCTGAGTGGACATTGCGGTGGGAGAGGACTGAGTTCCTTTCCTCAGACAGTGGTAGTGTTTCTAGCCTGTCTAGATGGGCAGGTACCAGAATTGTACAGCTCTGAATCACTAATTACACAATTAGTGTAACTGGCCTTACACTAATTAAGTTTCTTTGGTTTGACCTGAACACCATGACATGGTCAGTTCTGTAAGGCATTGATGAGCACAATCCCAACAATAACCGACAGTCTAGGCCTGCAGTAGGTGGTGAGGGAACCAGCAAGAGGGAAAATCCTGCTTGACCTTGCCCTCGCCAACCTACCAGTCACAAGTGCATCTGTCCATGATGGTATTGGTATGACTAATCACCATAAAGTCCTTGTGATGTTGAAGTCCCATCTTCACACCAAGGATACTATCCATCATGTTGTGTGATACTACCCCATGCTAAATGGGTTAAATTTGGAACAGAACCAGCAGCTCAAGACTGAGCAACTATGAGGCTCTGTGGGCCATTAACAGAAGCAGAATTGTATTGCACCACAATCTGTAAATTCATGGCCCGGCATCTCATTCAATCATAACCATCAAGCCAAGGGATCAACCCCAGTTGAATGAGGAATGTAGGAGAATAATCCAAGAGCAGCATCAGGCATATCTAAAAATGAGGCATCAACCTGGTGAAACTACATCACAGGAATACTTGCATGCTAAACAGCAGAAAGAGCAAATGATAGACAGCGTTAATAATCCCACAACCAATGGATCAATCCAAAGCCCTGCAGTTTTGCCGCATCCAGTTGTGAATGGTGGTGGACAATTCTTGTGGAAGATGAGTTTCCACAATATTCCCATTCACGATGATGGAGGAGCCCTACATGTCAGAGTAAAAGTCAGGGTGGAAATATTTGCAACCATCTTCAGCCAGAAGTGCCATCCTCCTGAGGTCCCCAGAGTGACACAAGCAGTGCAGATTCAATTCCTGTACCGGCTGAGGTCACCCATGAAGGCCCTACCTTCTCAACATTGCCCCTCGCCTGAGGTGTGGTGACCCTCAGGTTAAAGTCACCACTAGTTGTCTCTGTCTCTAATGAGAGAGCAGCCTATGGTCACCTACGGACTACGGCTTGCTAGATGAAGAAAGAGCTAAAGGCACTGAATACAGCAAAGGCTGGGAGTCCTTACAACATCAGGCAGTAGTGCTTAATATTTGTGCTCCATAACAAGCTGGGCCTCTGGCCAAACTTTTCCAGTACAGCTACAACATTGATATCCACCTGACAATATGGAAAATTGCCAAGGTATGTCCAGTGCAAAGGACAAAGACAATCCAACCAATTAACACCCCATCAGTCTACTCTTGATCATCAGCAAAGTGATAGAAGGTGTCGCTGGCAGTGCTATCAAGCAGCATTTACTCAGCAACAACCTGCTCATGACTCTCAGTTTGGTTCTGCCAGGGCCACTCAGCTCCTGACCTCATTGAAGCATTGATCCAGACATGGACAAATGAGTTGAATTCAAATGCTGAGGGGAGAGTGACTGCACTTGACATCAAGGGAGCATTTGACCATGACAGGCATCAAGGAGCCTGGAAAAATTAAATCAGCGGGAATTATGGGGAGACTCTCCACTGGTTGGAGTCACACCCAGTATAAAGGAAAATAGTTGAGGTTGTTGGATGACAAACATCTCAGCACTAGGACATTGCTACAGGAGTTCCTTAGGGTAGTGTCCTGGGGCCCAACCATCTTTACCCTCTTCTTCAATGACCTTCCCTCCAGCAGAAGGTTTGAGGTGGGACATTTGCTGATGATTGCACAGTATTCAGTATCATTCACGACTCCTTGACTGCTGAAGAGGTTTATGCCCCTATGCAACAGGACCTGGTCAACCTTCTGGCTTAGGCTGATAAATGACAAGTAACACAAGTGCTAGGCAATGGCCATCTCCAGCAACAGAGAATCTAACCATCTCCCCTTGACATTCAATGGCATTACCACCATTGAATCCCCCACCATCAATGTCTGGGGATTACCACCAAAAACGTAACTGGACTAGCCATATAATTGCTGTGGCTACAAAAGCATGTTAGAGGCTGGGAATTCTGCAGTGAAGAACTAGCCTCCTGAATGCCAATGTGTGTCTACCATCTACAAGGAATAAATCAGAAGCATGGTGGAATACCGTCCACATGCCTGGATGTGTGCAGCTCCAATAACACGCAAGAAGCTCAACACCACCCAGGACAAAGCAACCACTTGATTGGTACTGCACCCACCAACTTAAACATTCACTCCCTTCACCGTGGATGCACAGTAGCAGCAGTGTGTACAGTCTATAAGATGCACTGCAGCAATGTGCCAAATCTCCTTTGAGAGCACCTTCCAAATCTGTGGCTTGTACCACCTAGAAGGACAAGGGCAGCAGCCAAGTGGCAACACAAAACTTACCAAGTTACTTGAAGTTCCCCTCCAAGCCATACACCATGATGACTTGGAACAATGGGCCAGATTTTCGTGGAGGAGGCAGGAAGGTCGAGTCGGGAAACTTCAGGATTCAGACGCGCCTATTTTAAAAGAGCCCCCGCCTGCCTTATTTCTGCTCCAGGGAGCACAGGGCAGGATGGAGTTAAGCCCACCACCTCTGGAGACAGGCTTGAGGTGGAAACGGGGTTGGACGGAGGATGGCGAGGCTAGCAGGCTAGAACGCCTGCCTTCATTTACTGGGACATTGACCCATTTGTAGTGATGAATTTCAGGCTCTCGAACTCTCACCTGCTTACGCCACCACCCACCCCACATGTCCCCATGCCCCCTCCATTCCCCTTCCATACCCCCTTGCGCTCTTATACCTCCATGTCCCCGTGTATCTTCCATGGGAAGACCCCAGGAACCAAATCGTTAAAATGGATACTAAAAAATATAAAGTTTATTACAATTTAATAGAGCTATCTCTCAAACACACTTCATATTGGGAAAAAAGGCTCTCATTCAAAAAAGACATTACAAAAAATTTAAATCTCCTCAATAGGTCAATATGTTGTAAAATCAAATATTGATTCAGAATCCACATTAAAGACAGATAATAATTTAAAAAACTCTTGAAACTGTCAATCAAACTGTGCACACAACCTTCTGCTGAGGTAAGCGGTGATGTGGCTTTTGAAACCTAGCCAAGCATTCATAATGGGCTGAGCTACCATAACAAACCATAGCAGCTCACAGACACTAAAGCCTTCTGAAATTGCAAAAACAGCTGGCTATATATTTTTTATAAACTACACAAGATGGTCTGTTAATCAATGCATTCCAGCAGCAGGTGTCTGTCTTTTTACTCTCTGAGGGGAAGCTGCAGAATAGGTTTGTTTCAATTTCAAAGAGTGTCGAACACTTAAATCACTTCAGATCATGATTCTTGGAGTTCTTGAGCAGTGTTTTCTTCAGTTTTGAGTGTATAATAGAAGTTTTTTCTTGGGAAAACACTTGCACAATACTAATCAACTTATATTTGCAGGACAGAGCCCTATAATCAATCACAGCATCTAACCCATTGAAACTGAAAGAATAGTTTTTTTTTGTATTTCAAAGCCTCTCAGTGAAAGAATTCCCAGAGCAACTGATTGTTTCTTGTCGATCCCCAATTGAGACTGGGATTCCGCCATGATTCATGATTCCTCTGAGGTGCTGTGAGTCACATAGTCTTACAGAAGAGGCTGACTCCACAGAAATGATGGGCTGGGGAATCAGTCTGCCCACACCCATAATGCAGCTGGCAAGCACGGGAGTGCTGCATATGGGTGAGCTACCCGTACTCTGATGCAGGGCCAGCGGAAATTATTGGAAACAGGAAAGGAGGAGAGAATCCCAGAATCAATCCTGCAAATTTGTAAAGGGCTCCTGAACTGCTCCAACTCAGCAAAAATCTGGGCCTATACCACCATTCCTTCATTGTCACTGGGTCAAAAACCTGGAACTCACTTCCTAACAGCTTTGTAAGTGCACCTATTCCAGACAGACTCACCGCCATCTTCTCAAAGGCAATTAGCAATGAGCAACAAATCCTGGCAGCAGCTACACTGCATCCCATGGAAGAATGAAAAAAAGATTGGATATCTGATCAAATGTTGGGCCAGAAATTTGCAATTTTATTGGCCTGCAACTCTCTGTGATTCAAGCTACTACCTCACTTTAAAGCTACCTGCTTTTTGAATTGTCTTAGGACACTTAATTATTGAAAGCAACTTAACTTCATTTTCATTGAACTACTATATCAATGCTCATGAATCTATGTTAAACAAAAAGGAGAATTAAGGTCAACTGTTAAAATGAAATATCGCACAATACATTAGTTAGATTTGAGCAGCCCTTTTTAATTCAATTGAGCAGCCAAAGTTTCAGTGAACTGAAGACATCCCTATACGCTACTGTGTTCATAAATTCCATCATTTCTGACCCAGTGAAGACTGAAAACTGCTGGCCCCATCAAACATCCATTGCTATGGTATGCTGAATTTTGTATTAAGTGTATTATAATGAATTTAATACAACTCAAGGGGTATGACGGCATAATGGTTATATTACTGGATAAATCCAGGGACACGAGTTCAAATCCCATTGCAACAGTTTGAATTTAAATTCAGTTAAATAAATCTGAAATTAGAAGGCTAACAATAGTAAAGTGATTGTCATAAAAATCCATCTGTCTCATTAGTATCCTTTAAGGAAGGGAACCTGCTGTCCTTACTTGGTCTTGCCTACATGAGATTCCATACCCACAGCAGTGGGGTTAACTCTTGACTGTTAGCTGAAATGGCCTAGCAAACCACTAAATTATATTTAGAAGGTGGTTAATTATTTTAACAGGGAGTATTTTTGTACTATGATAGACAAAGTGATGTACAAATTGGTAGGGGAAACACATTTGTAGATGCCAATCAGGCTGGGCTTGCGTATACTGTAATAATCTGTCCTGACTGTCCAGTCTGCTGGGGCTCTAGCCAGGGAGACAGGGGAACAGCAAATAGAATTTTCATTACTTGCAGCAAAAGAATCATTTTCTCAAATATTTAGTAATCCCAATCCTCTCAATGCCTACCATCCTGGCCTAAGACTATGAAGATTGACATTCCGCAAGGGAGATGCCTGTTCCACTTGGCCAAAAACGAAAATAAGTTGCATTGCAACTTTAATATAAATATGTCCCAGAGTACTTCACAAATACAAAAAGCTAAAGGAAGAATACTGAGCTATAGTGCGGGACATTAGGGTGGGAAGCAAAAATGTTTGATTGAAAAATCAATTCTGACAAGTTTTTAAAGGACAATGAGCTGGATAGATGCAGTGGTATAGTAGGGATTCCACAGCGAATGCTTGGGGCCTCTGAAGGCCCTCCCAGCACTGTGGTTGCATAGTTTAATAGACTTCCTTACTATTACTAATGCAAAACACAAATGGCCTCAACTTCACTGGTAAAACCCAAACGAGCAGCAGCACCAAATGTCCTATTTTACAAGGTATAGTCCCAAACCATGTATTTAATAAGGTTGAACTTGAGGGCTCTTCAATAAAACTGCCACCTTTCAGTCAGAACACTTGACTGCAAAAACAGTTAACAACACGCAGGCTCGAACCAGAGAACTGAAGTGCATAGGAGGAGGTACATGGTTGGAGAAAATTGCAAAGTTCAGATGAGGAATCAAAGATGAGACTGGGGGTGGGAGGTGTTGGGGGGTTGGTGGTGGTGGTGGTGGGAGTGGTGGTGGTCGCATAGTGTAGCCAGAATATAAGCAGCTGCACTTTGGATTATTTGAAGATTTTGCAAGGTGGACATAAATATGTCATAAATACAAAAGGCTAAAGAAATGAATACTGAGCTATAGTTGGAGACATGAGGATCGGAAACGAAAATCCAAGGTGCATTGGAAAATGGGAGGTCAGCGAGGAAAACAGAAGTTGACTCTAGAGGTTAAAAGTTTATGGATAAAGGTTTCAGTCTTGGATGGACTGAGGTAATAGTTCGATGCAAGCAATGTTGCCAAAGTGGAAATAATTATCTTGGTTATGGCTAAGATGTAGAGTTTGAAATTCACCTGTGATTCAAACTGAACATGAAAATATTGCATGGCATGGTGCAGCTTGCCCACAGGGCTGTGGAAAGGGCTGGAATCAGTAGTGAGTGAGTGAGTGGTGTATTTGGTATTGGACAAAAATTATAACATTGTTTTCCTCGCCAAAAAGTTGGAAGAACCTGTATCTCAGCCATGCCATGATGTTGGAAAGGAAGTCTAATAATAAATAGTGTCGAGAGGTCTAATGAGGCAGTGGAGTGATAGAGCTGTCTTCATTGTCCCGGCCAGAGGAAAGGAAGAAAAAAGTCTATATATACCTACGCCGCCTGGCTACTTTAGAAAATCACTTTTTTTCTGTTTTTCAAAATGGACAATTGCTGGACTGATAAAATAGCTACAGCTGACCACATGATGGTAGTTTCTGGAAGCTTCTGAGCAGTTTAAACATGAACGAAGGCTAACACATCAAACCCACTGGAATGTAACACACCTTGCATCGTATAAACATTCCAGCCAAGCCAACACAAAGAAATTGTAGGCTATACATTTGTACCAGCCATCTCTGGACAAAGGCAGAGTTGCTTGGGACTCACCATCTTCAATGTTGTACTAATGGTCAAAGCAAAACTGCAAAATACTGCAGATGCTGGAAATCCGAAACAAAAACAGAAAATGCTGGAAAAACTCAGCAGGTCTAGCAGCATCTGTGGAGATAGAAACAGAGTTAACATTTCAAGTCCATAAGACCCTTCTGCAGAGCTGTACTCGTGGTTCTTCAGTTGCCTGCTCAAAATAAAATGGATTTTAACAAGCCTCGTTAGCTCAATCCAAAACCACCCTGTCACATGACCAAGACTGGAGCTGTTTGAATTCTTTAATTAGACAACTTTTGAATTTTATCTTCAGTCCCTGTTTTGATCTCAGAAGAAAAGCAGGACTCTAGGTCTTCCTCTGTCTACCATTTTTCCATCCAACAGGTAGCAGCAGAATGAGCTCTGTCCAGGACAATGGCCTGGCCCTCATCTACACTTTGAACCACTGGAATCTTGGAACATTTGTATATGACTAATTCATCTCTACATGCCACCTCCCATCGTGGAAATCCTCACTTCTGGAATGTCAGACCACCCTGCAACAGTTTCTGCCTGCTAACTTTTTAAGAAATACACCACTGGACATTTGATTTTGCACTCTGGACTCATGTGAAACCATAATTCTTATTTTTATTGTGGTCTGTGCCCTGGACCTCTTTCTTTTCCTTATACCTCTTTTATTGTATGAATGCAAAAAGGGGTGGGTGTTACAAAACCCCTTTCCTGCATTTTGTGTGTTTGTGTAAAATAAACCAACCCTCTTATTTTACCATATTTCGAGTTTGCTGTGGGGTTATTGATAGAGGATTGGATAACTCCAAATTGAAGGGCTAGGGAAAACACGCCACCACTTATAAAGGGAGAAATTAGAAATCAAAAACACCTACTCTTCATGGACGGGTAGTGAGAGGAGAAATCAGGGCTGTTTAAACTAATCCCCCTCTGGTCTGTAACATCATATATATGAAAGTTGATATGACCTAGCATGATTGTTATGACTTAGCATGATTACAGTCCAGCATTTTAATTCTATGATTGAAAAATTTACGGGGACTGATTTGGATTTACTTAGCCCTCTCAAAAGCAGTAAAGAATAGAAATCAAATATTAGCTAGAAATCAGAACATTTTTAACCTAACATACTAAAGCAAAGTTGTGTATGTGTCAACAGTGTTCATGAAGTGCACCAGCAAGGCAAGGGAATTGCACAAGGTCCCTTTAGTAACATAGGGACATAGGACTTAGGAGCAGGAGTAGGCCATTCAGCCCTTTGGGCCTGCTCCGCCATTCAATAGGATCATGCCTGATCTGGTTGTGGTCTCAATTCCACTTTGCTGCCTGCTCCCATAACACTTGAATGCCTTGTCTATCAAAAAAATGGTCTAACTCTGCCTTGAATAAATTCAATGACCCAATCTCCACTGTTCTCTGGGGAAGAGAATTCCACTTAGAGAAAAAAATTATTCTCATCTCCATCCTCAAAGGGAGACCTCTTATTCTTAACTGCGTCGCCTAATTCTAGACTCCTCCACAGGTGGAAATATCTTTCTGGTAATCACCCTATTAAGTCCCTTCAGGATCTTACCTGTCTCAATAAGATCACCTATCATTCTCCTGTACTCTAATAGGTATAAACCCAAATTGTTGAACTTTACTTTATAAGATAAGCCCCTCACCCCAGGAATGACTTGAGTGAACCTCTGAACTGCTTTTAATGCAATTATATATTTTTGTCAAATAAGGAAACCAAAACTGTACACAGTGTTCCAGATGTGGTCTCACCAAGGCCCTGTACAGCTGTAGTAAAGCTTCTCTACTTTTATATCCCATTCCCCCTTTAATAAACATCAACATTGCATTTACTATTCTAATCACTTGCTGTACCTGCATACTAACTTTTTGTGATTCATGCATCAGAACACCTAGATCCCTCTGTATCTCCAAGTTTTGCAATCTCTCTCCATTTAAATAGTATACTGCTTTTCTATTCTTCCTGCCAAAGTGGACAAGTTCACATTTTTCCACATTATACTCCATCTGCCATTTTTTTCCCACTCAGTAACCTCCCTATGCCCCTTTGCAAACTCTCTACCTCCTCTTGACAACTTACTTTCCAACCTATCTTGATGTCATCGACAAATTTAGCCACCATACATTCGGTCCCTTCATCCAAGTCATTGATGTGGATTGAAAATAGTTGAGGCCCCAGCACTGATCCTTGTGGCACTCCACTAGTTACGGCTTGCCAACCTGAAAATTACCCTTTTATCCATACTGTCTGTTTCTTGCTATCTGACCAATCTTTTTTTCTATGCTAATATGCTACCTCCTACACCATGTAATTCTATCTTGTATAGTAACCTTTGATCACAGAATTACAGAATCACACAGTGCAGAATAGGCCCTTCGGTCCGATAAGTCTCCACCGACACGTGAGAAACACCTGACCTACCTACCTAATCCTATTTACCAGCACTTGGCCCAAAGCCTTAATTTTATGATGTGCCAAGTGCTCATCCAGGTACATTTTAAAGGATGTGAGGCAACCCGCCTCCACCACCCTCCCAGGCAGCACATTCAAGACCGTCACCACCCTCTGGGTTAAAATGTTTTTCCTCACATCCACCATAAACCTCCTGCCCCTCATCTTGAACTTGTGTCCCCTCATGACTGATCCTTCAACTAAGGGGAACAGCTGCTCCATATCCACCCTGTCCATGCCCCTCATAATCATGGACATCTCGATCAGGTCACCTCTCAGTCTTCTCTTGCTCCAATAAAAACAACCCAAGTCTATCCAACCTCTCTTCATAACTTAAATGTTTCATCCCAGGCAGCATCCTGGTGAACCTCCTCTGCACCCTCACTAGTGCAATCACATCCTTCCTATAATGTGGTGACCAGAACTGCACACAGTACTCCAGCTGTGGCCTCACCAAGGTTTATACAACTTCAACATGACCTCCCTACTTTTGTAATCTGTGCCTCGATTGATAAGGGCAAGTGTCCCATATGCCTTTTTCACCACCCCAAAAAACATGCCCCTCTGTCTTCAGAGATCTCTGGACACACAAGCCAAGGCCCCTTTGTTCCTTAGAACTTCCTAGTGTCATGCCATTCATTGAATACTTCCTTGTCAAATTACTCTTTCCAAAGTGTATCACCTCACACTTTTCAGGGTTAAATTCCATCTGCCACTTATCTGCTCATTTGACCATCCTGTCTACATCTTCCTGTAGCCCAAGACACTCAACCTCACTGTTAACCACCAGGCCAATCTTTGTGTCATCTGCAAACTTACTAATCCTATCCCCCATTTAGTCATCTATGTCATTTATATAAATTACGAATAATAAGGGACCCACCACAGATCCCTGTGGTACGCTACTGGACACTGGCTTCCAGTCACTAAAGCATCCTTCTGTCATCACCCTCTGCCTCCTACAACTAAGCCAATTTTGAATCCACCTTATCAAATTACCCTGTATCCCATGTGCATTTGCCTTCATTATAAGTCTCCCATGTGGGACCTTGTCAAAGGCTTTGCTGAAATCCATATAAACTACATCAATTGCACTACCCTCATCTACACACCTGGTCACCTCCTCACAAAATTCAATCAAATTTGTTAGGCATGACCTCCCTCTGACAAAGCCAAGCTGACTATCCCTGATCAAACCTTGCCTCTCCAAGTGGAGATAGATTCTCTGCTTTAGAATTTTCTCCAATAGTTTCTCTACCACTGACATGAGACTCGCAGGTCTGTAGTTCCCTGGCTTATCTCCACAACCCTTCTAAAAGAGTGGAACCACATTCGTTGTTCTCCCGTCCTCTGGCAACTCCCCTGTGACCAGAGGGGAATTAAGGATTTGGGTCAGAGTACCTGTGATCTCCTCCCTTTCCTCCCTCAGCAGTCTGGGACACAAACCATCCGGACCTGGAGATTTGTCCACTTTTAAGCCTGCCAACACCTCCAATACCTTGTCACCCCTATATCAATTTGCTCAAGAACCTTGCAGTCTCTCTCCCCAAGTTCCATACCTTCATCCTCATTCTCTTGGGTGAAGATGGATGTAAAGTATTAGTTCAACACTCAACCACTGTTCTCTGGCTCCACCCATAGATTGTCCCCTTGGTCCCTAATGGGCCCTACTCTTACCCTGGTTATCCTCTTCCCATTGATATACTTATAGAATATCTTGGGATTTTCCCTACTTTTACCAGCCAGAGCTTTCTCATATCCCCTCTTTACTCTCCTAATTGCTTTCTTAAGCTCCACCCTGCACTTTCTGTACTCCATTAATGCCTCAGCTGATTTGCTCCCCTTGTACCTGCTAAAAGCCTCTCTTTTTCTCCTCTTCGTATCCTGAATATCTCTAGTCACCCATGGTTCTCTGAGCTTGTTACTTCTTCCTATCACCCTAGAGGAAACATCTTGAGCCTGTACCCTCCCCATTTCCTTTTTGAATGCACCCCCCACTGCTCTTCTGCAGATTTCCCCACAAGTAGCTGTTCCCAGTCTATCTTGGCCAGATCCTGCCTTATTTTACTAACATCCGCTCTCTCCCAATCCAAAACATTTTTTTGCAACTTGCCTATTTCTTTGTCCATAACAAACTTAAACCGCACCATGTTGTGGTCACTATTACTAAAATGCTCCCCCACCACCACCTCAGCCACCTGTCTGACTTCATTCCCCAGAATTAGGTCCAGCACTGCACCATCCCTTGTTGGACCCTATACATATTGACCTAAAAAGTTCTCCTGTACACATTTTAAGAAATCCACTCCATCCAATCCCTTAACACTATGTCTATCCCAATTAATGTTGGGAAAGTTGAAATCACCTAATATAATTACCATTTGTTATTGTTTTTACACACCTCTGCAAGTTGTACATGTATTTGCTCCTCAATTTCCCACTGACTATCTGGGGGTCTATAATAAACACCTAACAATGTGGCGCCCCCTTTTTTTATTCTAAGCTCTATCCTCAAAGCTTCATTCAATGTCCCCTCCAAAATATCAACTTTCCTTACTGCAGTAACTGACTCCTTAACTAATAATGCAATGCCTCATCCTCTTTTACTCCCTCCCCCATCCCACCTGATGATTCCATATCCCGGAATGTTGAGCTGCCAAACCTGCTTCTCCCTCAACCAAGTCTCTGTGATGGCTACTATATCACAATTCCACATGTCAATCCTTACCCTTAACACATCAGTTTTACCTGTACTGCTCCTGGCATTAAAGTAGAGGTCATCCAGCCTTGCCTTACTCCCTTGAAACTTAATGCAGCTGTACTCCCTCTGACTTTGTTGTTTTAGTGTATTATGATGTAATCCTATTCTGCTAACTTCCTGCGTCCCCTCCCCCTGCCGAGTTAGTTTAAACTTCTCCCAACAGCACTGGCAAACACACCCACAAGGATGTTAGCCCCGCTCTGGTTCAGATGTAGACCGTCCCGCTTGTACAGGTCCCACCTTCCCCAGAAATGGTCCCAGTGATCCAGGAATCAAAAACCCTCCCTCCTGCACCAACTCTTAAACCACATATTCATCTGTGCTATTCTCCTATTTCTGTGCTTGCTAGCACGTGGCACTGGGAGTAATCCAGAGATTACAACCTGAGAGATCCTGCTTTTTAGTCTACTGCCTAACTCCCTGAATTCTTGATGCAAGACCTCATCCCTCTTCCTACCTATGTCATTGGTACCAACATGAACCATGATCTCGGCCTTATCACCCTCCCCCTTCATGATGCCCTGCAGCTGTTCAGTGACATCCTGGACCCTAGAACCAGGGAGGCAATCTACCATCCTGGTTCACATTGATGGCCATAGCAGCACCTATCTGTTCCCCTGACTACAGAACCCCCTATTATTATTGCTCTTCCTCCTTTTCTCTCTTTCTGTACAGTGCTTGCAGTGCCAGAAGCTTGGCTCTGTCTGCACTCTCTGGAGGAACCAGCACCCTCATCAGCCTCCAAAATGGAATACCAATTTGCGAGTGGGACCCCAAGGAACTCCTGAACTACCTGCCTGTTTCTCTTGGACTGCCTGGTGGTCACCCATTCCCTTCCTTCCTCAAGTCCCTTCAGCTGCGGTGTGACCACCTCTCTAAGCGTGCTATCCATGATGCTCTCAGACTCGTGGATGCTCCACAGTGTCCCCAGCCACCGTTCCAGCTCTGAAACCTGAGCTTCCAGGAGCTGTAGCTGGACACACTTTCTGCACACGTGCTGGTCCCAGGCACTGGAAATGTTCCTAGATTCCCACATGGAGCACGATGTGACACCTTATCAGATGCCTTCTTGAACTCCAAGCACACCACATCTACAGGTTCCCCTTTATCCACCTTACTTGTTGCTTCCTCAAAAAATTCTAGTAAATTAGTTAAACATGATTTCCCTTTCACAAACCCGTGTTGAATCAGCCCGAACAAATTATGATTTTCTAAGTATCCTGCAATAACCTCCTTAATAATGGATTCTAGCAATTTCCCTATGGTAGATGTTAGACTAATTGGCCTGCAGTTTTCTGCTTTCTGACTCCCTCCTTTCTTTAATAAAGTCATTACATTCGCTATTTTCCAATCTACTGTGACCGTTCCAGAATCTAAGGGCAGAATCTTGCCCTTGTTGAGTGGGCGCGGCGGGAGTGATTGGGAAGCCGACCGCTCCCTGCAATCGAGGTTGGAAGGCAATTTCATGCTGGCGGGCCTATTACGGCCCACCCTGCATGAAATGCAAGTGGCAGCGCTCAACAATGCCTGTGTGGCTGGGGGGGAAGTGCAAGCTGGGCAAGTGCAACCTACACGCATGTGCGCTAGTGCGTGCTTCATAATCTCCCTGAGGTACAGAGCTGCCTCAAGGAGATGAAGCAATTCCATAAACAATAATGAAGAAATAAATAATGTAATAAAACTTGTCCCCTCTATCACATAAGCAGGGACAAGTTATTATATAATTTTAAATTTTTTATTTTATTTTTATTTGCTTTAGGAATCCTCATCCCACACATGGATGAGGTTTCCTAAAAAGTGCAAAGGCCACTTTGACTTTTTGCCAGCAAAAATTTTAATTTAATAACCTTGTTAAAGGCCTTAACAGGCCTTTTAATTGTCGGTGGGTGCACTGCCTGCTGAATGAAATATTACGCGACTGCACGTTGACGTCGGAATGCTCACCAGATGTCAATGTGCGTCATTTTATGTCCGAGTGGGGCAGGCGCGTCCCCGCCCGCTGAGCTAAAAATTTTGCCCAAAGGAATTTTAGAAGATAGCATCCACTATCTCTGCAGCCACTTCTTTCAAACTCAAAGATGCAAGCCATCTGGTCCTGGGAGCTTATCAGCCTTTAGATCTAATAGTTTTCCCAGCACCTTTTCCCTAGTGATACTGATTGTTTTAAGTTCCTCCCTCCCGTTCTATTCTTGATTTTGAAGTATCTTTGGGATACAAGTGTTCTACAGTGAAGGCAGAAGCAAAATACCTGTTCAAAGCCTCTGCCATTCTCTTATTTTCTATCATCAATTCCTCAGACTCACCCCAGGTGCAAACTGCTGTCACTGTGTGCCAGTTGTAGAGGGAGTGAGGGGCTAAGGTGATGTACATTGGTACACGGTGGTAGCCTTGTGGACCACCTGCAAGGTGCACTGTAGCAACTCACTCAGGCTTCTTCAACAGCATCTTCCAAACTCTACCACCTAGAAGACAAGGGCAGCAGGCACATGGGAACACCACCACCTGAAAGTTCCCCACCAAGTCTTACAATATAATGACTTGAAAATACATGCTATTTTGTCATAACCACAGGGTGAAAATCCTGTAACTCCCTTCCTAACAGCACTGTGGGACTACCTTCACCACAGGAACTTCAGAGGTTAAAGAAGGTGGTTCACCATCACCTCAAAGGGAATTAAGGATGGGCAATAAATGCTGGCCTTGTCAGCGGTGCCCATATTCCACCATTGAATAAAAAAGAGCAAGAATAAATCTCTCTCTAGAAAGTTGTCCACAATTCTAATTTAGATCCTGGTTAAAAGATATGAAAACTGTTTCTCTTCAGACTATCCTGCTGTAATTATTTGGTAAATGTTGTATGTTAAAAGCCACCTTTGATCTGTACATTTTATGGAAGAAAACAATAGAAACTATCAATTCCAATTATGAAGGACATCTCAATAAATTGAAGTTAAAATAAAATTCACAGAATTGTTACAGTATAAAAGGAGGTCATTCAACCCATTGTAATTGCATTAGCTCTCCAAATGGACAAATCATTTAGTGCCATTTTCCCGCCTTCCTGTAACCCTGCACATTCTTCCTTTTCAGATAACAGTCTAATTCTCTTTTGAATGCTTTGATTGAACCTACCTCCACCACACTTTCAGGCAGTGCATTTCAGACCTTAATCACTCGCTGTAATGAAAAAGTTTTTTTCTCATATCATTTTTGCTCCTTTTGCCAATTACTTTGAATCTGTGCCCTATCGTTCTCAATCCTGTCATGAGTGGGAACAGTTTCTCCCCATGGACTCTTCCAGACCCCTCATGATTTTGAGTACCTCTATCAAATCTCCTGTCAGCCTCCCTTTCTCCAAAGAAAACTGTCCTAACTCCTCCAATTGTTGTGAATACCTAATTCATGGTTCATAGTAATATTTTAGAGGCAATTTTTAGTTCTGTGAAGGTTAAAATTTAACTGTAGAAAATGGAATAAATGCACTTAAAGCAGCTTGGAGTTAAGCTTAAAAGTTTGGGGCCATGTTGACTTAAGGGGTTAAGAGCTAGAAAGGTAAGATCGTAAAACAGAAGATGGGCTTACTCAGCTGGAGAATTGGAGATGAGATGCCTACACTACTTGCGAAGAAATGCAGCCCAGAGTGTTGTGTTGTTTTAGAAGTTAAAGCTACAACTAATTTTAAAGCATTCAGTGAGCCATGGAAGGCTGCATTGCCACGATGATAGGTAGATCCTAACAAAGTTCTAAGGTTTCAATTTATCTGTTTGTTTGCTGAGGAAGATAATGAATATGCTGCAGCAGGGAAAGAAGATGCTACTGTTAGCAGGCTCCAGGCAGCAGAATTGCTGCTGTTAGCTGCCTTTGTGTGGTTAGGGTCCAGGAGAAGCCCCAGGATCTGTTTGATAGCTCTGTGTAGTTGGGGCTCAGGAGATGTCTAAAGTAAGTGAGGAGGTGGCAGAAGGTCACTGGCTCAGTGCTGGAAAAGATTAGAGCTCATAAGAAGCCCTGGGAACCATTTGTAGATTGCTGTAGGTGGGAGAATTGGAGCTTGGTGAAATCCAGGGGTGTGCCAGCCCTATGAAGCTAACTGGCTGTTAAAGAGCTGAAACTGCCCCAGTGAGTGGAGGCTGGAGTGCAGACTCAGTAATCTAGGGGAATGTAGTCTCAGGAGAAGAGACTGAAACCCTGCGAGGTGTGCAGTCACTGAAGCTGCCCGAGTTGCAGCAACCTTGAGGGAATCAGAGGCTTGATCTTTGAAAGTGAAAAGTTTAGAATCCCTCATGAAGGAGACAGTTTCAATGAGATTGGTTGGCTCATGGTGTTTACAGATGCCTGGTGGGTTGATGAAAAATCCATAGGATCTATTTTAGTTGCACTTGCTATTTATTGTAAGGTGCAGTGTGTTCAACCACGGTTTGCCTGTTAATTCACATGTATCTAATATTAACCCTGAATCTTGGTGTACAAGACAGATATTGTAAATTGTTCTACCTTTTTGGCCATGTATATTAAAGTTTATCTTTGTTCAAAACCTTTGGAATCTTGTGGCTTTATTGTCTTAGCAAGTGTCTTGAATCTCAAACTTTGTCTACTTTAAACAATACATTAGTGGTCTCTAACTGGATCTCACCAAAAACTTGGGGGTTTGGTCTAGGATCATAACACAATCTATCTTCATAATTGAAGTTCCTGGTTCCCCAGAACCATTCCTGTGAATCTTTTCTGCACTGTCTCCCATGTCTTTGTATCCTTCCTATAAGAAATCAATCTTATACCATCAATCCTAATGTTACAATACTAAAACAGTGCTGACATGAAAGAGGAAACAGTACTACGAAAGATTAAGAAATGTGTTAATTTTTCACAGAATTAATCTGAGTAATGTTTTATCATTTAAAATAATAATTAAAAACTGTCTAAATTTTGAATATAGCATTTATTGTTTAGCTATGAACACAGAGTGTCCATGAATTGGTAATATCAAATTTATCACTGATTTTACTAATCGTTATGGGAAGTCATTGTACAAGGTTCCAAACCTGCTGGGTAATGTGCAGAAAATGATTTTCAACTAAACTGATTCGATGTCATGCATGAACACACTAAGATTATTTCAAACAAGCTTATGGAGTCTCTAACCATTGCTGTAAGGCACAGCAATAGAATGTCATTTGACATATTTTTTACCCAAAGCTTCCATAGCAACTCAGACTGAACCAATGATTGCAAAACTGCCATTGAGCACCATGCGCTATTAAAGTCCCCCAGTGGGCCCGTGTTCTTTTCATCAACAAGATCCTTTTTCAACAGCTGACTCGTCTGCTTAAAAATTATTTTCACATCATCGCTAAACTTCACTATTATTTGTCCTTAAGTTTGTAAATAAATTGTATAGAAATGTCTATAATTTAATGAAATGCAAAATGGCCCTGGTTGTTGTACAGAAAGTATAATACAAACTAGCAAATGGATTCAGCATCAGAAGATAATCCTTATTTTAGCACATGTGTATTATTAAATGTCAACACCAGCATGCTCATCAGCAATCCCTCATATCAAAGATGATTGTTCCTTGTGGATGGATGGGTTTAAGTAAGATCTCAGTGTTGGCTATGGGCGGAATTTTCCGCTCCCAACAGTGATGGGAATCGTGGTGGGCAGGGGTATTAAGTTTGGCACAATGGGAGAAGTCAGTTACCCGCTGGTGGGAAATTAGTTTGGAGTTTTGTTCTCCTGACTTTGATGGCGGGTTAAAGGTGGGTCAAATTTCCCACTGATCTATGCCAGGAACAGCATTTACATTCATTTGTATTTTATGAATGCTCTTTAAAAGGCCAAATTACCGGATTATGTTCCCTCTTCAAATTCGGTGCCCCGCTAGCGGATAATTAGAATTCTCTGTTTCCTGACTGTATATAAGTGGCATGCACCTGGCAAGGTTCAGTTCATCAACAACTTTGAGATCATTAGACTCTGATTTCGCTTACCTTAAGAGTGTTTCTGCAAGATAACGGGTGCCTGTATCACCAGCTGCACCAAGGCTGGGCATGGGAGGCATTACAAGCATGGTGGGGGTACCAGAGGCAGGGCTGAGATGGGGACTGTGGAACATGGGCAGGGAAGGGGACATTGAGGCAGGACTGGGGACAATGGGTGAAACACGAAAGAGGAGCGGGGAGACAGAGGCAGGTCTAGGAGGTGGTCAAGGAACAGAGTAGAGTAGTGAAAGACTGTACTGGAGCAAGATTTATAAGACTGTCCAAGGGGGAGTAAGAGACTGTCCTTGGGCTGAGGCTGTGCTGTCAGGGGCATATTTTTTATTCATTCATGGAAGGTGGGCTTTGCTTGATAGGCCAGCTTTAATTGCCCATCCCTAATTGACCTTGAGAAGGTGGTAGTGAGCTGTCTTCTTGAACTGCTGCGGTCCATGTGGTTTAGGTACACACATAGTGCTGTTATGGAGGGAGTTCCAGGATTTTGATCCAGAGACAGTGAAGGAATATATTTCTAAGTCAGGATGGTGAGTAGCTTGGAGGTAAACTTCTAAGTGGTGGTATTCCCATGTGTCTGCTGCCCTTGTCCTTCTACATGGTAGTGGTTGTGGGTTTGGAAGGTGCTGCCTAAGGAGCTTTAGTGAGTTTCTGCAGCGCATCTTGTAGATGGTACACACTGCTGCTACTGTGCATTGGTGGTGGAGGGAGTGAATGTTTGTGCACAGGGTGCGAATCAAGCAGACTTCTTTGTCCTGGACAGTGTCAAGCTTCTTGAGTGTTGTTGGAGCTACAATCATCCAGGTAAGCAGAAAGTATTCCATCACACTCCTGACTTGTGTCTTGTAGCTGGTAGACAGACTTAAGGGAGTCAGGAGGTGAGTTGCTTATCACAGGATTCCGAGCCTCCGACCTGCTCCTGTAGCCACAGTATTTATATGGCTAGTCCAGTTTAGTTTCTGGTCAATGGTAACTCCAAGGATACTGATAAAGGGGGATTCAGCAATGGTATGCCATTGAATATCAAGGAGCGATGGTTAGATTCTCCTTTGTTGGACATTGTCATTGCCTGGCTCTTGTATGGCATGAATTTCACTTACCACTTGTCAGTCCAAGCCTGAATATTGTCTTGCTGCATTTGGAAATGGGCTACTTCAGTGTCTGAGGAGTCACGAATGGTGCTAAACATTGTGCATTCATTAGCGAACATCCCCACTTATAATCTTATTATGGAAGGAAGGTCATTGATGAAGCAATTGAAGATGGTTGGGCCTAGGACATTACCCTGAGGAACTCCTGTTGTGATGTCCTGGACCTGAGATGATTGACCTCCAACAACCACAACCATTTTTCTTTGTACAAGGTATGACTCCAACCAGCAGAGAGTTTTGCCCCTGATTCTCATTGACTCCAGTTTTGCTAAGGCTCCTTGAGGCCACACTCAGTCAAATGCTGCTTTGATGTCAAGGGCAGTAACTCTCACCTCACCTCAGGAGTTCAGTTCTTTTGTTTCAGCATATTGAACAAATTGTCTGAGGACTGAGGCCAATCTGTCAAGGCCAATTTGAACAGACTGTCTTGGGGCTCTACAGGCCATGTTATAGGGTCCTGCATGGCAGGCATGTCTTGTTTGCGGTCTTCAGTGCAGCAGCATATCTCTGGGCAGTGACAGCCATGCAAGAATGTTGTGCAGGGCAAGGTCAGTCACCTAAGGAATTTGGTCCTGTGGGTTCTAGTCATGGTATTGTGGGGCAGAGGCACATTCAGGGTAGGCATCTGGATCCTGTAAGCTGGTAGATGAAAAGACATTTGGGGGTGGGTGGTCTTTTGGGGGTGGCAGGCTGGGGGCGGGTCCCTGAAAAGCAAGGGTGCATGTAGCCTCAAGAAAGGGAGGAATCAAGTCAACAAAGGGGATGTGGCATCATCATTAAAGGGTTTGGGGGGAGAGCAAGAATATCCACATAAATAATGATGGGTTCAAGGGTAACAGGAAGAGGCTGGATAGTGACAGATCAAATGAGAATTAGAAAGTGGTGACTATAGAAGAGGATGGGAGGAACTTGGTGGGAAATAGGGAGGTTGGAAGCTGGTCTCCCATATGAAGGTCAGCAGCAACATTTTCGATCTCATCTTATAATGAAGCAGTCTGAAAAACAAGCTAGATAAAAGTCAGTCAGGGAGGGTTGCCTCCACGTATAAGCTTCATCTCCTGTAGATGCCTTGGTCACACCAAACATCTCCATAGATTTGGGCCCTCCTCATCAGCATCTGGGTCTTCCTGGGGTCCCTCCTGGCACTTGTTCCTCTGAGCGATGATCTTCCCTGAGCTGTGCTTGGGAGGAGTTCAGCACAGCAATCCTTGGCTGATTGAAGGGGCATCCTATAATTGTCTTGCTCAAACTATGGACAACATTGGTCAGCTGGGTGCTGGACTCGAGGGTCAAATGCACAATGAATGAGTTGGCTCCTTTATTAATGGTACACATTCAGGTGAGAATCCAAAATGTTTAGTTACTGTGGTGCATATGGTATTAACTGCCATGTGATCCTTACAGAACCATGTGAGAAGGGAAGTAGGGTCAACAAATCAATGGGCACATCTGGTTCACAGAGGCAGCATGGGGTCTACAAGCCTCCATATCCCCAGTGCACAGCTCATGGCATTCAAGGCACCATGCTTGCAGTCAGGACATAAGTACAAGGATTGGGTATTGATAATTATTGTTGAGACCATTGGAGGACAACCAACACAAGGCTGAATGTGGCTCCTAGGACTTGGGTCTTTTGACCCTGATTAAGACGCTCATTATGAATGTGCAGTCACATCTGAGGGCACACCTCAGCCACATGTTGTCCTCCAGGATGATATAATCCTGCAAGGGTTGACTTTGGTATGCAATATGCAGACTGAGAGAAAGTCAAGGACTGGAGACTGTATTCCTGCCTTCTATATGAAGGGAGACCTTTCCATGGGAACTACTGTTGATTGCTCAATTTTATCCATTCATAGATACAAGGAGGAGTGGAGAATGCATGCTGCAAGCAATGCAGCCTTCTTGATAGCTTTGATTAGAATGAAGAGAAGAAGGGTCCATTGCCAATTGGCACAGCTCAGGGAAGATCATCGCCCAGGAATAAGCGCCAGCGGGACCCCAGGAAGACCCAGATGCTGACGAGGAGGGCCCAAATCTATGGAGACATTTGGTGTGACCAAGGCATCTACAGAAGATGAAGCTCATACTTGGAGATGAGTGAAAGACAGTGCAACAGACACGTTCACTTGTCTAGAGATGTGGTAGCTCATATGTGCCACATTCTCCATGAGGAACTCACTCTGCACAGACTTGGAAGGCATCCAATGCCAGTTGCCCTGAAGGTTACTGCCATACAGAATATTTTTGCCTGTGGATCCTTTCTTTGTAGAATCTCACAATTGGCAACACACAAATGCATAAGGGAGGTGACAGATGCTCTTTTCACTAAAGCTCACCATTATATGCAATTCCACATGGATGAAGCAAGCCAGGCTCTCAGAGCTGTGGGATTCACTATGATCTCAGGCTTCCTGTAAGTGCAGAGCACCATTGACTGCACACATGTGGCCTTCAGAGCTCCCTGGCAGCAGCCTGTGAGATTCATTAATAGAAAAGGGTCTCAATCTCTGAACATCCAGCTATTTGCGATCACAGAAAGTAGATCCAGCATATTTTTGCTAGCTACACAGGGAGTCACATGACTCATACATTTTGAGTCACTCCCAGGTACCAGAGATAGTTGAGGGACCTTGGCATTTCGAGGTTTGGCTCCTTGGTGATAGAGGGTTCCCCCTAAAGATATAGTTAATCACCCCCATTCATCACCCACAGGGTGCATCTGAGGAGAGAAACAATGCTGCACATTCAGCCATAAGTTCCTTAATAAAGCAGATAATGGGTTTCGTAAAGATGTGTTGCCGATATTTGGACCATCAGGCGGGGTTCTCCAATACTCACCTCAGGGGACATCCTGCATCATTGTTGTTTGCTGCGCCCTGCATAACCGAGTCATGCAAAGAGGGGACGTGTTGCCAGAAGGAGACATGGAGGAGATATGTCTCCTCAGACCAGGAGGATGTTGAAGGGGATGAATCTGAAGAGGGCAAGGACGAGCCACATGAAGATGCCATTGCATGGGCACATTGCGGAAGACATGCCCATGATAACCTCATAGATACAAGATTCCAGAAGGAATAAGGTAAAGACAGGTTGTTATGAGCAGATCTCTTCAAGCTTTGATGCAGGGGATACTACGACACCTTCATTGTCATCTTCAACATGTCATGAAAGGTTATTAATCTCACAATCATCACTGAAGAAACATAAGGGGTCATCCTTGGAAGACGCAGAAGCCTAGGGATCATGTGGCCGCTGTGCATTTTGCTTAGCATCCACTAGCACACATCGTTAAGCAACTACATGTAGTGCAGGTCCTTTCAACTATGGCAGCAACAAATCAGTGGCAATGGCAGCCTTCAAGAAACAGAAATGTTATTGCACATTTTGACACACTCCTGCTAGTGTGACAGCTGCTTAGCAAGGCAGCTCTAAGAGGAAAAACATCTGTCAATGGTTAACATCTCAAAAGGGAGCTGGATCCAGGCAGTAGCATCTCCCCAGCTTCCAGCTATCATGCATGATTAGTGCAGAGGCCTCACTTTGATACTGAGCCCCAGACTGCCATCAAACACCGTGACACAGTGATCTATTACATGACAGCATGGACCCAAAGCTGCAAGTTATGTTAGCATTGTACTCACAGAGTGGTTCAGCAGGACCATTGTGTGATTATTGACAAAGACTCATAACCCTGCATTCATCAGGAACCTGCCAAGTTTATGTCCTGCATTGCCTTGGCATCTGGAAGAGACGTGGCCCAGTCAGTTCACAGAGGATGTCACGCATCATCATCACCTGGTGCTGCAACAGGGAGAGCAGCTGACTGAGGAGGAGATGCAGGAGCTGGAGGTCTCCGATGAGGAGGATGTTGATGAGGATGAGGGTGAGGAGGTCCTCGAAGATGACAATGACGGCGATGAGGTCCTTGCACTGGCCAGAGAAGGCAGGCATGCTCAGGAGGCCCTCATAAGTGCTAGATTTGTGGAGGATGATGATGACATGCAGTGAAGAGATACCTCACATTGCATCTATAAATGTGTGACTCCAGTCTGCCTTATGGCAGTGCACATTCCCTCTGTGATAATGTTCCTGTCATGGAGACACAGTGGACGCCCTAATGGTCGCTCGATTACTGGATGATGATGACGATATGCAGTAAGGACACTCCATAGATCGTCACATAGTCTCTGAGAATGTTTGACTCCTGTCTGGCTGAGGGCAGCTCACTTGTGATCTGTGATCAGAGTCATATCATAGAGATGCAGCCAAGAAACTTTATAAGCATCTGATCCTTTGTTTGCCTACAGCACCTGACCCTTTAAGGAGCACAGCATCACTAATCACAGTTGCTGAAGAGATGGGGAGGCCAGCCCCACCTTGAAGATGCTGAGAGCACACAGAGAGAATGACGGAACTCTGATGTCTGCCCACAACATTTCTGGCAGCAATGACAAGCACCATCGAGATGCAGGCATCAGTAGTGTGTCCAGGGAGTGTGAGGCTGAACGATCACTTTGGTCAGAAGGCTGCACAAAGCACAGGGAAGAGGCCCTGGACGGAGACATCTGCCTTTATCTTGTGCAGAAAGGTTTCAGATCTGAGTGACACGAACATTGCTCATCAGAACAAGGACACAGGAGGTAAAAAACAGGAACTGGGAAAGAAGAGTACTGGTCCGAGCTGTTTTTTCTTTCTGGGCAGCCACAGGCAGGGAGACATTCTTGGGAGTTTATTTATATTAGTGAACATTATGTACAAGTGAATAACATCCAGGCCCAGGTTGTGGAGCTTACAGCTTCCTGATTGGGTTTGAGTGCAGCGCGTCCCTGCCTGAGTTGGAGCTGTGTGCAGTGTGCTGTGTGCTGGCTGTTGCTGCTGCTACTGGGAGAGGTGCACCCTGCTGCTGCTGCTGCTATTGCTTTTTCCAACATACTCCTCTGGACTTTTACAAGCTGTTCTGGTTTTGGTGTTGCCCAAGGGACACTAGAAGCTTATTGCCAGGGCTGCAGGGGCCTGGAGCCTGCAAGGCCTGAGGCCTGAAGAATTGGAGGACAGAGAGAGGAGGCGCTGCAAGACAGGGAGGCCAGGAGGCATGGATTTTTTTCATTTCATCTGAGGTGGGTGACTGGACTTTTGTTTGGTGGGGGCTGTGAAGACCGTGTTGCTTTGTAGGGGGAGGGAGAAGACTACTGAAGGGACTCGGGGAGAAGGGGTGCATGTGAGTGTCCATTTAACATCTTGCCACCCTTGTCCAAGTCCAGATAGCAGATGCTACCTGGTGAAAGGGATGGACCTGACTTCCGGCTGCTTGGCGAAAATGAAGACATCCCCCCACCCCGCTCCTCCCCCCCGCATCCCGGTACAGGAAGAACATTTAGGCCCCTGCCACCCAGAGGCACCCACCCACCCTGCACCCATTACCCTTACCCCTTCTGTGCCTCCCTGTCCTTTTTCCCTCTCTCTCTCTCTCTCCTCACCTTCTGTCTTCACACACCATCAGGACAGAGAGGGTAATCCTTCTTTTCCCCCCTTTCTAAGCACTGTTCCTACCGCCGACAGAGCTCAGGAGAGGTGTGTCTCATCCCCTAGCGGCTGCTGTGGGATCACTGGCCGGGCCCTCTGGGGCAGCTGTGGAGGCGGCGCTATCACCAGTGGCGGGGCCGCCAAGAAGGCCTGTGTGGGAGTGACTGGTCTGCTTGGCCTCAGCTGCTCCCATGGCCCTGTCACTGTTCAGCCTCCCGACCAAGACCATGGGGGTAAAGAGCGACATTCACCCCGAGATGACTGGAGAAACATGCATGAAAGCTTTGGGCGGGTGTGTCGACCCCTCAGCCTCACACGTGTACGGGAAGGCAGTGTTCTTCCTGAGGTCCGAGTAGGCGGTGCACCAGGCCCTGGTCAAGGGGCTCACCGTAGGTGGGTCCTATCTGGCGGTGGATCCTCTTGAGGTCACTGCAAGATGCTTGTCTTATCCAACGTCCCGCCCTTTGTTCCCGGTGAGCTCCGCCTCCCCCACCTTCACCAACTGGAGGAAGTCAGGTCTGGGGTGGTGCTGATCCCGCTCGGCCTCAGGGAGCCCAGTCTCCGCCCATGTACTCCTTCTGGTGCCAAGTCTTTGTTCGCCTGGCCCAGGAGGAGGGCACAGAGGGGCAGTTTGATGTCACCTTTGAGGGGGCTGCCAACCACATCTTCTGTTTGGCGGATGGCGTGTGGTGCCATGCCTGCAAGGAAGTGGGTCATGTCTGAAAGAACTACCCCACATCCAAGGCCGCCAATGTCACTCAGGCGACCGTGGCTGTCACCGCCGCTCCTCCCCACCATCACTCCATCTTCCTTCATGCATGGGGAAGTGCTGCCGGCAGCCACTGCCATTGTAGCTGTCGCGAGGCAGGGGGAGAGACCCCACGCTGGAAGAAGATGCGACCGGAGAGCCACCATCCAGAGGCGGCCCCCCAGGGAGGAGCCCTAATCCCTGAAACCTTGCTTCAGTCCCTTGAGCAGGGCCACTTGGGGGTTGGTGAGGGTATCACCCTTGTAGTGGTGCCCCACCTGACCCACCTTATACCCCCAAGATGACCTGCCAGGGACTGCAACAGTCCATTCATGGCCCTGACTGCTGGGTCATCGGGCTGCAGTGGTGAGGAAGGCCTTCTCGCTCCCACCCAATCTTTAATACTGGATACATCCGTCCTAGTTCCGGAACTTTATCCGGCCTCACTGGGCAACCAGGTGCCTGACGGGGAGGGAGACTCTGAGCCGCTGCCACCCTTTGGCCCATACCCACAAGAAGAGACAAGAGAGGACCCCTCTGCCATTGATCCTGGGGGTGGGATCGAGGTGGAGGTGGAGCCGACTGGCAGCTCCGAACCAGCCCCCGTACTCAATATGGGGGAGGGGTTGGAAGCCGGAGGTGACGACCTGGAGGAGGGTGGGGTTTCGGTGGTGAGCATAGGGGACGAATTGGAGTCATTGGCGTGTGAGTTGGTGGATCCCCTGGTGTCCCCCGCTGACTCTCCCCTCATCCTTTTACGGGAGCTCCAGGATTTTTTAGCGAGTAATGTGAGACAGGGTCCAGTCTGGACCAGTGGCATTATTTTCCTTTTGTGTACTGGTCCACCCGCGAGGCCCTCAAGGCCCCTGGGCTAGACCGGAATGCTAATAGGAAGGTCCACATATTTCTGAAGGAGAAGGCGAATTAATATAGTCCCTTCCTCCTAAGTGCTAAGCCCTTAGTTGCAGCTGATAAGGTGGAAGATGTAGCACATAAGTGCCACGTGTGGAAGCGCCAGGCAATGCTGGTCCTGCTGATCCATGTGTATGGAGCCAGCTGAAGGTTCTTTAGATTAATTGGTCACCGGTGTCCCTGCCTCCTTGGTGTAAACACGGGTCAGGTCCTCCCATAAAACTCTGTGAGCATCCTCGCTGGACGGATCCGGAGAGAACAGGACCCCACCCCCCAACCCCACCTTAAACCAGCTTATATTTCACCCCTCTCCTTATAAAACATCAATGTCCACTCAAACACTTATGATAAATTTGTGAAAAAGAAAAATGCAAACAAAAGACCCTCGGCCATGGTTACAAAGGTGGACTTTATTTTGTCCAAAACAAAGACACACATCACTTGTTAGCGAACACAAAAATATGGGTCCCTATTCTAAGGCCAACACAAAATCACCAATGACAAACCCGGGGAGTGCCTAATGTGCCTTATTCTTATGTTTTCGGGTGCTACGTCTAGATGCTCGGAGTGGCTTGTGAGACGGCCTGCTGACTCTGCTGTCCTATTGGCTTCAATGACATTGGCAGGCGTCCTCTGGCCCGTGGAGCCTGTGATGGCCCCGACTGGGAGGCAGTGGCCAATTCCAGAACTGGCACCTCCCCAGTTGTCGCAGCCTCAACGGAAGCTACTTTTACTGGCAGAGGGGCGGAGGAGCTGCTGCCCTCATCCGGAGAGCCCTGAGAGGAGCTCGCAGTGACAACAGACAGCTGCTGGGCCGACATGAGGTCCAAATCTACCTCGCTGCTCACCGCAGATGCATGGGCACTGAGTGCCGGCATTTGCTGTCCACAACATCTCCCACAGTGGAAAACACCACCTGTGGCCAGAATCACTGTGAGGGCTTGCAGGCCAGAGCATATCCCAATCATATTTTGATCCATTTAGTGTAAGCACCTCTGTATGAGAGTCGCCAATCTCTCATTGAAGGAAGCCTGAAGCTCTGCCCTGAGGGCGGAATCTTCATGTGCACTCTGCCTAGACTCCTCCATCGCAGAAAGCAACTGAACCACTCCCTCATGCAACCCTGCCAGATGCAAACGCACTTCCTGCCGCCTGTCCTGCAGCTGCTGCATTGGGGACAACTCCAGAGGCACGTCATCAGTGCCAGACTCAGCATGTGCCTTGTCCCCTGCAGCCTCCGGCTGCTGGAGCCATCAGCACTCTCTGCCCCTACCATCTCCTCCCGCGATCGTGATGTGCACTCACCAATGTGACCCGGGACACTAGCCGACAGTAAAGTCCCCACCAAGGTGTGTGTGTCTGCACTGGTGCCTGGCTGGCTGAACTGATGTGCCGCAAGTTGCACATGTTGGGCCTCAGGTGTGGAGGGGGGAGCTGCGGTGTCGAGGTGCGGCTCGCTCTCTACCCCCCCCCCACCTTAAACCAGGTTATATTTCACCCCTCTCCTTATATTCACTCAGTTCTGTTGAAGGGTCATGAGGACTCGAAACGTCAACTGTTTTCTTCTCCGCCAATGCTGCCAGACCTGCTGAGTTTTTCCAGATAATTCTGTTTTTGTTTTGGATTTCCAGCATCCGCAGTTTTTTGTTTTTATCTCCTCCTCCAGTTCTGTTTGATTGTAGTTCTGTGAAGCACTGTAACATTTTACATATTAACGGTACTATATAAATGCATGTTGCCATTCCATGCATGGGGAACTGCAGAAGATTGGTGCACCATAGTATGATAAAGTGATATAGTGGGAGTATGTTGCACATGCATCATGAATTTTTGACTTATTCTGTACTTGATCAATAATGAATCACTATTCACATTGAATGCTGTGGCGGGGGATGGGCTTTGAATTTCCTCCAAGTAAACTGAGCTGCTGTTATGCCAATGAAAAAAGATTTACATCCATTGGCCCCTAAAGAGGTAGTTACACAGGGCTCCTGGGTAAACTAATTTTGTATACATATTAGAGTAATCATTGGTGTAAATCTTGTGTAAAGCAGATGTAATCAGTTGAAGTGCATAGAAATTGAAGTGCAGTTTTCATAAAGGCAGTTCAACCTGCACACATAAAGCTGGGGAAGGAATAGGTCTGAACCTCACTCACTTCAATCTCCAAGAACATTAATGCATGTCCCATCAATTGTTTCAGAATACTTTTCAAGAATTATATTTCTGTCAGGAACAGATTCGCCAAATGGCCCGGGAAGGCAACAAGGCAGGAAACTAAACAAGAAAAGTAAATGTTTTACAACCATGTTCCAGGACCTTCTGGAGAACACAAAGATGCCCAAACCTCCCTGTCGCTTGCCATTTTAACATTCCACCCTACTCTCTTGCCCACATGAGTGCCAACTCCTTCACCTCCAGAATGCAAAACATTGCTAAATGATAGTCAATGACATTATCAGGGCTGGCGAGGTAACAACCTAACACTCTTTTCCTTCTTCGACCATCTGGGCAATAGCACACTCTTCGTCCTTTTAAAACACCATTTAAGCAGCCAGTTGGTCACAATATACTCTGGTTAATGGGAGCTTTAACTTGGCATCCTGTTCTATAGCTAACAGCTCTCCTAACAACAATTGTTTAAACACACAACTCTAAAACCACTTTTTCCACTTTATCAAGCTCTTAATCACACCTTTACATATTTGCATCTCTTGAGTCAGCTTTCCCATGTGCTTAGCACATACTCCTTAACTGTCAGCCTTGCACTCATCTCTTAAGGTAGAAAATAGTGCAGAATGCTCAACAGAGATTGGCCGGCAGGGGGGCATTTTCACTATGAAACTTCTAATGTGCAAAGAATAGACATTCTGACAACAAATGGTAAAGACACCTGCATAATGCTGAAGCTATGTCTGTGATTGACGACCTGCACTGTCACCTCAGCATCACACACAGTACCTTCGACTTCCTTGCTCTGTCTCCTTAATATCAAGGGGTTGGTGTTCACCCATTCTTAGCTGGTGACCTCCTCTTCTGCAGATCCATCTCAGTAATGGAGGGACAGAGAATGATGAAGGGAAAGAGGATGAGGCTGAAGAGATGGAGCAGCAGAAAAGACATTGCTATCTTGTTAACTATAATGTTGATAACATTGACCAGGACGATGAGAACAGGGGTCCCTGGAGAATCATCTTGCCCATATATCTCTCCCCTGTGTTTTCATGATGACCTGTGGCACTTACTACTCCATACCTAGGCAGCAGCTCAGACCATCTGGGCATAATTGGATATTGTTAGTGAGTTGATGACACTGTGTGATTCACAGAGTTAAGGTAACTAAAAAGTGAGTGAGGATATGTCACCTTCCCAGCAGAGGCTGAAGAGCAGGCTGCCCATGGTTTTGGAGTTGTGGGACCCAGAACTTATTGGTACTCACCTGAAAATAAGGATGCTAAAGGAATATTATACTTAGCTGCAAGCTTTACGGTCCAACTTTATGGATGCACAGCATACAAATGTAGGTATTGCATAAACATAAAAGCAAGAACCAATTGAGAAAATGGCAGCTTCAATGGAATCTGCAGCAGATGCCCTGCTAAGAAGAAATAGGGGAACGATAAAGAGCAGCTTCCATGTTGTCCATGATGCATGCTGCTGTCTTTCAAAAGTTTTCACAATCTGTTCATTGTTATTAGATGGACCATCCCACTGCTAACTGGGGCCATAGGTCCTGGGCTTGGTGGAATGGCAATGACTTGTGTTGACTTGCCTGATACAGATATCTGTTCTTTCAGTAGCACATGCCAGGCGTTTCCCCAAAGGTCACCACAACAGTGGAACTTGCAAGGTCATATCAGGCAGTAAGGCCCAGAGCTGCAGCCAGCAGTGGCTCCCTGACAGGCGCAAGCTGCCACAAGACAAGGCCCGCATGAGGAACTAATCACTTCCCAAAATCCTGGCCCTCACCTGTTGTGTAGGTAAAAGCAGTAGAGAAAAGGCAAGTGTGGGGCCTAGGGGAATTCTGGTGTTAAGAAAAAGCAAGGTGTGTTGTGGTGCCCTTTGCTATTATTATATTTGTCATTGATTCATGCAGTATAACAGCCAAGTCTCTGCCCTCTCAGCAGACTTTAATTCAGATCTCATACTAACTGTCTTCCAGGTTTACCTTTTCTATACTATACAACTATTATACTGTACTACACAACTGTACTATACAATTGTACCATACAGTACAATACAACCTCTATGATGTTGTCTCAAATGCAATTCTTCATGGTGAAAGAGCCTTAATTTCCACAGTAGATAATGAGTTAAATCTTCCTGGAGAAATAACAATGAGTGCAAAACGCATAGAGTTAATAATGCACACATTCAGGGGAAGAATTTAATGCTTCACAAGAATGACACCTGACTAGTAAGCCCTGTTCTTTTTATGAAATTTATTGGATATGTAGATTAATTGCTGCAGAAAGTTAGGGTTCATAATTTCCAGTGTAGGCACTTTTTTAATGATGTGATAACTGTTAATGCAATGACAATTAATCTCTCCAGCCCAGAAAGGGAGTGGTTTAATCTGTTGAGTTTTATTTCTGCATATAGTAAATTCTTCAAGGTGATTTTAAAATTGCATTTTTTATTTCTTAATTTGTTTTATCATCTCTTTTCTTTCTCTCACTCTCTCTTAATCCAATCTTTCTGCTACCTGCTTTGATTCTAATTCACTCTCCTTCTCCATTGTTCCTCTATTTCTTTCCCATTGGTTAAGGAGAAAGACTGTTGGACCTGTTATTTTGGACTAGTCATATGATAAGGTTCCACATGCCTTGTTGCCTTTGCTGATTTGTCATTATTAACTCGCAGTTCCAGCAAGTAAAGCTGAAAAAATATTTAGAGCTGAAGGATGTAGGAGAAACATAACTAACATCACACATGGTGAGGTGTCCCGTTCAGAGAAGATTTAGCTCATCATTTGCAATTATACTTAACTAAACCAAGGAGATACTGAAAGTATTGTTTCATGTGCAAGGGTGTGTTGTTCCTCTATGGATTCTGATCTCACTGTCTTCCAGTCACAGAAATATTAACATCTGTTTTCTATCACTATTGTAATGACATTCACCACCAAGAAAAACTTGCCAAATGGCCTGAATTCATTGCCCACAATTCGACTTATCTATATTAAAGAATATTAGAGGGCATGATATGTTAAATCATTGGCACTCCACTTAGCTTTGTGGTGTTTTCTGCCTCTCAATTTTTCTGCCTTACAATACAGGCTAACAAGTTTATTTGTTATTCATACACTGTGATCAATGTGATGATTTGTGCACTATTATCCTTGATGTAGAACCGTACTCTGTGAATTGCAATGTATCTGCTGGTACTGTTGATTAAACTCATTTCCTCCATAAATGTTAAGCACTGCAGCCCCATCCTGTGGTGAGAAGAAACACAACCTGAAGGTTAGAAAAGCAAAATTCAAGTCTCAAATAAAAATAGAATAAGTTGAAAATGCTCAGCAGGTTAGACAGTTATCTGTGGAGAGAAACAGAGTTAGTGGACTGTATTTTCATGGAGTTGGGAAGATTCAGTGGAGGGGTGAAAATGGCAGCCGAGACCCAATTCCCGGATTCCTGACCTCATTCCTAGGCTTTCCGGTCTTCAGGAGTGCATTTTGAGGGTGCGGGCCGGTTTGGGTAGTGAGCTTGCACCCTGCACTCCTGACCTGGCTGGCTCCATTGGCATGTCCTAGAACTCCACAATGTTCAGGCCAGCTTTTCAGAGTCCTGAACCATAGTCTACATGAGGGAAGCTTTTGAAAGGTAAGTTCAAAAGGTCTTCATCACGCCTCCCATACAAAGGTATGACCCCCATCCACCCGCTATAGCTCCTCATACTCCCCATACCAAGGTCTGGCCCCCACCCACAGCCTGTAGACCCTCATGCCCCATTGCTAATGTATTCTTAGAGCCCAGGCATCCATTAGAGTACAGAAACACCTTTGCCACAGGAAAACATTGTTTGATTCATAGCCCTGTCTCTCTGATCTCTCCTGTTAATTTCACAATGTTTGCTTATACAAGATAAAGAGGTTTCAAGTACTTGCAGTTTTGGCTATTGATCCTTTAAAGGGCCTAGGTGATTGAAATTTTCATTGGCCTTTAGTAAAAGGTCATTTTTTAAGGAAGTGGGAAGTTATGAATGAATGACTTTTTTATCCATGTATTATTGTCACTATAGGGTTTATTTGTTCCCTATAATGTATAGTGAGTGAATGGGCAGGGAAGTGCCATAGACTGGGGGCAAGGAAGAACAAAAGGTGATAGGGTGGATGGCAGGTGAGATTAAATGTCAATAGGTTTCATGGTACAAATCCAAAGAGAGTAGTAATGGGCATAGTAAAGAAACAAAAGATGTGCCCAGAAGTGGTGTGAATAGCAAGTCTCCACTGATTGGACAGTCTTGTTTATGCTTATCATAAGGTCCAGTGAGATTAGCATTGTGTTGTGGGGCTGCCCTGTCCTTTTCAGCACTGCTTGTGGGTGAGCAGGTGCAGCAGTGTTCTCCCTATATAAAGGCTTCCCTACTCCCCAAACAAAGACCTCCCTCAAGGTTGGGAATGGGTCCTGCAATTCCTCCACCCTCAACAGATCATGGATCAAGGCTACCTGCAACTGTGACCTGCTCCCCACTTAACTGGAAGCCAAACCAGTCAATCAGTAATGGTTTCTGTATGGGAACTTGTCAAGAAGAAAAGACACAGACTCCACAGTTTAGACTCCACAGTATGTGGGGAAACCCTGACTTCTGGGTTTTCCACCTGAAACTCTACCCAGCTCTGTTAATATCCAGGCGTTTGTTTCTTAAATTTATCCTTCACACACCTGTACCTTCACATTACCATTGCTGACCATATCTATAGCCATATAGGCTCCATGCTCTAGGATTCCCTTCCTGAACTTCTCCTACTTCCTCTCTTCCTTTAAGACCCTCCTTTAAAATCCACCTTTTTTACCAAGTTTTCAGTCATCAATCCTAACATATCCTTCTTTAACTTGACATCCAGTTTTCTCTGATTCAGCCTCTGTGAAACACTTTAGGGTTTCCTCTATGTTAATGGTGCTGTACAATATGGTTAATGCTTCTTTCCTTTACTTGACCCAGATGATCTGTTCGTTCAATAATTATTTCATTTGCACTCCCTCTTTGTTTGCATTTTCCCCATTTTCTGCTTCCTTTTCTTCTGAATCTATTAACATGTTTCTTTAGCTTGTTTTTCAGTTCTAAGGAAGGGCAGAAGCTGAACATATTAAATGTATTTCCTCTGCAGAGATGCTGATCTGCTTGTTACATTTCTCATTTTTTTCTATTTGTGTTTCCAATGTTTTTCACATTGATAATCACAAAAAAAATCACTAAATATGAAAGGTGAATGTGTGCACAAATTGACAGGCAAGAGTCAGGTTTCATAGTCAGCAGAATTTCTTATTTATTGCTGCAGATATTTTAAATCTGTTGTGCATGCATTGTGCAATTGAATGTTGTACAGACAGCTTGAGCAAATGGCTTGCAATTAATGAACGGCTTTAAGCATTTTATTGTATTAGTACTAGGCTTCTCACTTTGTAAACAAAATAAATCTTTTTGGGAGACCTTTAAAGGGAGATTGTAATGCAGTCAAAAGGAACAATCATCACTGATTAATTGTTTAATTTTATCAGGTTAATGTATGACTAGTATTTATAAAGAATTAATGACAAAACACTAGCAAAACCCATTGCTTTATCCATCAACTTCCGAAAGCCAATTCACCTGTTATCAATTTTCTTTGTTTGAAGAAATGAACCCAGCCTTACAATCAATGATTTCTTGAATATTTCACATATCTATATATCCTTTAAGAACTATTATATTGGTGCTGATGCAATAGGGGAGCCTCTTTCTTTTGGGAGCAGATAAAGCAGAGAGAACAATTTGCATTGAATATTACCATTTCCCTTATTATTTTGACTGGATCACCCTTATCTCAGCAGGAGATGGTTGGATCATTCTGTCAGATACTGGGGAAGTCTGCTAACAATTAAGAAAGGCAAAAAGAATTGTACTTATATCATGCCTTCCATTGTTCAAGATGTCCCAAAGTGCCTCACAATTCATAAATTAATCTGAAGTGTAATCACTGTCAGCAAACACAGAAACCAATTTGCACAAGACAAGGTCTCAGAAAAAGCAGTAATCAGTTAACCTATTCTGGTCATCTTACTTGAGGAATAAATGTCTGCTAAGAGAGTAGACCTCCTCTGCTCTTCTCCACATTATTCCATGGGATCTTTTATATCTATCTGCTTAGGTAAAAGTGGCAGTTTAATATGCTATTCATAAGATGGCACCTCCAGCAGTGCAACACTCCCTCAGTACTGAAGTTTCGGCCTAGATTCTGCCACGTCCTGGAGTGTGACTTGAACCTTATGGTTCAGGAGTGAGAGTGCTACTGCTGACCCTCAAACAGTCATGACAATCAAACAGGATGGAACAAAGGGAATATGAAAGAGCTGTTTCTCAGATATTGTGAAACCAGACTGGTGCAGAATAAACTTCAGCTTTTGCCCTTTCATGTATCTGTTACCTGTAGAGTAACACTATGCAAACCAGAATTATCCTTAACTTTGACTCTAATCTCAGTTGAATGAACTGATCTCAGCTGAAGCGACATTAAGAATGCTGCAATGGCCTCTGCATCTAATCTAAGGAGTGGAAATGTGTTCCAGCTTCTCATAACTCTCCAGTGACCTCCGGCGAAAAGTGAGAGATCTTTGGTTAAGGAAAGCACCAGGGTCAGCTGTAATATAATTGACAAGCATGTAGCACTCACAGATGATGAATGAAGACCTGTTAGCCCTCATGAAACCACACCTCACCATGGTTAAGTGTCTTTGACATAAATGAATGGCAGGAATTTGGGGGAAAAATAAAACTGAAGTTGGAAAATCTGACAAATACTTTTAAAAAATGTAATTAAACATCTGTGGTTTGATTTCCATGTAAACAAGTATTTCAAAAATCAGTAAATCATTAAACAACAGCTTTTAATTCAGAAGAATGGCTATTCATATTGCAATGGCTGTATTCATAAAGGTACATAAACATTTAAAAGCACAATTATTTTACAGCAAGATATTACATGGAACTGTCATCAAATTTAACTGAATTGCAATTCTCCCCCACCACCATCCCCATCGGTGGCAAATTCAACTGTGGTGTGTGTCTTAGAGGTGGTAACTAGCTTGTACCACTATGTTATTTCTAGTACAGACCAGCTCTGCACAGACTGCATAGTGCTGAGATTAGGTAAGTGGCAACACACTTAGGGTACAACACTTCAATCTCTCCTATTAGATAGTAAAAGAACTCTGCTGTCCACTGGGCAATACATTTTTGCACTATACTGGGACAGGAGAGTAGGGAAACAGTGAAATCAACCACTCAACCATAAGAACAATACCATACTTCATAAAATATTCAGGTCTTGACATTTCTTAAGTAAAATACTCAGTTCTTGACATTTCTTAAGTAAAATATTATCTTTCAACATGTAATTAGTTCTGCACACTCAGAATCTAATGATCATGACAGTTTTAATTTATTTTGTCATGAGTAAAAGTGACACCAGGTTTGCTATTATATTAAACAGTGATATCATCCTCTGAACAAGAACATATAAGAACGTAAGTTGCTTCACTTGCAGAATTGAAATAAACCAAAGGTGATTTGTCTAAAGTGTATTAAATATATCAAGTTCTTGTTTTTCTGTATAATATATCAAATTTCAACATATTCTACTGGCTTAACAGATCCCTTGTTCTTCTGCCAATTTGGAATGCCTATTGATGACTATTTATATCACAAGATGTTTTTACAGAAAATGCTTCTTTTGAGGTCACTATGACGCAGATGCACATACCTCAATAAGGCAGAAGTGTCAAAATATTTACATGGAGCACCTTACAAATGACATAAAGGGTTTGCACCCTAAAGGCTGAATCTGTATACAAAGACCAAGCATATCAGTTTTTAAAATATTTAGCTGAATTAGCACTGGACATACAAAGGTATTGAAGACTGGTGTCAAAATTATCTTGTTTGTCTACTTTTCAGAGACACCAGATTAAGGCCTAGGTCTCAGTTCCTTGATTCATCTTCACAAGTGATGCAATTCATCCCATAACAAGTTAGCAATCTTTCAAATTAATATCTTGAAGAAACCAAAACTGTATTTACTCCTAATGGAGTTTTATTAGCTATAAGTTACAAACTTTACTCTGAGGAAAACCCAGTAACCCAAAAGATTATGGGTGGAATTTTATGGCTCCTTTCTCAAGCGGGATCTTCTGTTCCCGCTGCAATGGGGTTTTAAAATTCCACTCTAAGTTCTACACAACTTTGTTCTGCTTGACTGTCAGGAACTATGGGATAGAAATTTCCCAGTGCAAATCTCAACATGGTCATTAAAAAGTTCTCATGCTTTATTTTAACAAATCATTAGTCTCTTTAGTCTAAAATGATGCACAAACAGGCTACTAAATAAACACGATTTTTTTTTACAAATAGCATGAAATAATATCTTCCACCTTTTAACCTTTCCCCCAGATGCATATAATTTTAAAATAGTGTGTGTAAATACGTGACTGAAAAGTAAAATGCACTTCAATGTTAGCAACATAAGAAATGTAGTTTCATTTACACTAGAAAGAATGCCTCGCTTCTGTATGCCACATTTCATGCTCTCAGGGCACTCCAAAGCACTTTGCAACTAGTGAAGTCCTTCTTAAGTGTTATCACTGTTGTAATGTAGGAAACGCAGCATCAATTTGCTCACAGCAAGGTTCCACAAAAGCAACATGATAATGGCAAGATAATGTGTCTGCATTGGCCCTTTTATTTAGCACCTGGGCAATGAATGAGCTACATAGTTGGCACATCTCTTTGCTAAAGCATTTCAATTTGGACCTTAATTAATCAGTTGGTGACAAGTAAGCCTGAAATATAACACAAGATTTAGAATATCAAGATAGATGGCATGTCGTAAACTATCCTGCATAGCACTTTGAAAGTAGATATCACTCATTTAGGTAGTGAGGAAATATTGGGTGACAACAGTGGAAGAGTTACATGGAAACTGTACTTATATATCTAAAGTTTGCTGCCTCCCTTGACTAGCTTAAAATTGCCACTAAAACTTACCTTCAACTGGTGGAACCGCTCATTCAATGAAGAATGCTGTGATCTATGCTGTGGTCAGGACATTGGTGACAACGAATTCCAACATCTTATGGCGAGTTTTATTGGTTGTCCTGACCATCCTAGTATCTGCTGGTGGCGTAGTAAGGCTGAACTCTTGCTCATCAGTTGTATAATGACTAAAAAATGATTATTCTCTGAGTCTTTGGGATAAAGTCTGGTGACAGGAAATGGAACCCAGTGATCCACTATGACAAATGCTGAAAAATCAGATTAGTGAGCCAGGCAGGTCTGAAGTAAAAACAAAAAAACTGCGGATGCTGGAAATCCAAAACAAAAACAGAATTACCTGGAAAAACTCAGCAGGTCTGGCAGCATCGGCGGAGGGTCATGAGGACTCGAAACGTCAACTCTTTTCTTCTCCGCCGATGCTGCCAGGTCTGAAGTAATCCAGGTTGCTGTTTTGATTCATTCATTCATTCATTCATCAGTACATATATCAGTGGGGGCTAACATGCTTTCCCTTTGCTTCAGTTAACACTGAAAATCATTGCCTTAATGATTGGGATGGTCCTTCTTGAACAGGTCAAGGGAATCCCCACTGTACTATGCTAGCCAATTCAACTCCACAGTAGCCCTAAGCACAATATTTACCAGTCTGGCCAAAGCTGGGTAATTCAACCCCATGCAAAGTCCGAGTGTGAAGGCCAGCCTTGGAACTCAAATTCTACACTTGGGTCCAAAATTACACTGCTGTGGTTCCCAGAGGTAACCATTTGATGAGTGTATCAGACTCAACATATTCTGTGAATAAGTGTGATACACTAATTTTCTAAAAAAAAAGAGGAATGAAAGTGCAATGTGTCAGGAATGATGAATATTGTGGATGAGATTGCCAACTTCCTGACAGACTACCAGACTCAGGTCAGATGTCACACTTTACCCGAATCAAGTCATGGGTCTGTTCCCACTGAATTGTGTACAGCAGCAATTCGTCAGCAAAATCTGATTCCAATATTTTCACTCCAAGAATTAATAACATCAGCAGCACTGTGATGTCACCATTTTGTTGTGGTGCAAAGTAAATCACAAATCTTTTTACTGGTTCAAAATAAAAGATGTTAACATATCTGTAATATTTATGCATACTCAATATGAAGTACCCACTTGAGCAAGGAAGTGTTTTTTTCTCTTTAGACCAATTAAGAAAATGTGACTGTATCCTGTACATTCAGGAAAGACAGAACAGCAAAATCTAGCTTTATGTTACATATATAAAAAATCATTCGTGACTTTAATGATATGTTTTGTTTAAAAATACATGATTTTGAAGCCATGCATTTGGTTTGAAATTGCACTGAGGGATATTAGTAAGAAACATATGAATGTGTTCATGTAACATACTTCAGTCTGCTATTTTAACTACAGCATTATATGAACCCATTTATAAAATGAAAGACAATGAAATTTTATATAAACGTGTTAATGCGTTCAAGTGTTTAAATTGCTTTCCTATAATTAGAGGGCATGAAACTCAGAGGTGTAAATCATACATTATATGTTATGGTCATGGATTTTCTTAATTTCTGAATAAAAACATAAGTGTGGCAATCTTCCAAAGTATTGACAATGCTTTTGTTTGTGTCTGTCTTCTTCCAAGTGTTTGCTCTAATGATAGTCAATGGAGTATGGCTCTGCCTGAATTTCTGCACCTCTGAACCTATGGTGATTTGAACATTCGGTATGTCGGTCAATGCAATGCTTGCCACACTGCAATCTCCTAATCTCTGGAGATTTCTGGTGAGTGTTGTTGCACCGATGAACCAGAACTGGCTCCTTACTTTCTGATTTACTCTTTAGAAGACGCTGTAGAATTTCCTTGTCAGATCTTTCCCTTTTAAAGTCATCCTCATAAATCTTGAGCTAAGGAAGGAGGGAAGCAGTGTTAGCCTTTCAGCACAGAGCAAATTCTGCTTTTTATTTCAGCCCCTGAGCCAATTTATCCCCCCTTCTTCTGAAGGATTTGCCTCTTAGAGTTAGATTGTACAGATGCTGGCAACCTTCCAGCATCCATAATTCTTTACATAAAAAACAAACATTCACAAGGTATTTGATCATGAAATATTGACAAGACAAGATTGTAGTTCGTGTCCATTGATGTCATGTGAAGAAGGTAGTTCTTATCAAATAAATATTCAGCAGCAATGGTTAAAAGTAACCTTGAGTAGTTGCTCTAATACCTACCCACATACAGTATTCCATCCACACTGGCAATTTATTACTGACCATAAAGATACCCTTGGACAATATTTTCCTTGGTTGGACACTAATGTCACTAGGTACCAAACTAGAGAAAAATCAAAAATTAACCGATAGTCTGTAGGAAAACTTCCCAAACCATAAAACGAATAAGACTGCTGTGCCAGTGTTGAAATATGTTGGTGTACTGAAGGATTATTTCATGAATGTACATCTATTACTTATACTATTGGAAGAATGTATTGTCTACACACTATATGTAACATAACTGTGAATATGCTTATAGGCTTATTTCATAGTTGACACAGGTGAAGTCACAGGAGGAGGCCTTTGGCCTATTGAGTTTATGCCGGCTCTTTGCAGAGCAAGCCAATCAATCGCACTCCCCTGCTTGATCCCCATAGCCCTTCATTATTATTTCCTTCAAGCATTTATCCAGTTTTCCTTTGAAATCATTGATCATTTCCGCTTCCACCATCGTGAGCAATGAATTCTTCCTTTGTGATGGATTCAAGATTACAGTTAGGTTAACTTGGAGAAAAGCTGAGTGCTGGCAGACACTTGTGCAAGGAGAACAAGGCTAAATAAGAAAACAAGTCCTTTGAAGAAGCTTGTTTACATGTTTTAGTCTTTGCTCACACAGTAGCATTGATAGGGGCCTGGAAGAGGGTCGTCTACCAGCCTAAGGGGGGAAAAGCTGGAATAACATTTAAAAGCATTAAGGGAAATAATAATTAATAACCCAGGAATTCTGATGGGAGCATGTCAATGTTTTGTAATGATAAAATGCTAATCATCAGCCACATGGCTAAAAATGAGAGAAGAAAAGAAGAGACAATGGATCAACACTAGTTACATGAGTCAAGGTCAGGAGTTCTATGGAGTTTCTCTTATCATGTGGCTGCAATAAGGGGCAATGTCTGTCACTTGTGAGGTCTGAAAACTGAGAAATAAAAGCCAGAATCTTAACTACTGGTTCTTTCATTTTTGGAGGGCAATATGTACTTTTAAAAGGAGAACTGCACATTTCAATAGGTTACCCATGAAACAATCCTTTGTCCTGCTTCCTGTAACTTATATAGAAATGGAGGTAAAAGAATTGCACTTCATCACCAGAAGGGAAAGTGACATTTCTCTGTACTACAGTTTTTATGATTCATAGTGACAGGTCTTTCAGTGAAACTCCCCTCTCAGCTTTCGACCCACTCAATGGACATTTGATTCTGTGGGAATACGGTTGCAGCTTTGCTAATGTCATTAATATCCGGCTATTCTACGGTGCATTGAAATTAGCGAGGAGCATGTCTACTGCAAAACAAGTTAAGCATCAACTACACTAAACCCCTCCAATGCATTCCTTGTGTGACATCATATTGCACAACACTGCTGTGACATTAAAGTTATTGCTTGTCCATTAGAAAATATGTGACTACCAAAGCACAGACATGTTTGTTTTCTTTTCATTTTCTGTCCAAGGCCCTGCTTATATTACAGATCAAAGGCTGGACTGGTTCACAAACTGGCCACATTTTGGTTACCAGTTTACAATATATGTCATCAGGGTCAGTCCTGAAGTAATGAAGGGACCAGTTTCACTTTGACAATGATTTTAATGCAGTTTTAGGCCACCCAATATAACTGGTTCAATATGACAACAATTTAGACTTCTATAGTGCTTGTAATGCAATAAAACATCCTAAAGCACTTCACAGAGGCAGGAGAAGAAACAAAATCCATTAACTTACTCTCAGCACTTCCAATGAACAGTAAGCTCCATTTAACCAGAATTTGGTGCAGGAAACAAATCCTCAAACGTTAATGGAATGCCAAAGTTGAAATGTTCAATATTTCTGTTTCAAACAACTTTAAGATTGCTCTCAACTGTTCAGCAGTATTTTTTTAAAAAATACTATAACGCACTTGAGAGCTTCTTGAAGCAGTTGTGGCCTGCCTTTGGAAACATGTTCTCGTGCTGGTCAGCAAAGTATGTGCTGAATGTAAGGTCAACTGATTTGCTCTGCATTACCATTGTTCTCAAGTTCAGCCCTGCTCACTGGCACAGGAGCACATTTCAAAGGACAGGCCCTGGGTGGAAGATGATGTTCTGTATTTCTTTTACAATCTACCCTAGATAAGGAAAGCTTTCTTTATGCAACAAGTTATTTTTCACCCTCATAAAAACTGTTCTATTCTTTCTTGTGTTCTTACACAGTCATTGGAGGAAGCTTGAGAAGTTCCTGACATTAAAACTTTAGGGATTAACCAGTAAGGATCTTGAGAAAGAGTAACTGCACCGTGACCAGAGGGAAAACCCATCGGGGATTATAGGAAAAAGCATACTAAAACTTCAGGGGAAGTGTCCAGTAAATTGGAGCTGCTGGCGCAAGTTCTCATCAAGCCTCATGAATGAATGTGACCAGATACTAAGGTGGTTGTTAAGTCTGTGTTCCCAGTATCATAACAACCTGCAGATATTACAAAACATTGTGCTCTGTGATTGGTCAAATTCTTTCTGGTGGCCTATGCACATGTGGAAGGTTTAATTAAACTAAAGGAAGAACCACGTTGTCAATCTGGCTATGGTTTATGACTCCCAAAAACAATGAAAGAAAGTAATTAACAAAGGAGTTCAGCAACAAACACTAAAGCAACAATTTCTGCTGTGTCACTTGATTTGAGTATGTCACTCAGAGGATTCACTGCATGTTAATTGTTTAATACATTTCATTCAGAAATTAAGCAAAACAGCAGCTAATATAGTCTAGTTACTAACATCTTTATGACCGTAATAACAGCTCCAACTATATGTTGCAGCCAGCACTCTATTATTTTGATTTAAGATTATTGATTTCTCTCCCTACTATCACAGTAGATTAGATCACCTCTAGCCTATGTGAATCCTGAAGTCTCCTCCAAAGTTACCCTGCCTTGCTTAAACTCCAACTCAAAAAACCTGCATTTATTCAGCACATTTATAACATTTGAAAACATCCAAAGGTGTTTCATAGCAACATTATCAAGTGAAATTTCACACCAACCCATAGAAGGAGATAATAAAACAGATGAAAGGATTAGGTTTTAAGAAGCATCTTAAAGGAGGAAGAAGGGGTAGAGAGGCAGAGAGGTTTAGGAAGGGAATTCCAGAGTTTAGGGCCAAGGCATCTAAAACCACAGCCATCAAGGGCGGAATGATTAAAATGGAAGATGCGCAATAGGTGCAGGTAAGCGTTCCATGCTCAGGGTATGAGCCATGGGCAAAGGCAGAACTTTTGGTGGTGAATTTTCAGTGGTGATGGCAGAAGAGCTAGAAACTTTGAGGGACAATGGCTGCTTAGAAGCGGAAGATCCTCTGAAAAGGGGACTTGTGGCTCCTTTAAGCACACTTGAGAAGGAAACAGGAAACCACCTCATGTATTCTTTTCTCTAGTCATATTGTTCATTGAAATTGAAGATGGGAGGCGCCTATAAGCAATATGGTCCAAGACTGCGAGGCATGAAGAAATCAGCAGAGGAGCTGCTCTTAAGCAGATCACGTCTACAATAAGTCAGAATTAGGTGAGTGCAGACATCTCAGAGGGCTGTGGGGCTGAAGAAGGTTGTAGAGATGAGGAGGGATTTCAAAACAAAGATGAGAATTTTGAAATTGAGGCATTGTTGGACTGGGAACCAATGTAGGTCAGGGTTGACAGGTGAAAGGTAGGACATGGACAGCAGAGTTTTTGAACAACCTCAGGTTTATGGAAGGCCAGCCAGGAGAGCATTTGAATGGTAAGTCCAGAAGTGACAATGACGTAAATGAGGGTATCAGAAGCCGATGAGATGAGATGGGGAAACTTAGGTGACGTTACAGAGGTGGAAGTACGCAGTCTTGGAGATGGTACAGATATGTGGTTGGAAACACATTTCAAGGTCGAGAACAATACCAAGGTTGAAATAAATAAGTGTAACTAACCTGTTGCTGAAGAAGGTTCATTTGCAAATACATTTCATCTGTTTTCTTCCTCAGCTTTTCATTTTCAGCTTGAGTGCGCTGTCGGTCTTTGCGTTCCGTCTTATAATCAGATTCATAAAGCTTGGTCTATATTTAAGAAAATTATGAATCAAATTTTGGACAGATTCTACATTAAACATCAATAATTTTTGCCATAGTTAGAATCAAAGACCAGCAAATTTGGCCTTCCAATGCACATTTTGCAGGCACTAAGGTCCCAATATGGTGGCATGGGGCACATATATATTTCTGGCCATATTGGGAAAAGAAATGATAACGTTGCTATAAAACACCTTCGTATGTTTTCAAATATTATAAAAGGTGCTATATAAATGCAAGACCCCCTTCCAGATCTGAAAGATGCATTAGGTCTTTGTATTGGCAAATAAAGGACTTAACACTTGTTTGAAGCCCCTGCTACAAGATTGGTTTACCCTGAGGAAGCCAGCTAGTGCCAGTGCTACTACCAGCTTCAATTAGTAAAAACAGATCTTGGGACTTCATGTTATCAAGAAGATAAGTTTTGAAATATCCATAACTGAATGGACATGGAAGGTTGCATCATCAGAACAGGTACAACAGAGATGGAGAAACTGGAAGAATGAAATAGGGTCCTTATAGGAAGTGGGACATGAGGAAATGTAGTTGAAGTAGCTGTGGGAGTCAATGGGAGGCTTATAGTAAATATTTGTTGATGGCCTATCCCTATACTCGGACTTCTGATAAGTCTTCCCTTTTCCTCATCTGAGGATTCCCACCACCTTATTTGACAGGGCCCTTGACCGTCTCTTCCATTTCCTGCACTTCTGCACTCACCCCTTCCCCTCCCCCTCCCCCTTCCTCCCAGGATCATGATAGTGTTCCCCTTGTTGTCACCTTCTCAACAGATCATCCACCATCATTTCCACCACCTCCAAAATGATGGCTACCACTAATCTTCACCTCCCTGCCCATTTTAGCATTCTGAAAGGATGTTCTCTCTGCAACACCCTTGTCACTATTCAATCACCCCCCATAATCCATCCCCTTCCATACAAGTGCCAGAGATGCAACACCTGTCCATTTACCGCCTCCCTTCTCACCATCCAAGGTTGCAAACTCTCTCAGTTGAAACAGCAATTTATTTGTACTTCCTTCAATTTAGTATACAAGATTTGCTGCTCACGATACAGTTTGCACTACATTGGGGAGACCAAACACAGACTGAGTGACCAGTTTGCTGAATATCACTGTTCAGCCTGCAAGCATGACACTGAGCTTCCAGCCACCTGTCATTTTCATTCTCTACTTTGCTCCCACTCTGACTTTTCTGTCCTTGGCCTCCTGCTGCATTTCAATGAAGCTCAACATAAGTTCAAGGAACAGCATCTCATCTTTTCATTAGGCACTTGACAGCCTTTTTGACTCGATGTTAAGTTCAACAATTTTAGCCTGAAACTTGTGTCCCTATTTTGTTCCTCTCTGCTGGTGTTGATTTTACTCACTTGTTTTATTCTTTTCTTTGCTGTCAGACAGCAGTTGTTCAACATTCTGCCATTCACACCTCCTCCAGACATATCCTTTTTTTCCCCCTTTATCTATCCCATTACCACTCCTTTTGACTTGCACTACCCATCCTTCTGTCATTTAACCTCTCCGGTCTTCCACCCTGTCACAGGCCTTCCCTTTTGTTCTCTTTCCCACCCTCATTGCTTTCACTTGCCCAAAACCTATTACATCTCTAACTTTTACCAGTTCTGATGAAAGTTCATCAACCTGAAACATTGGGTTAAATCTGCACAGTTGCGTGGAGGTGGCTTTGGTGGTCGGCAGATGGGCGGACCCCATACTGCAGGTGAAGCCCAACAGGTCTCTGGAAGCAGCCTTCTGGCAGCAGGCTTGCAGGCCAGTGAGACCTCCTTTATTTACGCATTCCCTCCCCCAACTCACTGCCCTGAGCTGCTTCTGTGGAAGGTGTCCCTCTGCAAATGACAGCCTGGCAGTTGTGAACACAAATAACTTTAAAATGTTCCTACATCTCCTGAGGGCACCTCCACATTGAAGCATCCTCACATTCTCCTGCCTCCCACAGCAGTGCCCACCTGCCCCAGTGGGGCTGCTGGCATGACAATTCTGCAGGTCCTCCCATTGGCCCAGCCACGTACATCCTGCCTACTGTTCTTAATTGGATGGTGCTCCTGGAGGCAACCTCTTAATTGATCACCTCCAGCAAGAACACATAGGCTTCCAGATATCACCAGCAGGATTGGAACCCACTTTTGGTCCCAACTGCTCAAAATCTTTGAAGGTAGTAAGATTCCACCAGCTAACTCAGTTTCCCTCACCACAAATGTCGGATAACATTTTTTTTTTTTTAAATTCCCTTCACTTCCATAGTAAATATCATCCTATCACAGCTTGATTTGAAGGGAGAAAACAAGATCCTGAGGAGAAAGATTACACCTTACCTGACATACAAGAGCAAGCATTTGGTCTCGAAGCTCTTTACACTCCTTTTGTGAAATTCCATTGCTGGTTATGTGTCGAGCTGCTTCTGGTTTTGACAGTCTGCACTGACTGTGGTCCCTTGGCTTCTCTGAGACCTGTACATGTTTTGGTGATGAGGGCATTGTGTCTTTATAATCCGATTGTGATAGGTGATAGATGTCATTTGTTTTTTCATTGCGTCGAATTTGTCTCCATGGCTCCTCTTTCTAAACAAGGATACAAAAAAGTTCAGATAATACTGAACCTACCCTACCATAGTTTTCATGTCACATCAAGATTTTAGCAAATTCAGGCCCGATGTTAATATTATATGATAATTGAGTGGAATGGAAAAAGACAGAGCATTTGAACATTATTTGAGGAAGATTTAAAGTCAAATAACTTGGTTATTAGTTTACTTTGTTATATATGCATACATGTAGGCACACACACATTCAACATAACAGAAATTAGATACAGTGCTTCATCCATCTTTCACACTCACACTCACTGGAATTGATCCAAATGCAGCTTGCACTTGGAACTTGTGTACCTGGGAGTATAGTGCAGCAAGAATGTAATGATGTTGGAATGCACAATCTAGTTCAGTAGACCGGTAACACCTGCATTTTCACTAGTGTAGGGATAACTTTAACACACAAATCATTCTTGTGTAAATACCATTGCCTAATGTCAAGAAGGCCATGGAATGAAGAGCCAGGGGTGGTTGGGGACCTGGCTTTCCTACAGTCATGGTCTATGTTGGCGGAGACAATTGGCGGTGGAGACCCTATTTTCAATTTATTTATGTGGCAAAGGGATTATTTGGGTCTGTGTAATTACTGGGTAATTTCTCTCTCTCCCTCTCCCTGGTGAAAGGGGAGTTACAGGGTCATCTGTCACAAGAGTTGGGAGCTGCTCAAGTGGAACATTGCTGAATAGCATACACTTTGTGGCCATGTCAGACTGCTGATCGGTGTGAGGCCTGGGATGGTCTAGGACGACTTCCTCCATGCCTGGGCACTGGATTCCTCTGGAGCTGTCTGTATCTTTCTCCTCTTCTTCCTCCTCCCTAACCTTTTCTTTTATGGGATGTAGGCATCACTGGCAAGGCCAGCATTTATTGCCTATCCCTAATTGCCCATTCCTTAATTGCCTCGTCTAAGGAAGAGTGGCATTCCAGGTCTTCCTCTTCATCCAGCTCCATGCCTCTTTTTATTATCATATTGGCATCATATAGCAAACAACCACAATATGAGATGCCTGGGTCGGTGTGTACCACCCAACAAATCAAGGCGATAGAAGTGTATTTTCAAGATACCAATGGTCTGCTCAAACAGCTTCACTTTAGGGGATAGCTTGGGCTGTAGCTTCTCCCTGCTCTGTGTCTGGGTGCTGGGAGCCAGCTCTTTAGGGAATAACCCTTATACCCCAGCAGCCACCCATGGAGTCCAGACGTTGGCCTGAAGAGGTGGTGAGGCACTTGGGACTCTCGCAGG